>NC_134568.1:275589011-275911927 GCF_050947875.1 Dermacentor variabilis | reverse complement strand
GATGATGAAGTCCGATCTCTCCCTCTTTTTTTTACTTCACTGTTGATTAAATAGGAAGATCATAACCCGCTGGCGAACAGTGAAGAACACTTTAGAGAGGATGATGAAGTCCGAAATGCACGTTAATGCACCTGCATTGGAGAGGTTCGTTAGAGCACTTTGCTCAAGCACAGTGGTTAAACGCATGGCGAGACGTGCACTGCGCGTGGCTCCCTCGTCCCGCTGCGGCACGCTGCGGAGGGGGCTGCTCGCGCGCCACGGCTTCGTGATTTCCGCCGCGGGGGTTGAATGCCCGACCGACCGACGCCGACACCGGGGGTCTCGCATGTGCTTCAGGTTTTCTCCCTTGTACCAGGTATATGGTGCGCGTGCACGCAACCATCGCGCACGCATTTCAATACTGGGCGCACATTGTGGAAGAGCCTCGCGAATTGCGCTACAGGGCGAGACAGACAAGGGGAGACGCTAACGATACGCACGCGACTGCGCGATCCGGAGACGTAATTAGACGACCGGCTCTTTCCGTTATTTTCTCAGAGGCCGCTCGCAGAGATCTCGAAACGATTAGTCTCAGCCGCGCACCACAATTGCCAAGACGCAAGTCGTCTGGCCGAAAAGACGAGACGTGGGTAGGGGTCGCGGGAATTTCTCCTGACGAGGCGAATCGCTCCCCTAGACTCCAGAAAGAAAGGCAGCGGCCTAACACGAAGCTCGCCCAGGACTGCACTATTGTGGCGGTTCGACCGGCCGCTGCCACGCTGCGTCGAGGACGTGCAACCGCGCGCGCGCGCCTCAGCGCTGACGTTGCAGCGGCGGCGCTCGGACTCCGCGCAGGCTAGCACAAGCGAATGACCCCGCCAAAGCATCGAACCCAAGGCCCTCTGAAAATGCAGTCATATTCGATGGGGCAAACGGGATTGTGGGCAGAAGGCCAGACAGGAAGATGGCAAGGCGATTTCTCTGCTCATTGCCTTATCAGGCCTCGAATATCCTGGTTTGTGCTTACCGTCTGTTGCCCGGCCACCGGGAAATTTTAAGAAAACATCCGTTGAATGACTATACCAGGTAGCGCCGAGTAGCCTGCAGAAAACAGGAAGTAGGTCATTCAAGGTAATGTCAAAAAGCAATTATGCGACTGACTCAACGGGAACCACAGCGATACAACGCTAAAGCCGAGTTCGGTGCCAAAGCTTCGACAAACAGCTCTAACACGTACTAACTAGGCGGTATGTGTGCGTTTACACTGCATGTGCAACAGGAAATAGCCCGGCTGAATCGCCGCTTCACAGGACACTGACGTGGCTGCATGCACAGCACTTAGAAATCTCACCGCTAGTGAAACTAAAATAAAACAAGGGTGGGCTGGCTTTTAAAATAACCGTTCCCTTGCGCTTACAATATTCAACCCGGCTTCGACACGCGATTTACTTTTGCAAGGTTTCGTTCACGTTTTCTTTCTCAACGCCCACTGTCCGCTCACCCAAACTGATGTCACGGTCCAGTCAGTTCTGGCCGCAAGATGATAGGGCCATGTACGGCCATCTAATGCAATTTTCATACTACTCTCAGTATTGCTTTGAACTAAATGGCATTAATCTGACACCCTTCGCTATCACGCCTTTATAGTTTTCAGCGTATCACAAATGCTTGCGCACGCAGCTGGCTTACGCGAAGTTATTTCTTTGGACGGAGAATGTTTCCACGTACCCCTGTTATTTATCACCTTGCGCATGGTTTAAGGCGTCCCCCCACCCCCCCTTTTCGGTACTCTACATTTCATTTTCTAACACAAGCTTTCATGGATTGCTTCAGGCGTGGCTGCGTCTCTTTTATTTTTCTCTGCGGAATTGGCCAATCCCCCGGTCTCAACATGCAAGCGTTTGGGCCCTCTGGTAATGGGGATCTCCTAGGGTAAACGGGAAGAGCTCGAATTATTTCACGTGACACAGCGTCCGCTTAGCACAATGTTATTGCGCAGGACGTTCTTTTCGAAAGAGAAAAAAATAACGTTCACCCTACGCTCTCCTTTGACGAAAAGAAACTCTTTTTACACGTGCGGGTAATTTGTTTTACAAAGAGGGGAGGAATTTGCATGGTAGGAAGATAGTAATTGCAGTGGAAGAGAAATAGCATCTAGAGAACTCTTAAAGCTTTCGAAATTGCCTCTCCTAGCTGTTGACAGCTATTTCCTTGTGAGGAGGCGAAATATGAGAGCAGGTTAGCTTAGTTCGTCTTCGTTTCTTCTTCTTTTTTTTCTCGCCTTATTATTATTTTTCTCATTTTTATTTTTGTGCATAATAGATAACCCTGAGCTCGATGGGAAGCTTGGGTTGCCTAAGGAGCCAAAAAGGTTTTGGTAAACGACTTTCATATTCGATAGGGCCATCATAATTGCCCCGTCCTGCCAGCGAAGCATTGCTTTTTCGCAGAGCACCTTGCACACGGCTCTAGCTTATGCTACTCCTTGCGTTCATCTCTCGCTTATATTTAAGCAGGGTCAAGCACGTGCTTTTGAGTGTCTCCTGCCCGCTTCCGAGAGGCTTTGTCAGACGATATGCGTCCCGGCCCTCTGTAAACAGAAACAATAGTTCTTTGGAGCTCGTTGCAATGCGAGCACAGCGCTCGTCTTTCGCCATGCTTCTAGCGAGCCTTATGCATCGACCAATTTGAAAATTTCTTGTACTTTTCACCCCCGACACGATCTTCTACCTGAATATTTTGCAATACTGCGCTTTAATAACGGCCCTTTGCATATACCCTTCACACCGGAAAAAAGAAAAAAAAAGTTAGAAGAAATACATTTTTTTAACTAAAAGCGACGTCTCGCCACAGCTCGCTTCGAGTTACTGTTTTCCAGATAAATGGAAGCCGGTGATGAGCAAGCGACCATGCGCGTACGAGACGGCAGTCCCGATTAAAGCCAAGCAAGAAAACTGTGGACGCTGAGACGCGAGTCTCTGTTCCCCAAGCGATGCGCCGGCTACGCTTCGAGCCAAGTCAGGTGGAAAGTCTTTGCTCCTGTCCTTTTTTGGTCTGGGACTCTTTCAACGCTGCAACGAGGCGTTTGTGAGGAGAAGTGCCATAATCACCTTGCACAGCTGACCCCTTCTGCACCCTAACAACTATCACTCCATTTGACAAAAGGAAGAGGTGAAATGTCTGCTGTACAGCACATCGCAAAACTCGACCGCATCGATATAGCTTTTTCACCACATCGGCATGAAACATGCAACATTCGCAATACCGCCGCCATATTTCGCAGAACCCCAAAACACTGGCTGACCTTAGTCTCACTGAAGTTCATTTACTATACTACTATTACTACTACTATTTACTACTATAGTTCGTCTTACCGCATCGAAGCTACAATTACAGTGGGCATTAAAGAGCAACAGAGCCCTTTTTTCTTGCTGGGCTTACCACTCAAAATAATACATGTGCAAGTATCTCCACGAGATTGTGTACATCACTATGTACATCATATTTCTCACCCAGCACCCGGAGTGGCATGCCATGTGATCAGCCAGGCTAACATCTACAGCTTCTACTTAGTCAGCACCTACCTCACCCGCCGCGCTGACTCAGTGGATATGGCGTTCTGCTGGCCAGCACGAGGTTGCGGGTTCGTTTCTAGGCCCCGGCCGCCGCATTGCGATTGGTGCGGAATGCTAGTACGCTCGTTTAATTAGGCTGAGGTTTACGTTTGATAACCCCGTGCGGGGAAAATCAATCCGAAGCACTCCACTTATGCCCTCTCTCATTGCCCCACTATAGCTTTGGCACCCTGAACCCCATAGATCAAATGGCATCTCTCTCTCTCTCTCTCTCTCTCCTCTATGCATCTTTAGCAGGGCGTATACTTAGGGCAGCTTTAAGATCCTTGACTATTAACTTTTCTTATACTCTTCGTTAACAAAATAGCACAACAAAACCTGTGAAATTTGAAGCTCCGGCCGCTATCCATCGCAGCGAGCTGCGCACTGTCGGCCGAGGCGGTGGCATTTCTAATAAGGCGATATAGACCGTTTTTTCGTAGGCGCCGCCATATTGTGAACGCAGTGGCGCCGCCTATGAGCAGCGCCATACTGGCTTGGGTGAAAGCGGTCTTTTGCATGGCAGGTATACGCTTGGCGGCAGTTTCTGGCGTTTGTTTTCGCGGTCGTGCGGTCTGTTTAGTATGACGTGCGTCTTCTACGTAGTAAACGGTTCTGTGAGACGTGCTGAAGTGGTTTAAGGCGTCATGGCCGGAATTTCTGCTGGCGTTCAGGTGGACAGAACACGCAGCGCGATGTGTGCGCGCATATTCGAGTCTACAATCAGCCTTGGAGATGAATTGTGTATTTCTGAATGTTCCAGTCACTAATGTGACCTTATTGCAGTATTATCCTCTATTTCTAAGCTGCGGAAACATACGCGACGATCATAACAGCGTGATCGTGGGTACCGTTCTGCTACGATAGGAACTGTGATGTTATACTTTAGCAAGCGTTCAAACTGTTCGCTGCAGGTTACATTGCGTGACTACTTGGTTCGATGGGTGAGGTTTCCGCACCTGAATAAAATAGTTTTGGCAAGTGATAGCAGCATACCTTACAGTCTGAATTACGCTTGTCCAGCAAAGGGACTGTTTACGAACTGCGCGAGCGTCCTAAGCAGTGGTAAGTGCTGGATTACATATATCTCTGTTCTATATACCGCATGGTCCAAGCATACCGCATCAGCGGCTATATATTTATAAACGTTGTGCGGCGTGACTATGCGAGGCCCTATTGCGGCGTTAGCCCGTTTTCTCTTGCTTTTTCGAGAAAGAGGATGATAACCGAATTTCTTTTTCGGCTGTGTTTGTTCCGTTCACTACGACGCACTCACACGCATTACGGAAATTTTGTCCTCAAAAATAGGCATCGCATTCTTTTTATGCGATCCTTCATATATTATGGCTGTATGCAGGCAAAAAAGGCAATGCCGAAGCGCACAGCTTACATATGTACCGTGCTGGTTCACAAACCGCAGTGATCGCTGTGTTGAGCAGCGCCATCGGCCTCATGCAGGAAGGCTAGCGTAGACATATGGTAATTTGAAGCCTACTAGACTTGAAATGCGCGAGAACGATGCCGGTGCATCACAAATATTTGATTGCGCCTGCCGCTTAGATGTTTCGTGGTTGCCTTAGGTTGGCCGTGCACGAGCATGCGCTCTTATGTTTATGCTTTGCTCCCTACGCCAAGCGATCAGATATTGAGCAGATTTACCATTTCATGCTGCTAATACAGAGACACCGGGTTTCTTTGTTGAATTAAAACCGATATAAGTAAAATAGTTCACAACACATACACACACCGCGACTGATAATGTGCGTACACCGCGGCTTATAAAACGCGACACATTTCTGCGCTCCCAAAAGATATTTCCGCCTACTGTAGTTACCGATGCACCGAAAGGCTTCCCTGACGACCTTATATGAACGGACACGGCTTAAATTTCACAATATACCATCTAAAACATCTCAACATCGCTCCGTAGCACGCGACAGCAATACTTTCAAGCAGCGCCCCGCCGGATCGCCCAAGCCAGAGAGGAGGAAAGGCTCTCCGCGCGCCCTATCCTCCTCGCCCGATGAAACGGTCTATATGAAAGGAGCTCAAAAAAGGAGCGAAATAGCCTGTGCTCCTTGCATTTTCGCTGCGCTCGGCGGAGGTGACTTGTGTTAATCAGGGCGCGCACTCACCCGTGGCTTCTATTCTCACTCACCCACAGGTGAGAGATCTGCAACAGCCCTCCTACCTCCCCTCTTCATCACCGGCCTCTTACTGCAGCTATGGAATCTCACTGCCGCGGCGACAAAATTTTGACACCAATCTCCAGCCACTTCAACACCACCACACCGCCGTCATCACCACGACCACCATCATCACCACCACCACCACCACCGCCACCAGTTTATCAACTACGGTAAAAAAAACTTACAATTACTATGTGCCCAAATTATTGAATGACCTCAGTGTCGACTTGCACAACATAAGCGTGAAACACAAAATGAAAGAAATGATGGAAGTCGTACATACGTTCATGCAACTATCAGCGAACCGTGTCATTCAATCATTCGCTTCTTTTGTTTTGTAAATGATCTCAATGTGTTATTGCAGCATTTTAAGACGTTACACATTTGCCATGCTTTGAAACAGCTCGCTTGATTTCTTTTCGTTTTTATTTTTATTGTTTTTTACAAATAATTATAGTGAAGCAAAAGTGATAGCAAAAGTGATAGCAAAAGCATTTTTTCGGCGATAACAAACAGCAAGGTGCGGCCGAGGATAAGAGAGAGAGAGAGAGAGAGAGAGAGAGAGACAAGTAAGTAGCACTAAAAACCCCGTAACTCAGCGCAGCCGCTATCGAGGAACGTAACGGCTGTGCGCGGGGTACTCGCAGCAGACCGAAGCTTGCGAAGATATGAACAAGCGTGCGCAAGGTTTACGCCGCAGCCACAGTGCTAGCAATTTTCGGCGCTATATCGCTGCGCTCAGGAGGACGGCGACCTCGGGTCGGCCGTAGGGCAGCGCAGTGCGCCAGCAGGCGAGTCCTCCTCTGCCACCCACGAACGACCTTCTATGATTTAGGCTTCGCACCATCACCGTGTTCTTTTTCTCCCAACCATTAGGGCTTATTTCCATATGTAGGGGGGTGGGGGTAGGGGGGGGTTCATGACTGGGCAACTAGGCGCCCAGGCTGTGACAAACGCGCTGCACGAGAGGGAGCCTGAAGGTGGCGAACGTTGGCGCGGTTTTGGTTGCACCAGCAGCCGCGTGTTTTCTGCCTGCAATGCGAGCGAGCCACGCGCGGCGGCTGCGCGCTCCTGTGCCACTCGCGCCGTACAGTGCAGCGCACAAGGGCCGCTCGTTGTCTCCCAGGCACGTGCTCTGCGGTATGCTGCAGAGGCGGAAACCCGGCGCCAACCGCCGTCTCGACTAGCCGCGCCTTAAATGCGACGGCGGCTGCGCCCGTACGGCGGGCGGCCGCGTGTGTGAGGGACGCGCGCAATCGCACGTGCTCTTCTGTGGTAAGCATAGGCAGACAAGTGGTGTCGTGTTCACACACACACACACGCACGCGCACGCACACGCACGCACACACACGCACGCACGCACACACGTGCATACACACACGCATACATACATACACACGCACACAAACATACATACAAACACACACACATACAAACACAGACCCAGACACACACACACATATACAGACACGCACAAACACGCAAACTCATACATACATACATACATACATACATACATACATACATACATACATACATACATACATACATACATACATACATACATACATACACACACACACACACACACACACACACACACACACACACAACACACACACACACACACACACATACCAGCCCCTCACGTTAGAAATTAAACGAACACAAACTGAGCCCCTCTTCCGGAATTTTCTCGGTATTTTTTCAACAGAGAAAGATCAGTTAACGGAGAAAATCGCAGTGAAAGCCGCTTTTCTTTCTTTTTTTTCTGTTTCTTTACCGCGGCTTAAATGAGGCGAAAATACAGGGAAGTCAGTGCGTTAATGCTAGCATTGCGACATGTATTTGACGGTATATACGCTGATCTGGGTCTTAATCAGCCCGAAACTTTATAAATGCCGTCAGGATGAGTTTTGCTTAACTTATAAATGTCTTCATAGCTATTCCATAGTTCTAAAAGAATCAGCAATTATCTAGCCTTCTCGAGTCTTTTCCACATTTTGTGACAAGTGCTAAGCATGTCCGAAAATTTGAAGGTGACGTCATTGCCCACCGTTCAAGGAGTTG
Source organism: Dermacentor variabilis (assembly GCF_050947875.1). Taxonomy (NCBI): domain Eukaryota; kingdom Metazoa; phylum Arthropoda; class Arachnida; order Ixodida; family Ixodidae; genus Dermacentor; species Dermacentor variabilis. The sequence goes on along the minus strand of NC_134568.1, from coordinate 275,904,075 downwards.
TTATCGGCCATATACTGCTTGCTATTTCCGAAAAGTCCGGCTTCTGGCTGTTCTTGAGCGATATTGGACGCTGTTTTTTTCTTTCTTTATTCTTCTTTAACTTTGGCAGACCGAAGTACTTATATGGCTATCACTTCCTACTCTAATGCCACGGGGCGAAAGTAGGAATGTAAATAGATAAATAAAATGAATAAACAAACGAATAAATAAATAGTTTAGCTTAACACGTATTACTCTTCTCGCATCGTTCTCATTGTCGTCAACGCGTCGTCAGCAATATCAGAATCAGCAACAACAGCATAAGGAGCAGCAGCAGCAGTAGTATTAACATTGCATCTAGTTAAAAGGCATGCATAGTTAAATGAAAGCTAAATGGCCGCTTAGCCCCCATTATACTTGTCACGTAGTCACATTTTCTTTATAAAGTTCTATTGCAACTTAAACAAAGCCGTAAAACAGGACTTCGAGCCAGTCATATTTGCAAATTTACGGCACAGGCGCAACGTTATCTACACATTGCAGACCTCGATGCTTGGACAACAGTGTGAATTTTTGCAAATATTGCTATGACAAATTTCCTTCCGTGGTACTATAGACCGTAAGAACTTTCCCTTACTCGCTTCCGTTTTTAGTACCTTCCCGATTTAAAAACGAATGAATAAAAATAAAACTGTACAATTAAACTGCAGCAGACTAATAAGGACTGAGCGGTAATTCTAACGCGACAAAACAATCATGGGGAAGGGGGGGAGGCGGGGGGAAGAGGATCGCATACGCGTTCTTAAACTTATCTAAAAGCAGGAAATATAAAATAAATAGACGTTGCGGGCAAAAAGTGAAAGGACGACTATGAAATAATCCGCTGATTTTATTTTAAAACTATTCTTACTTAAGCTCACTTTGCGGATGACTTCGGTTTTCCTCATCAGTTTTAATCAACCTCATGTGATTTCCTCTTGTTACTTCTCATTCCCTCCTATCCTTATTGCCGTGGAACAAATTCGCCCCTGTTCAAGAGGTTCCCTTACGAGCATGGGTTTAGATGCTGTCGTAATTCTGGTAAACATCTACAGCAGGGGTATGCAAATAGCGATTTTTGAGACCGAATCGAATACGAATCGAATAGTGCCAGAAGCAAATCGAATCGAATCGCACATCTAATACGTTTCGAACAGTTTTCGAAAAATCAACAGCCCTTATCACAATTAATATGAAACGATGTTTACATTCCAGTATTCTTAAAGTTAACAAGTTTCTTCATTACATAGTAGGTTAGGAAGCCTTGTTTCTTAAAAGCACACATGGACCAGTGAAAGCAGACGAGTAGTTTCTTCGCATGCAGGAGGCTCTTCAGATAGTGCGAATGATCGCTGTACAACCTGTAGAGTATGGCTACCTAAGTGATGTAACCTGCTCCGCTACGCAAGTTTTCATGTTTTATGTCTATACCATGCCCGTGGGGTTGAAAATTTACCATACTTTTGCTCCAACTATATGCTTATTTGGCCGTAGCTGACGTTTTAAAATGTTCGAAAAGTATTCGAAAGATATTCGCATTTACGCATTGTTAAAATTAATTAATTAAATTATGTGATTTCACGTGCCAAAACCACCATATGATTATGAAGCAGGCCGTAGTGGGGGACTCCGGAAATTTGGACCACCTGGAGTTCTTTAACGTGCACCTAAATCTAAGTACATGGGTGCTTTCGCATTTCACCCCCATAGAAATGCGGCCGCTGTGGTCGGGATTCGATCCCGCGACCTCGTGCTCAGCAGCTTCTTACGAATTGTGTCTATTCGATTCGATATCGAATCGAATACTCACTATTATAACAGTGACCGAATCCAGTATGACACTATTCGATTCGTTATTTGAATTTTTTCGAATAAGTGCACACTCCTAATCAACAGAGCAGACACTGCAGTATACACGAACGTCATCTAGGTTTGTCATTTACTAGATAACAGTAAACTGTCTTGATCTCATGAGCACGTCAAGAGCGCAGGAGAACCTCCTCCCATAGAAAGTGTGTTGCGCCTGCTTCCGGGTCTCTACAATCCCGGGTTCTTTCTGGTCACACAAGCTTAGGTTACACTACGTGAACTCGACGCGAGCGGGTGGAGTCAGAATCCCAACTGACCCGCTTTGATCCGACCGCGTTTACATGCATCTTGCGAAAGGGTTGGGAGTGTCAACACAACCCCCGTAGCGAAGGTTGGGGGGGGGGGGGGGTGACAGAACTCTGCAAAGATGTAAACGCTCGGCCCGACCCAGTAGCGTTTACATGAACATGTCTGCAGGATTTCGTCACGAAAAGCCGACCCGAGTCGGCTTCATTGGGTTCATGTAAACGTAGCTACAGGCACGAAAGGGAAGCGCGCCAGTGGTTCAGCAACAATGAGCACGCTGCAGTCAGGCACCACACATCGGCAAAACGAGATGTGAACGACAGCCTAGGAACGAAACGCAGGCACAGTATTCAGGAAACAGAGGAAAAAATTTGCCATAACTACGACCTTGTACAATCTTCCACCGTGGCATCACAGGACGATAACCAATAACAAGAAGCGAAAGCTCCGCCGACGGGTTCAATAGATTCCACCAATTGAGGCGGCCGTACCTATGGGACGCTGTATGATCAACACGGACATGGCGGTTAACCCAAGTTCGTAAGTCAGACAAATCCTGAGATCCAAGTACCTGCAGTTATGCAACAGACTTGCGGATTTTACCATGCGAGCGAACCCCTCGTAGACGAAACCCGCATCTACTGACAACCTCAGCTCAGTTAGACAACTCAAACAAGTGGAAAAAACGCTGTATATTTGTGTTCAGATTCATAGACTTGACAATTATTCATGTGTAAACATCACTGTTCATTGGTTAGATGCGCATGGTCATGGCCATGGCAATTACCTTGCAGACCGCAATGATCCCTCTTGCTCGTCACCTGGAACTCCTCCTTGCCTCCCCTCTGATCCCCATTCATTGCCGGAAAGTCTGTTTGCTGACAAGGCTGCCCACGAAGACACACAGACGTGTCCAATATGTTTGGTGAGGATGGACGCTGCCAGGCAACTTCCTCTGCTTGCACGGACAAATGACACAAGTTTTCTGGAGTTTTCTAAGTGCCTTCCATTGCCGACTGCATGAGCTGGGCCCCTAGCTAGGGCTGCAACTGCCACATAGCCTTTCCTGCGGAGAAGTAGCGCTGCTGTACCTCTTGTCCTATCGTACGGGAATGGCCGATAGCCCGACGTGCGACTCCTGCAGGTGCGAGAAAACCATCGAGCACCTAATATGCATCTGTCCTCGCTACGCCGTCCAACGCCTCTCTCTACAGACAACTTTAAACCGACTGGACTCGAGACCATTCTCTGAGTTAAAGATGCTCGGACCGCGGTCACATGCGACACCGGCACAAAAAGCGATTCGTGCTCTAGTACAGCACTTGAAGTGCACCTGTTTGAGACTGCCACGTGTACTCAGTGCCCACTGTTTTCCTCTTTCCTTCCTTCTATTCCCCCTTTCCCTTGCCCCCAGTGCAGGGTAGTAAACTGAACGCTGGTCTGGCTGACTTGCCTGCCTTTCCTTTCCTTGCTTTCGTTCTCTCTCTCTCTGTCCTCCAGTGGGACGCGCGCGTGCCCTCGTATCCCCGCGTGTCTGCTCCCTTCCCCACAGCCTTTCTCTGGCAGTGGAAGTCTCTCTCCGGAGACTTCGGGCCGGGGCGACCTTTACACCAGCCATCTCTTGTATCAGGGATCAACAATACACGAAGACAATATCCAGCGCCCGAAGTGCACCGCTTCTGCGTCTGCAGGGGATGCCCGCCAGCTACTTTGGACGTGCCCTGGGACAAAGCCAGTTCGCGAAAGCGTACTTAGGGATGGGAAGTTAACAAGTGACCAACCTGAAGACTACGAACTAGGACTCGTGGACAATACATTTTCTAAGTAGCTGTCACAGTATCTGCATGAAACGGGCCTTCATGTTTACATGTAATTTCAGTTCAACATTATGCCGCGTGAATACCCACACGGATAAACAAAAAAAAAAGGAATATATCAGGAAGGACATCTCTTAGCGAACAGAGGACCTTCTCGTGTACAGCTTAGAAGGTGGATTACAAAAGCGATAACTAATCCTTATAAGGACCGGTGCATTGTTTATACCTCAGGAACACCATCCCTGCCCCAAAGTTCTTGAGAACGACAGGATCTGAGCAAAGCTAATGTGAGGACGTGAGTAGTAAAGAGAAGGCAGTGGAGGTAGAATCAGACGAGGTGATTCACTGACACATGTATACACATTCCCTTGGAGAGGCACTTGCCTCTGCATCGTTGACACCGTCACAATGTGAGATAACACCAAATGAGTAATTTTCCTGTGAAATGCAAAATAACGATGTATTATGGGATACATCGATGGCCACGCGGTCAGGCCCAACTGTTGTCCAGACAAACAGGGCTGCGGCTGATAACCCGACTTCATAAATGAGTTCCGCATTCGTTCATCATTTCCTGTAATCTTATTGAGTCTTATCTTCACATACGCGTTAATGCAGCACACGTGTGATAAGGATCGATCATGCCACAGGAAATTTGATCCATTTCAGGTGATAAGCTTAAATGTTTTTTAACTTGTAGCCCTTAGAAACTACATGTATTCTATAGTGCTACACAAGTAATAAAGGGACGAAACCTTAGAGACGTTGTAACCCAACCAATGATGCAAGAATGCAACATTCATATACCTATTGAACAGACAGCAATACTAAAGCTACCGACTCGTACCCCACATTGTCTATCTATCTCTTCATACAATAGGACCACTACTAATGATTAGTTTCTCGTGAAGCAGAAGCATGATTAGCTAGTGCACGTATTTCCGGTTCGTGTTATTACACAGTCAGCATAACAAGCTCTGCCGTTTGTTGTATATGTTAGTATATTGGTCCGGTGGGGCTGATTGCGCTGTTTGTGCCTGATCGTGCATGCACGAGCGTGCACACGTGTCTGCACGAAACTGTTGCCAATTAAAAATGTTAAAAATACGCTAATATTCTCTTTAAAAGTAACTTGAAACCAGCTAGATTCAAGATGAAGTAGTTAGTAGAAGACAAAATACAACCGCAAGTTACAAGGTATGATGCTGAACGTGGCACCACTCTTATATTGGGCAACTCATAACTGAAAATGGAAGAAAGTTAATTTGATCTGGATGCTGCTCGTTGACATCGGTAAAAGTCATCTTAGCATGGCTCTAGGTAATCTCAGTCAACTTATTACTGCGGTAGTAAACTTGGCAGTAGTGTGCTCAACACCCACCATATTTTGTGGCGAAGATTATGAACAGTTCATAAAGAGAATGCAGTAGAGAAAGAAGCTTCCTTTATTTCTTTTTTAAAGGATATTTGCAGACGTGGGTGTCGCGAACTGTTTGACAAGGACAAGTTATTCAAAGAACTAATTTGCTAATTAATATTTGACTAATTACATTTTCGCAACACTTGCTTAACTACGGAATTGAAGCTGTTGTGTGCTTCGAGACGCATCAGATTACACGGCATCCTGAATATACTATATAAACAGTTTCTAGATATGCACCCACAAAAATGTCGCGAAAAGTACAGCTGCCCTCCAGATATGATTTTCGAACAAAGCTTTCTTCACTCACTGCGGGAACAAAACCCCGTGGAACACTTCGTGGCTGGTTTGGGGATGGATTATCTCCAAACTGGTCCCGCTCTCAGGATTCCTGCTAAATGGATACGTTTCGTGCACTCGCCGCTCTCAGTTCCACTGTGCTTCTCGATCGCTTTTCGCGATAGAGTGCACACTGTGTGAAGCTCCCGACCATGTGAAACGGCACTTCGCCAGAATGACAAAAAAAAGAGGAAATAAAGTGGCCCTGTAAGTGCTCTGGAGTATTCAGGTGGTGGTAACATTAATTTTTCGAGAAAAACAATAAAAGAAGAAAAAGAAAGAGGGAGAGAGTAAACTGGAACATCTGCCTCCCAAGAAAAGAAGTAATTAACTCAGAAGGCTCACCGGAGTCCTTCAGCGGGCCGGTCTCTAGGAAAGTACTTGAACGAGAGCTTGTGCAAGCTAATGCTTGGGAAGAAGGTCGTTCAACAAAGCACATTGGACATGCAGCGGACGCAGTGCCACCTTACGTACACAAGTGTAGATGCTTCTTTTGGTCTGCTGCACTTAGTGCTCGAAGAAAAGCGATAATTATGGCACGAGAAAAGACGGGGACATTTTTCTTCGTCCGCCATCGTCCCATACTGTATTTTTCTTTTAGTTCCACACCGTTCTGCACTTCTCCACGCGAGGGTGAAGAAAAGTCCGAGCGAGATACGCCGTGCTCACGGCGAATCAGGGGAAGTGTAGCCATGTATGTACATGCTGGTTCAGTGCTGGTTCGTGTAGCCATGTGTGCCCAGAGTGCGGCGTTATGCAACTACGACTTGCGGCAACATCTGCCCGTGGCGCAACCTCCGGTAGACAGGCGCTTAAGTATACCGAGAGACACTGGTGGAGCAGTTCTACATCTTTCGATGCATGTCAATACACTTCCGACGAGCAAGACTGGAAAATAACGCTAAGCGGAGTGGTGGTAAAGTGTCAACTAAAACAATTATTTAACCGCGTGCGTTTTCGTTCAGTTAATTAGCCAATCGACTCGCTGTGAAAGTGATATTCACTGCGGACAGCAGATAGTTACATAGCAGGTCGGGCATCCTGCTCTCCGCACAAGTAGCCAGCACTGCATTCGCAGAAAAAGTGTATGTAGCTGTGCGTGTGCGCAGCTAAAGTAGCGCTGCACCCCCCAAATAGTACACAGTACCACAACCGGAATCTTGGTCTACTGCAAGTCTAAAATTTAGAATATGACCCCAAAGCTCTCTATAACAACGCCACCATTGAGCGCACGCCCTCAGTTTGTCGAAAGTCATGCTTGTAACAAAGCGACAGAATAACGAAGCCGTAAATTCGCTATCACGCTATCGTTGTCGATGCCTTCAAGTGACGACGTATCCCTATTTTTAATTTCGCGTCACACTGCCGGAGAATACGTGTACATGTGACAGTAACGTTGGTGAAAGTGAATGATGTTCTACGAAGTATACACTTTCGTGCCTTCCTATCCAGCGATTCTCTTCAGCTACGGCATCCCCTTTGTATGCCCCGGGATGACAACAAAAGATTGTGGTGGTGGTGAATAGGTGGTGACCTAGCCTGTGTAAGCTAATTAAGTTAGCTTTTACAACTGCAATCTCGCTTTCTGCCTATCTCTATACTTTGTCACGTAAATTTATACGCCTGTGACAGCTCCGTTCCCGTCTTTTCCCTACTTTCAAAAGTCTCAAAATGCAACGCACTACTGTATGTCTTGCACAAATTTTCATGTCTGATTTTTTATTTACTGTCATTGTAAAGCTCCATGCACTTTTCGTTTCTATCCTTTCTGTGCAAAGTGCCTTCTGTTTCTCCAGCTTTATTTCTGATGACTCCTGGTTGTTTACTTGTACCTACAATTGCCATGTACTTAGTCGCCAGCTTTCTTCACGTCTCATGAAAGAGCGTAGGTTAGGGCGTGTTGGTATTCCATAACTGAGGTTTTTTTAGCGCACGGAAAGGGACGCGAGACAGTGGCAAGACGCGGACACAGCGCTAACTTCCAACAATTGTTTTTTCCACGAAGCGGTACACATATATATAGGTAACAGATACCACCGTACGCATGCGCATATGCACTGATTTCTAATCAAATGAGACAGCAACATCGTGTATGAACTGCACCTGTCGTGCGGCTAAAAATACATCGGCCAAACCGGAAGGCGCGTAAATGATAGGTTGCATGAACACGCAAATAATGTGCGAACTGGAGGAGTGGGGCATCTGGCTTTTCACTGCAGAAAGCATGGGTGCAATACCATTTATAAACAGTGCATGCTGATAGGAAGAAGCCCAACGCAAACAACACGTGAGATTATTGAAGCGGCTAAGGTCGCTAGTTTGGGGAGCGCTTGTGTTAGCGGGCCTTCAATCGATCTTTCAAAAAATTAATTCGATTTTTTAAACGTGACACAGAGGGTCGCCTGATGGAGATGACATTTTAATCTTGCAATTACAAAAATTTTTGGCTGTGCATGGTCGTTTCTTCATCTTCGATATCATCTTAAGTTTCCATTACACATGTTTCTTTGCTGTCTCATTTGATTAGAAATCAGTACATATGTGTATGCGTACGGTCGTATCTGTTACCTATATATATATATATATATATATATATATATGTGTGTGTGTGTGTGTGTGTGTGTGTACCGCTTCGTGGAAAAAACAATTGTTGGAAGTTAGCGCTGTGTCCGCGTCTTGCCACTGTCTCGCGTCCCTTTTCGTGTGCTATAAAACCTCATTCGTGTCTCACTATTTTTTGTTTGCTATAAAATGCATGTAATGCGATGGAGCCTCGTAGAGGCGCCGGCTGCTCTTTTACTCCGGCGTGCGATAAAGACAGAAACACTTGGCGGAGAATAAAACCTCTTCCTCCGTTGCCCTTCTTGAGTGTTTCGTCAAAAAAAATCTCGCTTTGCACTGCTCTGACTTCAAACGAGGATCAGCTCATGTCACCCTGTACACTCCTAAACAAAATTACACCCTTTGGGTCGTATCTTGCCTCACAACAATAACCGTCATCTGTATCGTCTGCATTTCCTTTCTTTAACGCTGAGAGCCCGGTATTTCCAAGTCACGAACAGCATGCGCGTTATCAGCGTGACAGCATTCTCGACAGGAAGGTAGCGAGCGCAGCGTTTTCAAGAAAGGAAACGCAAGCAAGACAGATGGCGATTATTGTCGTGTGGCAAATATACACCCCAAAGGGTGTACATTTGTTTAAGAGTGTACTGCGTTTTGTGGGGTTTTACCAGGGGCAATCGGCCCACCACCATGTGGTTAACTTGTAATCCTGACAAGATCTCTGATTTCAAGCACAAGACGGTGTTAACGAATGTAAGCGCTGACGCCATTACTCCTTTCCAAATTTCTCGTACCTCATCTTATTTATCGCAGCTCCAAAATGCTCCGTTTCCTCATAGCTGAGTTATGCATTCGCTTCATCCTCCGATGTTCTTAGTTCCCAGACACACACACACACACACACACACACACACACACACACACACACACACACACACATATATATATATATATATATATATATATATATATATATATATATATATATATATATATATATATATATATATATATATATATATATATATATATATATAAAAGTGACGGAAAGACGAGAAGGTCAACCAGACGCATGTTCAGTTTGCTACCCTACGCAGCGGAGAAGGTAGGGGTTGAAAAGAAGGAAGATGAAACACTGAAAGTGTCGCTTAGCCCGGAGGTGCATGTCGAAAGTATATTGTTGCTCACTGATGTGTGTCGACTTCGGTAACTGCTGTGATGCACGTATCGCTTTCTGGGTTTGTGGCATGTGGTCGTGGTCCGAGTACTTTTGTCAGTGTGAATGACGTTGAATGCAGACAATCTAATGTGGTGCAGAGTAGAAGGCGCTGCGCGTCATAGCGGGGACAGACGCGGAGGAGATATCAGATAGATTCCTCACATCCACAACTGTGGCAGGAAGCTGTGCCACTCATTCCAATGAGGAACGAATAGCTCTTTGTGAATAAATACCCCACCCAGTCACAAGCGACACAATAATGTTGCATCGCAGCGGGAGAGACCCTCCGATATAGCTGAAACTTCATGGAAGGATCGAGATTTGTAGGTGACCGTGAGAGAGGGGCAGAGATCCAATCAGCTATAGAGTTACGTTACGAACCAGTGATTCGAGTTCTTTTATTGTTTTTTTGCATGTGTCTGTTCTAGACGGGTGCCTGAAATGTCTGGGCAGTCGCACGGGTGGACCTAGTGGCACTGTCAGCAATATAATTGCCAACGATGCCGCAATGACCCAAGAACCACTGAAAAACGATGTTGTGGCCCTTCTTGAGAACGTGATGCTGAGGCTCCAGTATCTGATACACTAAACGGGCTGTAGCTTCCGTAACGTAGGCTTGACACCAGGCTCTAAAAAGATGTCTTGAAATCACAAAAGACAGCCGGTTTTTCGGCAGTTCTACAAGGACGTGCACGTGAAAGCCCTGCATAAACAGCGAGTCATTTGTCCTGACACGAGGTAAACGGACGCGGCGAAATATATCGTTCACGACGCCGTCAGCGTCGTGAACCAAACCCTGCGGGAGATCTCCACGAAGACGATGTCACACATGATAGACACCAGCGACGGTGAAGAAGCGACCATTGCATTGTCCATTGGCGCAAACTCCGACAGAGATCAAGTCAGAGCGCTGACAAACTCACAAGCGACACTCAGGCAGCGTTTTCCAGCCTACAAAAGCATCCTTTTCCGGCAACAACCACGTTCGTCTGGACCCCCTGTATCGAATCTCTCGGTGGGAATCGGAAAGTCCATGGCTCGGCTCGAGCGCACGTCCACCGAGGTTCTCAGCAAGACAATCGTGAAGGCGGGAGACCACCGCCGATCCCAAAAAAGTTACACGCCATCCTCCGACGCTTCAGATTTCAATGACGCAATTTTTCCCCGCCCCACGCATCGCTCACGCAGAACGAGCCGGTATTGTGGAGGCAATTACAGACGAACACATTCCCACATCGCACGCTATATCACGCGATATATCCCACACAATATATATACACTTGTCTCAGCTACAACGCACCGGCCACGCTTAAACAAGCCACATGGGCATCCCAGCTAACAAACTCATTACTGCGCAACCCACGCCAGAACGCACAAGAGTGGGAAGCTTTGCAATCCAGCGTCGACTCCCTGAACCAGCTCGATCTGGACTGGAGAGCACGCTGGGCGGCTGCGGTTCGTGGGGTCCTAGACTGAGGGTTCCAACCACGAACAAGGACTCTTAGTCTGGATGGTTTATTAATCACTTGTTTGCTGATGCAACCCAGTGGATATGTTGTCGATATTGTCATGTGAGACACTATAAACTTGATCGTTGCTGGTTTAACCTGGATGATAACGGCCCCGAGCAGCTCACACATGAAACGGGGCCGTCAGCGTAAATGTGCAAGCAGTCACCCTACTCTTCTTGCAGCAAAGGAAAGCACATCTACTTCCAAGCTAAGACAGACATCGCGGCCTTCTTCTTTTTCTTTTCTTTTTTTTCTGCGTGATGCCTGGAAATATGAGACGCGCAACAGGTGGTGCGAGACACCACACAGGAGACATTAGTCTTGCCGCGGGCGAATTGTTCTTCGGAAGAGTATCGTGGTGATCTGCAATTAGACGAGAATATGTTGAACATCGTCTCTGCTCTGGCAATAAGAAAGTCAAATGAAGATTTGGTAACCTCCGAAGGTGTCGAATATGTGTACTATTCGAGACTCGGTTACTCGTACGTCGTGATCGAGTAACCCCTGACAATTAAATTAATTAAATTATGGGGTTTTACGTGCCAAAACCACTTTCTGATTATGAGGCACACTGTAGTGGAGGACTCCGGAAATTTTGACCACCTGAGGTTCTTTAACGTGCACCTAAATCTAAGTACACGGTTGTTTTCGCATTTCGCCCCCATCGAAATGCGGCCGCCGTGGAACCCCTGACAATCGTCGCAGCCGTTGATGTGCACCGAGGCAGACCTAAGCGCGTCCGGAGTGCTTGGCCATGTATACTCTCAAGAAAATGGAAATTGGTTTTGTACTTGTTTGAAAGCACTGTCACACTGTATCCTAAAGGACAAATAAGGAAAATAAGTCGAGCTCTATTGAAAGGTTAAGCTTCTGCAATAACAAATTCGTCATCCGTAGCAAGAAGATAGCTTTTGTAAGCTAAAAAATGTCGAGAATTAAAAATCGGAGTTGTGCTATCTATTTCGAACTATGGTACCTCTCTTGTGACGTCAGCACTGGCTGATTCACAGTGTGTGGCAGAGACGGAAGTGACGTGGGGATTACATCAACTCGTTCGTTTTGGTGCAAGCGATTCAAATTGAAGAGCACGAGCGGGACCTTCAGTTGTTATTTTCTGCTCAACAAAGCCATACATTGGCACGCAAAAAAAACTATATGCTTCTATACGAGCAATATATCGATTTAACATCACTTGATATTTCCCTCATTGTCTCTTTAAGAATCCCAGAAAGAGCACTCTGTACAGTTGTAGCATAGCGCGTTCTGATGCGCCCCAATTTCAGCAGGTGGGCCATGGATCACAATCTCTTCAAGTATGCGCAGTGCTATTCCAGGAGAAATCACAGTCGATGATGATGCCTAAGAAGCGATGATACTTGCCATAGGAGATGACCTGGTCTTTAATATAGATGGTATAAGGCATCATGGGCTTGCAGGTAAACGCTACCAATGCACACTTTTCAGAGAAACACGCAGTCCTGGTGCACTGACGTAGTCTGTTGTAAATGTTGCGGCTCCTTGAATTCACGCACACACTTGTTCACGTTACAGCAGAGGTACAAATGTAGACATCGTTTGCGGATGTGCAAAGCTACATTGTGCAGGTAGAGACTTAGCAAGTCCGATGAGGATGAAGTTGAATAATGTTAGGCTCATTGCTGCTCCCCGTGAAACGCAACGAGAGGTGTGATGGAAACAAGTTGAGACATCTCAAAAAAGCTGCGTTTGCTCAAGTAGTCTCGTATCCACTTGAACATTGCCTGCCAATCCCAACAGCTTCTAGTGAGCTGAGGATGGCTTCCTGGATGACATTGTAATAAGCGCCTTTCACACCGAGGAAAAATGCCACTGATGAGTGTTTCATGTTTGTTAAAGTCTATGACATTGTCAAGAAGAGCTGCCTATCAGAAGGCCTGCCATTACGCCAGAATAATTGTCATAACGTCCCAAGTACCACTCTAGACGTGGGAGAGTCATCCGTTCCATGACTTTGCGACGCAGCTTGCCCGTACAAACGGGGCATACGACGACGTCAGATCAAGCGGACATTTTCCATATTTGTAGAAGGTGGTACCAGCCTCCCCCATTTCGACTACTGGGGCACAATAACATCATTTAATGGCGGGTTGTATTTAGCGTTGCCAACCGTTCCGAATTTAGCTGGGCAGTCCTGACTTTTGAGTTAATGTCCCGCCACCTACTTCACCCCTGCAGTGGAGGCGACCAAATTTCCGGACTTTTCCTTGTTTGCTACTCAATATCAAACAGTAAACCAGGTTTCCTTTTCCTAATTCGTGACAGCGTGGTTACACATTCTTGTCGTTTGTATTATGTGGTATTGCCGGAAGCATAACGGTGCTATTGTTTTTGTCATGGTATTAGCCCCAACTGTTCACAGAACTTCTAGTCGTGTTAACTAGAAACTGCTGCACCTCTCTTGTCGTAAATCGGGACATGTTAGGATTAAAAAATTGCGTGTACGAAGAGACTGGTCGCTTCTGGCAATGACAGGGTGCCGGTCGTCGCCAGCCACCCCTTCTTCCCCCCGCCCCTTTGTGTCCCGACTTTGTCCACTCGAGATTTGGTAACCCTAGTTGTGTCAGGCCAGATGCTTCCCCGGGCCTCCTATTCCAGATGGTTTAGAGCTGAGTATGTGATGAGTATGGAGTATGCTGGTGACGAACACCTAGAGGCAGCAAGAGCGGCTTCAAATTCCTCCATCGAAAACTGAATATCCAGTTCCGAGCGGGAGGCACAATGCTCGTGGCCGCGGTGCTGGTGGTGGCAACCTCACCGGCAACCTTCACTGGGAAATCATCTGCCGCATCAAGCTGCCGACAGTCTTGGTGAAAGGCTGCGAATAGATGCCGTTGCTGCGGCTAACAAAACGACTTGCAGAAGGATTTTGAGCCCTCGGCCTGCGCTTTGTCCATGCGACTTTGGACCCTTATGGGCTTCGCGCCTCTCATATTACAGATGGGCTTGGTGTGCATGTGCCGACATTCGGAACAACGTCAAATTGCGTGAAGCCTCCGAAGCACGATATAAAAATCCGTTAGATTTGCTGTATTTAGTGTGACTCGGTCAGTGGAAGCATTCATTGCATCTTCAATAGCATCTTCTATGCATTGAGTCATACTATCGCGACACAAGTCTTTCATATGTAATTGAAGTTTCTTCCATCAATCCTACGAATAACACACAGATAACGACGAACAAGCGTCTAATATATTAATCATCAGATAGGCAGAATGTGCTCACTCCCCTGTGTCTCATGTTTGAAAACCATTGAACTGCGGAAGCTAGACACCGTGGAACTAAGGTTATGTCTAGGCAGTTGCTATAAGTTTCTGCTCGGGGATATGTTGGACTGCCATCATTCATGAAGCTGAGGTCATGGCCAGAAGTAAAAAATACAAGCCCCTGCAGCTTATCCTGCTGCTTCCCAAAAGTAGGTGATGCGCACTGAAGTGTCGCGTTATAATCCACGAGCCCTTGATCATTGATAGTAGATATTGCAGTCTTTCACGGTTAAAGCATTCTGAAGGAGATATATGCTCACCACTAACCGCAAAGAACAATGTTTTATTTTTCTCGTGGAGACGTACATACTTGTTCTCGTCATGGGGCTGCACCGCATTGGGAACATACGTGAAGTCATTGCGGTTATAAATGAACCCTTTGCTGTGATGGCTGTACTGCACGTTGAAGAGCTGAATAATTCATAGCCAGATAATCTGATGATACTTGACAGGTTAGATTCGCATATGATCAATATTAGAAATTGATTAGTGAAGGCATACGGACGTAGCCACGAAATATTAGACCTGAGGTCTGTAGCACTCCACTGGAATAATGATTTACTTTTGACTTCTGTGAGAAATTATGTACATTCTGCTTACTGAAGGCTTGCAAGCATGAGTTAAGGGCGTCCATTACTTTTAAGGCGCCTCGAGTTGACGGTGTCTGCAGCTAAGTGAAGCGAGCGCTAACCAGCGACTGCAGTATGACCACAATCAGCTTATCTTACGCTGGCAATTTCTCGGAAATAGGTGGAGCGTTCGGTGCTGTCGTCATGCCTTGAAAGGCGTCAGCGCTGTGTATGTCGTCTCTCGCTGTTCTTGTCATTCGCGCTGTACGTTATTTTTGATTGTTTGAGCTTTGGGAGTGAAGGCCATGAGTCAGCAATCGCATTCTCTGTGGGTTTCTTGACCTTGGCTTGTCTTCGTAGCCAATTCTGCTAAGCCTCAGGGCTAGTGGTGGTGGGGATGATGAACGTAGCATGCACCTCACATCTGTCGCTGTCCTTGAACGTCGTCGACAGGAGCGTCGTCCGCTTTGTTTCTTAACTATGTCTGCAGCTTCTCGGTGGGACGAATGATCCCTCATCGTTTGCTATTTCTTTCTGAACAGCTATTTATTTCTGCATACAGCTATTTCTTTCTGAACCAAAGCGCATTCCTTGGAAACGGCATCATGGGCTTCGAGACAATTAGGACAGTTAGGACGCAGGTGTCAGTGCTCTGGGGCTCGGCTCAGTGACAGCACGCGATCGAGTTTGTGCACACACTGTTCACGTGTCCTATTCTTCATACATTTCCGGCCCTGGAGTTGTCTTGATATAAAAGGTTGAACTGTATGTCGAAAGTAGCCCACTTTGGCACGTGGTGGAAGCGATTCACAGTTGAATGTGGCTTTTTCTATCTTGGCTTGCCGGTGCGAGAAACTTGTGTGATAAAAGCTCCATCTATAGCTGGCTGAAGACGTATTGGCAAATCAGAGTAGGAAATGGTCTCGTCGATGTCGCAAATAACACCATAGGTGATTTTCTTGCTCAGTGGAATATGGAAGTGAACTTGCACACCATCGAGATAGAAAAACACGTGCAAGGTCTCAAAAGCGACCGCGTTTGCAACATGTAATGACAGGATATTGCTGCGTTGACTCTAATGTCCTTTACTGCATTTGGAACCAGCGTGTCGGGGTGCATGGATACACTTTGCGTGTTGAGGTTTGTAAAGCTGTTGGGGGCTAGTACAGACACGAAAATGGTGGTGAATTCATCACGAGTTCACGTAGCCCTCACAGGGACGTGTACTCGAATGGGATGACGTGCTGAGCCTTCTAATTTTCGCCTTGTGGCGCAGCACAGCCTCACAGCTGTCATCGGAGGAATCCTCACTGTCATTCGATATATCACGGCGTTGCTTTCGTTGCCGTTTCGCTGCCTGCGGAGGGAGCCGCTGCGGACACTGCTAAGCCAGGAGCGCGCGCATGAGGCTGTCCTTCCATAAGAGACAGCATGATTGCAATTAGTGCAGCGAAATTCGGAAAAAGAAAACCGAAAGAAGCAGGAACAAGAAGACGCAGCTTTCAGCAAGAAGGACACTTCATTGTCCAAGGTGTACACAGTTTGATTATGGGTATGACTTCCTGTTGGATTGAAGCAGGTTCATTACTCGTTTTCGCGTTAAAGACCATAATTCATGATTTTTGGGGCCAAAATAAAGGCCGAGATATGGTGCCTCATTGCCGCACATATTGGAAAACCTCTGTAATTTCCATCCATTGTCCGCTAGTAGCAGTATGCCGCTCGCACCTGTTGCAACACCCATCAACAACCTATTCTCCTAGAGGCCGCAAGCTAAAACAAGCGCGTTTTCTGTTTGAGAGCTTTTTTTCGCACATAACATAGAAGGAAGAAACAAGAGGTGTCTCTGAGGAAAAATGTTTTACATGCCGAGATACAATGTGGTGCATGAGCGATAACGTTTCTTTCAGGCTAAAAAAAAACCTACTCCAAACTGCACGCAAAACGCAAGAGTTTAAACGCAAAAGTTTAAAGGAGTACTGACACGTTATATTCAGCTTTATTATTATTTTTTCTTTAAATACGGGTCAAGGCCCTCTATACAATGGGAAAACATTGGCAAGCATCAAAGCGCCAATTTCAGTTTCATTACCCAGGAAGTGGATGCGCCGTGACATCGTCATGCATTGACTCACTGTGTTCCTGCGATCATTGCGGCTGCCATATCTGAGCGCAGACAGGAAAAAACGCGGCTAGCCACTCTTGGTTATCTTATTATTATTTCTTTTGCAAGCATCGCCACACGTATACTCTTACTCATGCACAACGTCAGCACATTTTAACCTGTGTAATGAACTCTAGATAATGTCGATGACGCCGGGCCGGTATTTCGAGAGCAACTTTAATATCAGAATAAGATGCGTTATAAGTGTTTCCCTTTCTTCCTATATATACTTGCTAAGTGTAGCGGTTTTACGCGCAATAAACGTCGCGCGAGAAGCCGTCCTTGTTCAGATGCATCTTTGCAGAGTGAGAAACAACTTTCGAGGAAACGACGACGTCGACAGAAATGTTCCGAAGGTTTTAGAAAGGTACAGATTCCACTTTCAGCTCGTTGCATGAGCGCGTTTCAAAACACCTTATTCCTTATTCAAGAATCGCAATTTTGAAAGCCCAATCCAAAAATCGCGTGTCCACTTGTGGAGGAGACGACTGAGCTCTTTAGGGCTGCGGCTGGGAAGTTTCAACGATGGGAGATCGAATCGATTGGTAAGGTCCACGACAGTTTGCTGATTCGATTCCGGCACGTGATTTATCGCTTTGTCACCGCGACGAGTCTCAGTTGAGCAATTGGTAACGCACGGTGATTATGTCGCTACTTGCGTCATCACAGAAATTTCGAATTTGAATATATGGATTCTGTGCGCATCCCCATTGAAACGGGGCGGTGCTGAAAGCGCCAATCACTACATTTACCTTTCTACCGCTATTACTGCAGATAGATCACTGGTTTCTGCTAGCAAGCGATCAAGTCGAGGGTGACAGTTTGTGCACGTCGGTATTACATAAGGACTATCTAAAGAAGAGCGAACTGGAAACAGACATAAAAAACGAACATGCTCACACACAAAAGGGAGTCAAGTAATGCATTGCTCTAACAAAATTCATTTTGTGTTTTTCTTATTTTTATGCCTCCAAGCATTAACCCTCTTTTACTAGTCTCCACCGCAGAATGATTGAGCGCTTCTCCTACTGTATATAAAATTCAAGGCGTCAGGCATGCAGGATGACTACGTAATACATGCCGCGGTGGCTTAATCACCATGGCTTTATGCTGATAAACAAGAGGTCGCGGTCTCGATTTCAGGCTGCGGCGGCCGCATTCCTATAGGGCTGGAAGGCAAAAACGCGAGTGTGCAGTGCCGCACATTGGTTGTAAGTCTGAGAACTGCAGACGGTCAAAATTAATCTGTAGCCCTTCATAATGGCGTCTCTTAGCCCATGTGTAGTTTTCAGTCGTTGAATACCACCACTCAACCAAATAATGAATGACCTACGTCTTCACCTACTTCCACATGGACAATGCGACGACCCGCCATGGTTGCTCAGTGGCTATGGTGTTGGGCTGCTAAGCACGAGGTCGCGGGATCGAATCCCGGCCATGGCGGCCGCATTTCGTTGGGGGGCGAAATGCGAAAACACCCGTGTACTTAGATTTAGGTGCACGTTAAAGAACTCCAGGTGGTCGAAGTTTCCGGAGTCCTCCACTACGGCGTGCCTCATAATCAGAAAGCGGTTTTGGCACGTAAAACCCCATAATTTGTTTTTTTTTAAACAATGCGACGTGCCTACTAACGATGCTCAATGGTTTCTGCGCTCTTTCTACACCCTATGCATCTATAACCGTCATCGGTAAACGTTATCCTATATAACTCCGTGTTCACAGGTACTCTGGTCTCGCTTCGAACAGCAGGGCGCAGCCTTTTAAATTGTCATAAATATTTCTACCTTTTGATTTTATTCTTTACTGTTCTATATAGCTCAATAGCTGGCGCCCTCTCCATTGTGTTTATCTATTACCCGTTTCTGCATCTGTCACTTTACCTTTAACACAATTTTCTCTGCGGTTGTTCACGCCATCAGCGCAAAAATACTCACTGGTAAGCTTCCCAATTCTTTTTCTCCAGTGTCGCGACTAAACGTTTTCCTATGAAGGTACGTAAGTACCCCCAACCGTCCATCTATTTTTTTTGCCTATTCCCCATTCGTTTTCAGATTGATAACGTGAGGTAATATCGTAATCAGT
Organism: Dermacentor variabilis; assembly: GCF_050947875.1. Classification (NCBI taxonomy): domain Eukaryota; kingdom Metazoa; phylum Arthropoda; class Arachnida; order Ixodida; family Ixodidae; genus Dermacentor; species Dermacentor variabilis. The sequence continues at coordinate 275,884,957 of NC_134568.1, read as the reverse complement.
ATCCGCACGTATTCTGAGTCGAAATAATTTTGTACTGTAGAAAGAAGAATGGGTGTGGTAGGTGTAACTGCGTCCACCTGAATGCCCAACGGCTTTGGCTTCGAATAACATACTGAGGTTTGGTTTTTGAGATGTGTACACGAGCGAAACAACACAAACAAGAGCGAAACAACACATGATGAATGGTTAGTTTTATGCGCTGAGGAAAATGAGACTGAGATCGCGGAAGAAACTCGACTGGCTTAGACAGCTTATCAATTTACGACATTTATAATATATACCCATTCCACTTTATGACGAACTCATAGTTAACTACAGGTTACCTGAAACTTCTACAAAACCTAAAGTATTATTACCTGACTTATGGTGGGTGCTTTTTAGTAGATGATTTAGATAACTATCGCTCTAAAGAAAGATGGTGAGGTGGGTGAGTTCGTTAGGATTTCTTTCTAACGTGTTCAAACGTGTTTGAACTTAAATAAAAACGGCTATCGTTCTATTTTAACACTGAACATCTTTGAACTAAAAGTAATACATAGAACCGCTTATGTGAGACCAATTCCAAACTTGCAGTTGATAGCACCGTGTTAGCATAAAATGCTGTCAAATAAATTATTTCAGGCAATTGAATTCATCGAGTTTGCGCAGCTGCGGGTAAAGGAAAACCTTTATCGATAATATCAGGAATAAACTATACATGGTAGGAACAACTCCTGGCAGAAAAATACTAAAAAAAAAAACGACTCTAGCGACTCTTCAGTTGCAAACAGTCGTCTGAAACTCAATAAGTACGCAGGCTATGCGAGCATAGTCACCCGCCCTCATCTCGAAAACCACTAATTTCCGCAAGCTGCAAGGAATTCCCGTAATCGTCAAAAGAAAAGTCATCCGGATGGACACATTCAGCCCATTTTCCAGCTCACAGCTTCTTTTTCGAGCTGCTGCGATTGCGCCATCTTCTACAGACTGGCGCTCTCAAAGAACACGGATCCGCTGCCGAGCTCCTTGCTTCTCGCTTCATCGCAGTCGGCGCTCCCGAGCCCTTTCTGCGGCTGCTTACTAAACAAAACAAAAGAAAAAAATACATTTGTATGATATTTGAGTTATAAATTAGCTGGTATATTAATTAATTATTTATTTAATTAGTAACTTCTTTACTTAGCTAGCTACAATTGAAACTTCCAATAAGCGCGTCCAAAACGCTGTTGTGTGTTTTTGCGTTAAGTTTCTAGCGCTAAAATCAGCATTTTGAGGTACCAAACTCCGCGAATAAAATATGCTACATCGGGCGTTGGGGAATTAATACGGTTTAGGGGACGTGCCTACAAGCTTATCAAGATTGACCACAATTAGTCATATCATTAGAAGCTACTTAAAAGATTATACCTATTAGAATCTACATAGCGTCTACTAATCACCTTTCTCTGGTTGTTCCCAGTGAATTTTTCGTTTCGTTGGGCTGTGAAATGCGGCATATATTGTGACGTCTGTGGTTTCCAAGTATGCTTTTATGGATTGTTTCACTGCGTCGCGGGCTGTGAAGCACGAACGCGCTGCTCCTCTTTTTGTCGTATGTTCTTTTGAGCATTGCAGACAGGTGATTGTTTTTTTCCTTTCGTGTCATTACCTGAGTTATTCCGAAATTATAAAAGAAATATGTCAATGCCCCACCTGTATGAGGCTGTGAAAGGCTTATAGTGTTTTGTCTGTATCTCCATATTCCGCGCTGTTTTCATCCTTAACGCCATGCAATAACTAGCCCAGCAGCATGGACTCCTGAAGTATATGCTTTAATAAGTATGATGAAATGAAATACTTTCTAGGTCCCAAGCGCCATTAGAATGTGCGTATAGCCGTTTTAATCTAAGACTACTAGTTTTTACTTGACTTTTAGTTCATATGTTATGATTTTTCTTTAAATCCTTGTTCAGGAAGTAGGTGGACGCAGTCATTCGCACTGTCACGTTCAAAAATGTGAAGGGTTTAACACTAGTCTGGCATATATTTGCAAAATATTTACAATAATTATAGCAGCTGACAACATGGTAGACAGCGCGCGAAGTCCAGAGCGTCGTCTTCTTCCCAACAAGATAAAAACACCTTCTTCGTCAGCGTGTCACAATATCACCCGCGGGAGCTATAGTCCGCGTTTTAGATTTTGCAGCTATATACATTGAGCAAAAAAGAAAGGTAGATGCATGAACAAAAAAAGTAGCATTCTATTCGTTTCTTTTCTTTCTCTCTCTTTCTTTAGTGAACCTGCTAAAAGGCAGCATATTAAAAGGCGCGTTTTAATTTTCCCAAACGAAAATCGCGCAGGACCAAACAGTTTGTGTGCCATAATTCCTACATATATGCTGCTGGTAAAAAGAAACAAAAAATGAATTTTTTCATCAAGCCAAGCATGTACTATTCGAATTAACGATTCAGTGATCATGAAAAGTGCCAACAGAAACGCGACGATTGGTATTCCTTAAAAATAGGGTCATCATTATAGTTATTCCCGAAAAAAAACGATGGGTCATGCACTTAAGACGACGCTCCTCGCTCCTGTCTACATACACGGGAACGAAGAAGTCATTTTTTTTTTTGCCACTACACCAATTTTGGTGAGGTTTGTTGTATTTAAAGGGAGAAAAGTTAAAATTTAGTCACTGTAGAAATTCGATGTTTTACTTAGGCTGTCAATATTTTAAGAAATATTCTTGAACATTACAAAATTTTAATGAATTCAACCATCAAGTTTACAACCTTGTAATGCAGCATTAAAAATAATAGCACAATTCCCGTAAGCTGACCTCTCAAGTGGAAAAAAGAATGATGTGTTATACGCTGCTGTCACATATGCCACTAATATGGGAGAAGGACCTTTGCAAGACCCTCGTTAAACATTGCAACAGCCAGGTAAGCTGTACATCTATATGCCAAATTCGAGATGATGTAACAGATGCAGTTTACAGAACTGCGATATCTCTTTTCGATGCAGTGTTACGGATTTGTAGGATTCGTGCTTTTGTTTTCATTGCGATAACAACTGTTTACGGACGACACAGACGCTCTAGGCGCATTCACGCCGTCCCACTGACGGCGCATGCGCGGCTCGCGCGCGGATGATTACAAGGCATCCAGACACGTGGAGCTGCTGCAGAAACAACGACGCGAAGTGGATATGTACCAAGGACGTACACCGTCAGCGCTGCGCTCAATAGCCTCGGTACGTAGCGGAGCAAGGGCAGCGCTCTGCTTTCCGCTGCTGGCTCATGAGCGCGGTGCGCGCGCACATTTCTTATACTAAGCACACTAGTATTCCTACTGAGCTGCTGCGTGCGTATGCAGTGGTATAACCAATAAACGTCCAATTCACGTTATCTACTATTTCACTGGGCGCTGACTACACGCCGACGGTGTTTCCCGTCGGTCTCATCTATCGTGCACCACCGAGGTGATGTTGATGGTTTAATGGCATCCCCTTTGAAACGGTGCGGTAACACATAGTCACCTAGCCTGCTTGAGTTAATCAGGTATGGTGTGCAAGTGTTTCGTTCCTGCATTTTTGCATACATTTTCTTACTCTCTCTTTTTCTTTTTTACCCACAAAATCTACTTTGTACCGCTAGTTATGACTGTTAGAGATCCGGTCGTATAGATCTCGTCCCTGCTTTCTTTTTCCGCCAATACTCTAAACGTATCTTGCTTATCTCGACTGCTGACCGGTTTGGCGCTTCCGTCCACTTTAAATCCAAGCGCTTCTGGAAGGTGTACGTTACCTACGGTTTTCACTGGCTGATTCCCTTCGCATTCCATTAGGATGCGCTGAGTGGCCTCCAGATTTTGGCTGCCGCATACGCATGCCTCATCTAGTTCAGTATGTTTGCTTCGGTATGTTTTTGTCCTTAGGCAAGCAGCTCGAGCCTCAAATAGCAAGACACTGCCCTTTGAGGGATTGTACAGATTTTCCCTTGCAATTTTTTTGTTCCTTTCTTCCCATTCTTGTAGATATCTGTGGTCCTTTTTGTTTTGATCATTTGCATCCAATTAACTATCTCTGTTTCTCTCAATTTCTTTCTGATGACTCCTGGTTGTCTATCTACAGTTTCAATGTACTTGGTTGCCAACTTTCTTGACCTCTTCCTTCATTCTGTGACCACGGTTTTTCAGTACAAATATTTGTGCACTTTAGTTGCCCATTTATTTTCATCCATGTTCCCGAGTCTTTCTTCAAGACAAATGTTGTTCTGCGCCTCTCTGACTGCAAAAGAGGGCCAACTCATGCCACCCTGCACTGCCTCATTTGTGGTTTTACCGGGGGCCCCCAAAGCCACCCGGCCTACTGATATTTGATTAACTTCCAACCCCGACAAGATATCCGATCTTATAAGGATATAAGGATATACTGCGATCATTAGCGCTGGTACCATTACTCCTTTCCGGTTGTGCGATGCCTGCAGCGCCACCTGATGGCGCTCATCACGCCAGCGTTGTGAGACGCCGGGGCGCTCTTTCTTGTAACCCCAGCGGGCGTCGCCTTGCGTCCAGCGTCAGGCTAACATGTCGCACCCGTGTATTGTTAGAACACTGTCCGATGAGTTCAAGTGCAACAATGTTGGCATCGTTGGCAATGCTTCGCTCTTGGGCCGAAACAGACTTACAAAAAAACTTAAACCTCACCAATTTTATTCAATCTTTCCAAAAAGTTCCAAGTCCCAAATCAAAATTATGCTTCCTAGAGTTACTGCGGGAATTAGTCTTTCTCTTAAATGCAAGGAATGTCACCAACCTATGAAATCGCAGGAAAACACAAACGGACGCAAAGAGACGGCAGACGATCGATGTCAGACCAACAACCCCAAATAGCCACTAAATTTTACTCAGATCGGTCCAGCGGTTGTTCCATAAGAAACATTTCTGCGTTTTACACGCGTTTGAATAGGTAAATCGGAGGTGGCCTCGAGCTATAACTTCCTCTTAAAGATGGGAAGTTAGGGTTTGGATGGTTAAAAAAGGGGGTGGGGGGGCGTAAATATAATTTTAAGCGCGTGTTCTTAAATAGTGATACAACTACTCATACGGTAGAAGGAAGTGCTCCCTTAGGATGTGGTACATTAAGTTATGCGTGTAAGAACGAGAGCGCTGTGCAGGGAAGAGCAACGCCAAACACTTTGAACGCGAACATTGATTAGGACTCTTAGGCCGAAACCCATATTTTGGAACAGAAGCAACAGCAACTCTTAGAACGCCGCACTATATGCTTGTTGTCTTTCAACATCATAAGATAATTGTAGTTTCACCCAGGAAGAGATTTGGACATGCGGAGTACTTCCGAGTGAGAAGTGGGATTATCCTGAATGCGAAGATCTGGTCCGCATCTTGCAGACGTGCGTGGGTTATCCACGTTTGCGTTGCGTTTCACTCTGGATGGCTCCACGCTTGGCCCTGACCGCTGCTCGTGTAAGCAGGCCTAGGAGTGTACTCACATCGCTATTTTTCGACGAAGTCTGGCTCTGACCACTGGATGCATTTGGGCCTTTTTTTTCATGACGTTGCTATGCAGCGTTATAGCTTCATAGGCGCTGACAAACATGCAGAATGAATTAAAGGACGTTTGGAGTACGTTCACTCGACTACTTCCACGTGCGCAGGACTGGGAGTGTTGCTGAGGTTGCAAATGCAGCAAAGCTAAAATGATCCATTAATAAGTCCTCGCAAAAAAAGGCGGATAAAAACTACTTGGAAGAACGAAAATATACAAACTAGACGTTGAGTTCGGCTGATAGACAGATTTAGCTAGGGGATCAGGTGGAGAGGTTGCAAGCACGGGCTACCGTGACTACTCCAGTTCACCTATGGCTAAGGTGATATGAGTAAGGAAAATTACTAAAAATAATAATAATAAACTGATTAACAAGGAAAGATGAAAAAGAAACCAAGTGGTGGATGACGTGATGCCACGCTTAGGCACGATGTTAAAAAAAAATGAATAAAAGTGAAGTTCGAACACATGCACGTTCAATATACAAGGTAAAAACAATAAAATAAAGTTAAAACGCATATAGACTATCAGGACTTTCAAGCAATATTTCTCGAAAAAAAAATAAATTCCATGCAGCGCATAATGCCCTATTTGCAATGTCTGCACCAAGGCCATGGTCCAAGAACAATCCTAAAAGAAAGCGCATGACTCCCCATTGCTCCAAACTTGACACTTAGTTTTCACCACTGCTGGTGACAAACCAACAGCACATGTGAGTTACCCTAATCTGGTTCGTCGAAATCACATGGCGATGATTCAGGGCGCCCTATTTTTTGTAGCAACTGGTTGGTGAAGGCCACAACTGCAGCCCAAGTCGATTTAACAAAGTTTTCACGTATCTCAGTAAGTTCACAAAACTTCTGCATTTTAGTTCATGGTCTGCTTCATAAAAAAAAATATATCTTTTCACCTCCGTGACTACTGGTATCTTTACTGAATCGAATGCCTTTTAATAATCCATGAAATGGTTGTGAGAGGTTGTTTGTACATTGCAGATATCTCAACTACCTGATTGATGGCATGGATGCGACCCATGGTAGAATACCCCTTCCTGAAGCCAGCCTGTCAACTTGGTAGATTAGGTGGAGTGTTGAAATCAGGAAATTTGAAGGTGCAACTTGGGAATCAGCTAGCGCAAGACAGGGGTAATTAATTGGAGATCTCTGGGAGAGGACTTCGTCCTACAGTGGACATAAAAATAGGCTGACGACGACGACGACGACGATCATGATGGTGTTAATTAAAGTCACGAAAGGATATCAGTAAGATGTGATTCACCAAAACCGGCAGACTATCGCCACGAGCACAGCTTAGGGAAGCTGTGTCACTTGCGGCCAGAGAACGGCACGCTGCGCAACGCTGGAAAACATTCACTACTTCTAAGCAAGCCACACAAGCAACTCGATTCAGTCCCATGAAATCCCATGCTTAGTCACGGTTATGAAACACTAAGGATGGGATCGCTCTGGGAAATGCAGTAAAGCGCTTATGCAGCGAGCTTTTCTGTGAGGCGGCAAGTGGCCCCAAACTCATTTCACGCTGTCTTGCCGCGTCCATATATCATACTCTACGCAGTAACACAGTATAGTATGGCCCGCATTGCACTGTGGCGTGTGTGGAGAGGAAACGGGGGACGTTGCCGACGGTTTAGACAACTATTAGTGGGCAGGGGTCAATATACTCGGGGTCTGCCGATCAGGTCCTGCACGCTACAGTTCTGCTGGCCGCATGTTGAGACACCTGCGTGACTGAAACCGCGTCGACTGGCGTCAACAAAGTGACCGACCGGACCAATTCAGCGCAGTTTCTCGAGGCTTGCCTCCGCATCAAGCATAGTGCGCAGTCGCCAACAGCTTCTAATCCATTATCCCATGACCTCAACCTGAAGCAGGTGATTTCTCGCACTGCCATTTCGAAAAATAAGTTGCGTGACGGCGACAGCGACATCTATACACGCTACAACGACGAGAACAGCCCGGGTCATCAAATTTGCCGGATTCAGAATAAAGTTGTTTCCATCCATCCATTCTTCCAGAACTGCTGCACGCGACATCACAACATTTAAGTGGCTTTAGCCAGTCAGGAGCACCAGGAGCCATGTGGTAAAAAAAAAAATAAGTTGGGGTGAAAACAACGAAAAAAAATAATAAATTTTGTTCCATAGGAAACAAGTAGTTTTCCGGTTAGCACTTTATCGCGGGAAAATGTACGTAATGTGATGTCAACGTAATGCTTCTATTTGAGATTGGCTCATTGAGTAGAAAAAGGATATTAAAAGCAGTTATGACCTCGTTTGGTCGAAAGCGCGTTAGTGTGAAGCCCTTTCTGATTATGCCGATATGCTATGTTAATCACACAAAAGCCAGAATGGTAGTAAAGAGCCCTGTGACATTGAAAAAGTGTTTTCTGCATTAGCCGGGCGTATACTGACCCTTCTTAAAGATAATATTTCCTGAGTAAGCAATGAAGCCTTCAAATATTATCGCGCACGCCCTCTTTATGCCCTGCTTCTACCGCGCAATTTTTCTTGTTCTCATTCTTTTTTTTTCTTTATGCATCAGTTTATGCACAATTGTTAAAGCTTTATTAGTGGTGAGTTAGCGTGCGGGTCGTCGTTGCTTGTCCATGTGCCACAGTTGGCGTTTTCTTCTTCTTCTTCTTTCTTTTTTTTTGATGGGGTTAAATCTATTTTAACCAAGATGGCAACCAAAACCAAGATGGCAACCAGCCCGTGCCAAGCCCAGATGCCCGTCTTCGTCTTCCTTTGCGCCATGTCTCATAAGCGCCTGTTGTGTCGCAACCCAACACCCGGCGGCAGAAGCGCCGTTCCGGTGCCGCCAGATATCTGCGGCAAGCAGAGAGTTGTAGGGCTTGAGGCTGGCGACGCGGACAATATCGCTGGTGGTTGGAGCGGAGGATATTGCGAGGCTTACGGCAACGATTTCGTAGGTGACATCAGTTACTTGGCGAACGACGCGATATGGGCCTTTGCAACAAGACAGAAGTATCACGCGAAGGCCTGCTCAACGGTAAAGCGTCCAAAGGAGCACTGTGGCACCCGGTGAAAAGTGCGCTTCACGGTGACAGAGATCGCAGCAACGCTTCTGGTTCGCTTGCGACACTGATAGGCGAGCGCGTGCAAATTGTCGAGCGTGGTCAGCGCAAGCGATGGCATCACGCACATATTTATTTGTTGAGGTTGCTATCGATGGTAGCAAGGTGTCGACTGGAAGCGTGTGCTAACGGCCATACAAGAGGTAGAACAGGGAATAGACGGCAGTGCCCAGGCGAGAAGAATTATAGGCGAACGGGATGTACGGTAGAGTGAGGCCCCAGTTGCGGTCATCGGCTGAAACGTATTTCGCCAGCATATCTGTAAGGGTCCGGTTAAACTGCTTGATCAGACCATTGGTTTGTGGATGGTAGGAGTTGGTAAGCTAATTCTGGATAGAGCAGATGCCCAAGACGTCATCAATGACCTTGTACAAGAAGGTACGGCCTCGGTCTGTCAGCATTTCACGTGGAGCCCCATGCATCAAAATGACGTCGTGTAGAAGGAAATCTGCCACATCCGTAGCGCAGCTGGTTGGGAGAGAGCGCGTAGTGACGTATCTGGTCGCGTAGTCAACAGCGACAGCAACCCACTTGTTCTCCGACGCAGATGCCGGAAAAGAGCCCAGAAGGTCCAAGCCGACACGACCGAATGGCACTACCGAGATTTCAAGTGGCTGTAGGTACCCAGCCCAGCGGGAAGCGGGGATGGCTTCTCGCACCGTTGACATGGCTCACAAGCTGCGACGTAGTGTCTGACAGAAGGTGCAAGACCGGGCCAGAAGAAGCGGCACGCGGCGTACTCTGTCGTAAGTTCGAGACACGCCGATATGTAAGCCGTGGGGGCGTCGTGAAGTTCTTGAAGAACGGTCACACACGGAGGTGCTTTGAGATGACAAGGAGGAGATCGAGACCTTTGGGAAGAACATTACGATGGTACAAAGTACTATCCCGGAGAACGAAGAGACATAAGGAAGCGTCGTCGGGTGCGGACTCAAACCAATCGATGAGTAGTTTGGGTGTGGCATCACGACGTTGCTCGTCGGCGATACGGAGTAGCCGGGAAACGGAGAAAACACAAGCGGCACTTTAAATGCCAGGTACGTCGGAGCTGTCGACCGGGTAACACGATAAACCATCCGTGTCTTGGTGCAGGCGTCCGGACAATTGTAAATCATAGAGTATGAGAACTCTTGAAACCTCAAAATCCAACGACCAAGCCGGCCCGTTGGATCCTTGAGGGAGGAAATCCTTTTCCATAGTAACCGACCACCATGTCGAGCATGGTGGTCGGTTACTATGGAGAACGGGCGGCCGTAAAGTTAAGGATGCAACTTGGCAATCGCTCAGACAACAGAAAGGCATTCCAATTCCGTAATAGAATAGTTGTGCTCTTGTAGTGAGAGGAGGCGGTTAGCATATAAGCGATAACGCGTTCTTAGCCACACTGACGCTGGGCTAGGACAGCGCCGATACCATGACCACTGGCATCCGTACGCAAATTTGTTGAGGCATTAAGGTTGAAGTGGGCGAGGATCGGATGGTGAGATAAAAATACGTGATGAGACGAGAGCAGGCGGCTGACTGTAGAGGTCCCCGTGAGAAGGGTACGCCTTTCTTTAAAAGGTCACTCGCACAAGCAGTCACTCGCAGTATCTCGCACAACGAGGTGGCAGTAAGAACACATCCCAACCAAACTGCGAAAGTCTGTGGTCGACTTCAGAAACGGAAAGTCTCGGAGGGCACGAATTTTGTCTGGGTCAAGCTGTACTCCTGAAGCGCCGACTAGATGGCCCAAAACCATAATTTGGCGGCGGCCGAAACGGCATTTCGATGAGTTCAGTTGCAGCCTGGCCTTACGAAAAATGGCAAGTATGGTAGAGAGACACGTGTGTTAGATGTTGGTGAAAAGACAATAACGTCGTCAAGGCAACACAGGCGTGTGGACCGTTTGAAACTCTGAAGCAGGGAGAACATCATACGCTCAAAAGTGGCGGGCGCGTTACATAACCGAAAGGGCATAAATATGAACTGAAAAAAAAAAACATCGGGTGTTATAAATGCGGTCTTTTCGCTGTCCATATCGTTGACGGCGATATGCCAGTATCCAGATCGAAGGTCAATAGAGGAGAAGTAGCTGTCACCGTAGAGGCAGTCAAGAGCGTCGTCGATTCGCGGCAACGGGTACACGTCTTTCTTAGTCACTTTGCTCAGATGGCGGTAATCCACACAGAAGAGCCATGTCCAGTCCTTCTTAACCAACACTACCGGTGACGCCCACGGACTCGAAGAGGGCTCAATGTTTTTATTGAGAATCTTATTAACTTCAGTTTTAACCTTTTTCTCTCCGTGATGTTTACGAAGCATTATTTTGATGAATCCTTCAAAACAAAAAACGTAAAAACTCGTAATCTGCGCAAGACTGAGATATTCATTCGGGCTAAAGCATTCACGAACTATGGTAAAAGAACGAGATCTTTTTATGTACCGTTCTACTTTAATAAAATACAAGTTCCCAAACTATCGTCACTCAGGAAAATAAAAGATTTTGTACGTCACACGGTTCTGACAAGTGGCTGGGAATGCAGAAGCAAACCATGTGGCAGGACTTTTTCTGATGAACTTTCGCTAACAATTGTATAAAGCAGACTAGAGTGTCGTGTTCTTTTGATGTGTATTGTGTTCTTTTTACTTTCTAATAGTGATTGATGACTGCTACTTTTCCAAAACATTGACAACTGTATATGATGAAATAGAGGGTTGTGCTGTACATATACTTGGCTGCTGTAATATGTCTTTGCTTAAACTATTGCTCGTGCAAAAACAAATACTAGAAATTAGCCGAGCGATAGAGGAAAAGGGTGAGGTAATGGAAGGGAGGAGGGATTGAAATGGTGTACTTGGATTACGCCTTGTTGAAGGCAAATACACAGCCACCAGCATAAAATCATCGGTGCTTTCGCGGACAACAGGTTACTGTTTGTGGCACATACAAGAAATTTAAATTTGCTATTGTACTTTTTATTTTTTTCTCTCTTCCTATTGTTTCCTTTGTTCTTAGAGCACAAGACTGTGTTATTCGGACCAGAGCGCTGCACAGTCCCGCTCAAGAGCATCATTACTTTGGCGTGCTGACAAAATATTTGACTGTATATTTTATGTTCTAAGAAAGAAAGAAAGAAACAAAGAATTATCTGGCGTTCCGACAAAGATACTCGATATTGTCACGTGGTAGTTACGGTGAAGAAAGCACAAAAACTGTGAATCGCGAAACTAGTGTTTTATTGGGCGAACCTGGGCCCTCAAAAACAGGCTACACTCAAAGCACAACAAGAGCGGCGAAATAGTCGGCGATCGTCAAAAATATGATCACTGGTTCAAGCGCGTCGGCTTTTATACATGAGCTATCAAACCTTCCAGAGTAATCGCTGGTGCCTGCGTGTGTTCCAGAAATTTCTACGCCATTCGCGTCACGCATACATGCAATCAGATTAAACAAGGTGCGGTGACAACAGACAGCGGATATAACCATTGATAACCTTCCAGAAAGTTCCGACACATGCAGGCGCGTCCTGCGCTGAGCGATAACATTTGTTACACGATGAAACGCGGTTATTCGATAAACAAGTACACGTGTCAATACCCCCCTCTTAAAAAGCATCATCCCGCTGCTATAAATAAAAAAAGGAGAGCGAAAAACAAAAGCACACTTACTAAGAAGAAGTAACAAAACAACAAAGAAACAAAGTCTAAAGTAACAAAGTCCAAAGGAAGTCCAAAGTTCAGCTGTGCAAAGTCCCAAAGTTCGTTAGCGCTGATAGCATGGCTTAAGTCTCACAACATGGACTATTTCAGGTCGTGAGCGGCGGTGCTGTGATAGCGAAATGACGTCTGGCACGACCTCATAGTTGAGTGTGCCAATGCGTCGGATGATCTTGTAGGGTTCGAAATGGCGGCGTAAAAGATTCTCGCTAAGTCCTCGTCGGCGTATCGTGATCCAAACAAAACATGGTCGCCGGGTTGGTATTCCACGTAGCTTCGTCGAAGATTGTAGTTCCGGCTGTCGGTCCTCTGCTGGTTCTTGATGCGCAGGCGGTCGAACTGTTGGGCTGCTTCGGCGAGCTGCGTCGGTAACATGCAGCAACATGGCGTCGAGGGTCGTCGTAGGGTTCCTGCCATAAACCAGCTTGAATGGTGTGATCTGTGTTTACTCTTGCACCGCCGTGTTGTAAGCGAAGGTTACGTACGGCAGGACTGTATCCCACATCTTGTGCTCGACGTGGACGTACATTGCTAGCATGTCGGCGAGGGTCTTCTTCAGGCGCTCCGTAAGACCATTCGTCTGTGGGTAGTAGGCAGTTGTCCTCCTGTGGCTTGTCTGGCTGTATTGCAGAATGGCTTCGGTGAGATCAGCGAAGCGGGTGAGGTAGTTCGTCTGGCTGTATTGCAGAATGGCTTCGGTGAGATCAGCGAAGCGGGTGAGGTAGTTCGTCGCTACGACGATCCACTTATTTCTGGATGTTGACGTCGTAAATGGTCCCAACAAATCCATCCCGAGCTCCTGAAATGGTCGGCAAGGAGGCTTGATCGGCTGTAGTAATCCCACTGGCCTTGTCGGTGGTGTCTTGCGTCGCTGACACTCTCGGCATGTCTTGACGTGACGTGCGACGTCGGCGGTCAGGCGCGGCCAGTAATACCTTTCCTGTATCCTCGATAGCGTCCGGGAGAATCCGAGGTGCCCAGTGGCCGGATCGTCATGTAAGGCGTGCAAGATTTCTGTTGAGGGAACAAGAAGGAGGTAGTTGGCGCGGATTGGTGACAAGCTCTTCTTTACGAGTAGGTTGTTTTGAAGCGAAAACAAAGACAATCCTCGCTTAAATGCCCTATAGGGACCATGTCGATGCTCCCTTCCAAATACTTGACGAGGCCTTTTAGCTCTGGGTCTGCTCGTTGCTGTTCAGCGAAGTCTTCCGCACTTATTATTCTAAGGAAGGTGTCGTCATCCTCGTCCTCTTGCGGCGGCGGGTCAATGGGGGCGCGTGGTAGGCAGTCGGCATCAGAGTGTTTTCGTCCGGATTTGTAGATTACAGTGACGCCATATTCTTGCAGTCAGAGGTACCACCGCGCCAGGCGTCCTGAAGGGTGCTTTAAATTCGCTAGCCAACACAACGCGTGATGGTAGCTGACGACTCTGAATGGCCTGCCATATAAGTAAGGGCGTAATTTTGCTGTAGCCCAAATGATGGCGAGGCATTCCTTTTCGGTCGTAAAATAATTGCTTCTTGACAGCGACCGACTAGTGTAAGCTATCACCCATTCAAGTCCGTTTTTCCTCTGGGCGGGGTTGGCTCCGAGACTGGCGTCAGTATGGATTTCTGTATCGGCGTCCTCGTCGAAGTACGCAAGTACCAGTGGCGACTTCATGCGTCGTTTGAGTTCTTGAAATACGTCGGCCTGCGGCGTTTCCCACTTGAACTCGACATCACATTTAGTTATATGTGTCAGCGGTTCAGCGATGCGTGAAAAGTCCTTGACAAAGCGCCTGTATAGGCACACATGCCAAGGAATCTACGCACTGCCTTCATGTCGATGGAATGCGGGAACTTTGCGATGGCAACTGTCTTCTGCGGGTCGGGGCGGACTCCAGACTTGCTGATGACCTGGCCCAAGAACAGAAGTGCATCGTAAGCGAAGCGGTACTTATCTGGCTTCTTAGTGAGCCGTGATGACTTGATGACCTCTAGTACTGTCACAAGCCGCCCAAAATAATCGTCGAAATTCCCGGTGAAGACGACGACGTCATACAAGTAGACAAGGCCGGTCTGCCACTTCAACCCTGCTAACAGCGTGTCCATGACGCGCTGGAACGTTGCAGGCGCCGAGCACAGACCGAATGGCATGACCTTGAACTCGTAGAGGCCATCGGGCGCGACGAAGGCGGTTTTTTCTCGATCCCTCTCGTCGACTTCTATTTGCCAGTAGCCAGTCGTGAGATCCATCGACGAGAAGTATTTAGCGTTCCAGAGCCGATCAATGCGTCGTCTATACGTGGAAGGGGGTATACGTCCTTCTTCGTGATCTTGTTCAGTTGACGATAGTCAACGCCGAAACGTAGGGTTCCGTTCTTTTCTTCACCAAGACCACATGAGATGCCCACGGGCTTTCGACGGAATTGTTGCCTTATAGCTTCACGTTCTCGTGTAGAAACTCGGTAAGGGCTCTGGCGGAGTGGTCGAGCGCACACTTCGGTTATTATGCGATGCTTTGTAATTGGTGTTTGTCGAATCCTCGATGACGTTGAAAAGTAGTCGTTGTATAGTCGGAGAAGAATTCTGAGCGGTTGCTGCTTGCTCAGGGGGAGACTTGGATTTATGTCGAAGTCTGGTTTGGAAACTAGTCGTCGGGGTAGATGCGCAGAATTCGAGAGGACAAGCGCATTGCTGGTTTCCACAATTTCTTCGCTGTATGCAATCGTCGTGCTCTCGTTGATGTGCTTGAACTGCTGGCTGAAGTTTGTCAACATCACTTTCGCTTTCCCTCCGTGCAGTCCAGCAATCCCTCTTGTGAAGCAAATTTTACGGTGCTGCAGTAGACGTTGGTCGCCCTCGATAACACCTTCTACGTCTGCGGGTGTTTCGCTGCTGACGGAGATGACAATGGCTGGAGCGAGGTGGGATGCTGACTTGGTCCTCAAGTACACACACGGCATGGTGACTACGAGCACTCTCCGGCGGTATCGCTGGATCGTCGGATAGCGTTATTGACTGACTTCAGGTCGACGATTGCGCCGTGTTGGTTTAGGAAGTCCACGCCGAGAATGACGTCTCGTGAACACTCTTGGGGGATAACGAAAGTGGCAGGGTGGGTCCGGTCATGAACGGTAATTATTGCCGTGCACATTCCAGTTGGCGTTATTAGGTGTCCTCCAGCGGTACGAATTTGAGGGCCTTCCCATGCAGTCTTAACTTTCTTCAGCTGGGCGGCGAAGGATCCACTCATGACGGCGTGGTCGGCTCATGTGTCCCCTAAAGCGGTGACTGCGTGGCCGTTGAGAAGCATGTGGAGGTCGGTGGTTCTTTGTCGTTCGTTACAATTAGGTCTTCACGTGGGATCACGGCTGCGTCGCGTCGACCTGTGGCTGGTACGTCGCGTCGTCAGGTCTTCTTTTGCCGGCACATTCTCTGCGTCTAGTCTTTGTCGGGAAGGCGGCGTGTCGTTGCTACGTCGTCGAGCTAAATCTTGAAGCGTCGTCATCGGCGGCGGAGTATCTTCGTCAGTTCGACGAACAGCTATCTGCACCTCCATCGGTTGCTACCTTTACTTTTCCGGATATGGGCTCGTAGAGTGGCCCCGGGCTGGTTCAGTGTATGGTCGTCGGTGCGGTGACAGGTAGCGGCCTGGTGACGGCGAACGGGACGGTCGTCGAGAGCTCCACTGAGTGGCGGCGAGGTAATCGGCGATGTCACGAGGGCAATCCCCAAACTGTGGACGCGGCGCGCTGACGGCGAACCCTTGCAGTCCCAAGTCGTGGTATGGGCATGTCGATACACATGGCCGGCTTCCCCGCAGTGGTTGCAGAGCGGGTGGTGGTCGGGGGCGCGCCAAATATCTGTCGTCCTCGAGGCGTTTCGCTGGCCGACAGGTGGGCGGGGTGGCGGCGGCGGCTGCGGTGCCTGGCTTCGGAATCGCGGCGTCGTGGGGCCCTGGCGCGGGCGCGGAGGGGGAATCTGGCGGCGGCAGACGGCGGCGTATGTCATCGCTCCCGGCTGGAGCTGTGTCGATGGCGGTTACGCTTCAGTAAACCCAAGTGGATGGATGAGATAGTTCAAATGGCTGAGGAGTTCTATAGAGATTTATACAGTATTAGTGGCACCCATGACGATAATGGAAGAGAGAATAGTCTAGAGGAATTTGAAATCCCACAAGTAACGCCGGAAGAAGTAAAGAAATCCTTGGGAGCTATGCAGAGGGGGAAGGCAGCTGGGCAGGATCAGGTAACAGCCGATTTGTTGAAGGATGGTGGGCAGATTGTTCTAGAAAAACTGCCCACCCTGTATACGCAATGCCTCATGACCTCGAGCGTACCGGAATCTTGGAAAAACGCTGACATAATCATAATCCATAAGAAACCCAAAGACTTGAAAAATTATAGAACGATCAGCTTACTGTCCGTTGCCTGCAAAGTGTTTACTAAGGTAATCGAATATAGAATCAGGAACACCTTAGACTTCTGTCAACCAAAGGACCAGGCAGGATTCCGTAAAGGCTACTCAACAATATACCATATTCACACTATCCATCAGGTGCTAGAGAAATGTGTGGAATATAACCAACCCTTATATATAGCTTTCATTGAATAGGAGAAAGCGTTTGATTCAGTCGAAACCTCAGCAGTCATGAATGCATTACGGAATCAGGGTGTAGACGAGCCGTATGTAAAAATACTGAAAGATATCTATAGCGGCTCCACAGCCACCGTAGTCCTCCATAAAGAAAGCAATAAAATCCCAATAAAGAAAGGTGTCAGACAGGGAGATATGATCTCTCCAATGCTATTCACAGCGCGTCTACAGGAGGTATTCAGAGACCTGGATTGGAAAGAATTGGGGATAAGAGTTAATGGAGAATACCTTAGTAACTTGCGATTCGCTGATGATATTGTCTTGCTTAGTAACTCAGGGGACCAATTGCAATGCATGCTCACTGACCTGGACAGGCAATGCAGAAGGGTGGGTCTAAAAATTAATCTGCAGAAAACTAAAGTAATGTTTAACAGTCTCGGAACAGAACAGCAGTTTACGATAGGTAGCCAGGCACTGGAAGTGGTAAGGGAATACACCTACTTAGAGCAGGTAGTGACCGCGGATCCGGATCATGAGACTGAAATAATCAGAAGAATAAGAATGGGCTAGGGTGCGTTTGGCAGGCATACTCAGATCAGGAACAGCAGGTTGCCATTATCCGTAAAGAGAAAAGTGCATAAGACCTATGTCGTACCAGTACTCACGAACGGGGCAGAAACCTGGAGGCTTACAAAAGGGCTCTACTTAAATTGAGGACGACGCAACGAGCTATGGAAAGAAGAATGATGGGTGTAACGTTAAGGGATAAGAAAAGAGCAGATTGGGTGAGGGAAGAAACGCGAGTTAATGACATCTTAGTTGAAGTCATGAAAAAGAAATGGGCATGGGTACACTGTAAACGGAAATAACTCCGAGGTGGGAGTATACTGCTTGTCCTATAGCGACCCCCCGGTTCGGAGTTTTTTTTGCTCCGTATGATCGGAGTAGAATTTTTACTCCGTACGAGCGGAATTTTCGCGTGGAATTATGGGAGTTTTTTTTCTGTCTTTTCTTTATTTTTTGCTTTGCTATTGACGGAGTTCTTTCGAGGTGCAATGGGAGTATAAAAAGAGCCATCGCGTGAGTTTGCGCGAACATGTTTACATGCAGAGGCTGCTGGTCAAATTTCGAAATATGCACACGAGACCGCGTCGAATTCGACGGAACAAGTCAATGAAAGCACATATATCATGACATACATAAACATTTCAGAAACACCCAATGCAGAAATTTGAAAGACATCACACGTACACGCGATACTCAAGAAGCAACGGTGCCAGTATATATAGCCACGATATTGTGTGCCTCGAAACCGCCTAGGGAGCAGCTGTGCTGTTTTCAGAATTACGACTCACAGGCTCGTTCATACGAGATCTCTCTCTCTGAAATTAACAGAATACCTTAAGCAACACAAAACTGTTAATTCAAAATAGTGAGAGAGAAAAAGTTAATGGCGTAATTTTTCAAAATTATCATGCCATTCTGTGAGTGCTGAAGCGACTTCGCACACTGCCGGCGTTCGCGGCCAAAAAGTAGTGCGTTAGTTACAGTAAGCAAGAAAAATGTAAGTGCATGTGTTGCATAGGAAAATTAAATTTTTGCGATATAGTGGTAGCGTAGCAAGAAATTATTACGTTTGAGCATGACCCGCAGCAGCCGACATAATTAACACCGAGAAATGCGCAGTCATACATTTTATACACCGCACTACTTGCTCTGCGTCCGAGCAATCTGTCTCGGTTGCGAAAAGGAGCTACATCGCTGATCTGTCGAGTGAATCCCTAAACTCGGAGCCAGCAGGCATGCGTCTAAATCAATGTCTCGGATAGAGCGTAATGTTAATGCAATATAGGAAGCAACGACGTGACCAAAACATATATGCGCGATAACAATTCGATTCACATCGCTCAATAAGAAGCTTTATTTTCAGTACGCATACTTATGTCCTACCGTTTTTCTTCGGGCGAGGATATCCGTTCACAGATACATAAAAACAGTTGCTTGCACTCCGGTCTTTCTCACTGGCAACACAGCACCGCAACGAACTTGGGTTACGCCATTCATGCGCGACTAGCACGGATGTCGTCGCTCGAACAGTGGCTACTGTTGCCATTGCTACGCGGTCCTTTCAAACACTACACTGGACGTTGTCAGCATGTACTAAAAGGTCATAGAAGTCGCATTTCACGTACTGAAGAACACAAGACAGGGTGACGCAGCACGAAAACACAGCCAGAACGTGAGCCGACATCACGAGCCAGTGAGCAGCTTCGAGGTATACCTAAGCCTTTTTCCGCACTTGAAAACGTGGTTCTTGCAATCATCGTTGTCAGCAAAGCGATCACAGCTAATGTACTTGATGCTGAGATACAGTGAGCTTCAGGCATGCCAATAACACTTTCTGGAAGGAAATACGGGAAACAAATTGACGAAACGCTGTCGCGGAACGACACTTCACAGACGTAAACAAACCGTCAGCCATGAGTACTGCCCGCTCCGCCGAACGCGCCCGGTCGCTGGCGAGGCGCACAGCCTCATGGGAAGCGCCACGTGACCAACCTGTATCGGCGGATGGGAGTTTTTTTAAAACTCCCTGTCGGAGTTTCACGGGAGAACAAGATTTTTAAGCGGAGTAAAATCGCGTCATGTCGCCTTAATACTCCCACAGCTAGCCAGCGGAGTGAAACGAGGGGATGGCGCTGTTTTGCTCCCAATACATCGGAGTAAATATTTGAGAGGGGAGGTTTTAGGGCACATCACCTCTTAAAAACTCCCAGGTGGGTTTATTTTCGTTTACAGTGTAGGACATGTAATGATGAGCGAAGATAACCGATGGCCATTAAGGGTTACGGACTGGATTCCAAGAAAAGGGAAGCGTAGCAGGGGGTGGCAGAAAGTTAGGTTGGCGGATGAGATTAAGAAGTTTGCAGGGACAAAACATGGCCACAATTTGTACATGACCGCGGTAGTTGGAGAAGTATGGGAGAGGCCTTTGCCCTGCAGTGGGCGTAACAAGGCTGATGATGATGATGAACTCCAAGTGATCGCTGAACCTCTTTTTTGACGATGCCAACAATTGAAGCCACTTGAGGCTGCAACCTTGGAAAGAGCTTCTGCATTTCCTCGCGAACGACCGCTCTGATGGTCTCTCGCATGTCGTCATTGCCGAGTGCTTGAACGTCGGAGTATTTCGGCGTTTATATTGCCTTGTTCGGCATACCGTGCGCCTTCTCAATAGTCGTGGCTTCAGAAACAAATTCAGCGAGAGTCCTGGGTGGGTTGCGTATCAGTCCGGCGGAGAGCTCCTGTTTTACCCCTCGCAAAATTTCTTCTCCTCAGGCATATCCGGATCGGCATAACGGAACAGGCACGTCATCTCCTTGGCGAAGATGGCAATGTTGTCGTTGGGTGGTTGTACGCGGGCTTCTAGCATAGCTCCGGCCCTTACTGCTTAACCATTGGCAGTTACGTTACAAACGTTCAGGACACGCGAAGACTGTTGGATAGCAAGGAATGCCGCAGATGCGCTTCTTTCCACGCCACTCTCTCCTCCAGTCCTCCTTTTCAGACATAACCCTTTAAAGAGGCAAGTGCCGTGGCAGTCTTGTGGTACGATGCCCGACGTAAAATGTAACTTCTCAAACATAAGTTATTTCTTTAGGCGACTTGAAGAGGTACATTTAAGTTAAATTGATTTAGGTTCCACTTTCTGGTAGCAAAAAAACCCGGCCTCCTTATTGTGAGCAGGGGCTTACCTCGCAAGAACGAAGACAAAACACGGAAAACAGGTAGCGGTGCCACTTTGAACTTTTCCCACCAGTTCCGCGTGACGTCATAAGTTTTGATAACGTCTCATCGGGCTTTGGTGTGTAACTTATGAATAAATAACGATTACATTGCGTTATAAATTAAGCAAATACCAAGCCTGACAACTTTCGGGGTATATATTTCGCGCAGCGAATTAGAAAAGCACCGTGGACAAAATATACAGCGAGAACAGAGACGCTAAAATTCATTTAAAGCACCTTTGTCGTAAAAGTAATGTAAAAAAAGAAACGTCCGTCACGTGGAGCACGAAAAGCGCTATATATTCGCCAGTTTTCGCTTATATTTCTTTTCGCTGGCCGTTCATCGGCTCTCGTGAACAAGTTTCACGAATCCGTGCAAGCGCACAGGAACGCGTCCATATACATTACGGTAATTCATCGTTTATGCCCTCAACTTTCGCTCTTTCTTGCAGTCGCTACGCCTGTTATTTCACTTGTATTTGTCTTGGTCGCTGACACGTAAAAATGAGGTCAGAAGAAGACGAAATAGCGAAAGCCCAAATTTATGTCGTGTGTGTGTGCGTGCGTGCGTGCGTGCGTGCCTCAACTTATAATCTTACCTTAACAATATTATTAGGGGTCCCAAAAATTGCAGCTTCAAAGCACTGACAGGAGCTGTGAAACCAGCGGGAAAGTACGTTTCGTGTCATAATCACCAAAGTGACATTTCATGAGACTATTATTCTCCGTCACTCCATGACTAGCCACAGCAGGCTCACCCACGCTAAATCTTATTAGAACGCAGTCAATATGCGAGCATTGTAGTGAGATTTTATCTGCAATACAACTTCTAATACTACGTCCGGCACTGCAAAACTTAAAATTATGTACATTTGAAATCCTTGTTTATAAGTGTAGAATGCCTTTTCATCTCAGATTTTTTTAGTGGCCAATAAATCTCTTGTCACACAAAATGTTTACGAATACCTGGGGTCACATAAATTTTACGAGAATTCTTCTAATTTCATCTTACGCTCTTGTAGTCTACCATACACACCAATTTTATTGTATTATAATATAATAGGGCTTCTACAGACATGAGTCAGGCGCATTTTACACTCCACAATTGTTGTACCAAAAAAATGCAAATAATTTATCATTTATTTCCTCTTATCCTTTGTTAATTTTTCTCCTTTGTATATGCGCCTTAGCCGAGCATTTCATTTTGATTTATGGGAATGTCACGAGAAAATTGGGAAGAACGTGGCTAAGTGTCAATTTGTCAAATCATATTTGGGCAGAAATTATTCATATTTTTTAATGTATAGTACTCCCGAAGCAGCGTTCACTTTCAAAACGATGATCTTGAGAAGTTCAGTGTATTGCACTTCTGCAGCCTCAGCTGCTCTGTAGGCAAACTTTATGTGTGTATATTGCCACAGAAGTGAAAATGCGGAATATTCGTTTGAGTTGTGGCAACTGCACATTTCAATATAGTATATACATGTTTATTTTATTATGCTGATGTTTTCGAACATCTACCGATATTTGGTACCTCAGCCTACCAACTCACTTTTACCTTTTTCTTTTCTTTCTTTTTTTCTATCTTGCATCATTACACACGTCTGGCACATCGGGAGCTTTGAGCCGTGAAAAAGGGTTACTATAATATGGCGGGCAGAGCGACAGAGAACCGGACCGGAATGATCAAAAGGGGCCATGACTGCGGCTTTCCATATTTAGCCAACCAGGCGTTATAAAGTGGCTGAGTCTTTGCACGGGGCAATGTGTCTGGACGTCCCTGCGGTATAAGGTAAATAACTGCCTTCCTCTTTTCCTCACGGCCGAGCATGAACTGAAGTTCGCATTCCCTATTTCTGTCTCTCTCTTTCTCTCTCTCTCTGCCTCTGTTTGCCTGCCATCAAAATAGCATGCTTACTTCGTTGCTTTTAAATGAAGATAGTTTCCCTTTGTTTTACTTAATATGGACGCCTCGTTCATGCTTGCGCATGGCATTTTTTTCTCGTTTTTTTCCCCTTCTTTTTGTGAATAAAACATGCAGCGAAGTCACGCACGCGCAGCCGTTTTGGAGGTCGGAAATGATGTTCGGGCGGTGGCAGTGCGGGGGCTCCATTTTGCATGGCGCAGTCTGGCGACGCGACGCATTACTAATGGCCCGCAAGGGGGAGACAACAACCCAGGGACTTTCCAGACGTTGCGCGACCGACCACGTACAGGGGCGCGCGCGTGTACGGTGCAGCGGCGGCGGCGGGCCCACTCTCGCTTTTTGCAGAATCGGCCGCGAATCTCCCCAAGTTTGGCGTGTCGCAACACCCACTGTCATTTTTCAAGCGAACCCGCAGACACAATGCATTCGCCGGACGCGCGTATACAAGCCGGGCACCATTATAGCTTGGGACACACTTGCACAACTCGTTAAGTGCGTCTCTTCGTCGTTACACACTAACGATCGAACACCCTCGAAATGTCCATAATAGCCCGAAGATAAATATGCCGCCGACGCCTCATGCTTCTGGGTCACGCGAGACATGATTGCATGTCTTCTTCGCGTACGAAATGAAACTCGTTGCCGGCATGTGGGTTCGGTTTTTGCACCTCGTTCTCTCTTTGCAGAGCGCAGGGGTGGCGGGGTTTTAAATTTGTGTCAGGTTTCGATTGTTCTAGCCTCCAATCCACAGCCCAGCAGCGAACACCCGAAAGCAGGGCAGCTACGCAGTCGAATTTGAGCTTGTTAAACATTTACCTGCTTGACTTTAATAGCCACCGCTGCATCACAAGCGTTAAGCTGACTGATCGTAAGCTGAGTGGGGACCATCTGATCTCGCCATAACTAAAGAAAACGGAATATCCCAGATGAAGCTTGATTGTCGGTTAGATGGTCTGTGGAGCATGCCTTCCCGTTCTATTATACAGTGAAGCTCCGCTCTCTCCCGAATATGTGTATTGCGACATTTCGACGGCACTTTTTTTGTTCCCCTCCGTACTATTAGGCGCCCCATTCGTATTGTGTCATATGCCGCGACACAAGCAGAGTGCGCGTTCACTCAATTTCTGCTTTCGCGTCGTAACGAAATGTGCCATATGAAAAAAAAATTTAATGAATGGTAATAATAATAACGAATCTCGACAATGCAGCGTTCGAACAAGGCAGAAAGCTGGGCTAGTTGGTGTGTCATCATTATTCAAAAGACTAGCGCAAAATAGCAGGGACACAAACAGAGAAGACGACAGGACGAGCGTTTCTCTGTCTTTGTCCCTGCTATTTTGTGCTAGTCTTTTGAATAACGACAGCGTTCGAACTCAAACCCAGACATATGTTCTAAACGCTAGCTCCATGGTGATTGTGTCTTTTCAAGATGACCACATAAAAGGGGCAATCAATGAGGTACCAATTCACAAAACGATCTTCTTGAGGGCCGAACGCGGTCAGATGATCTAGCAACGTAAACAATTAAGGAAGACGCTTGTGTTGGTTACACCCTGCTGCGTCCTCGTCCGCAATTGTCCGCGCTGTAGACTTCGAGATGACGTGGCCACACTGAGAAAGCCCAATTTCCACCAACTCTGTTGCTTTCACGTTTTCCTGCAACAAAGAGAGAGAAAAAAAAAGATATGGTACGCTTAACGGCGGTTCGGAACTCGTGCTAACCGCCAAGCCTGTGTTAATCAGGTATTGAATATAAATATTAAGTTAAGCCATTATTATTAGGCTCTGCACTTTTAAAATACCGATAGGCCACTGGTACTTTGAAGTGGGTCTCGGCAGGCCAAAAAAGAACGTAATAACCATGGACGGACCACGACACCGTTTTTTGTCCCGCACCACGGCATCATCGATTTTGACAGCGTCTTCTTCAGGCTAGTTAAGTGTTTTTCACCACAAAAAAAATCAAGAAGTATTAAATTGCATCAGAAGAAGGTAAAGTTGACCATTGGCGAACATTTATTAGGAAAACAACCCAAATAGTACGAGAAAATGCTCTAAAATTTGTGACATCACAGTGACGCCACCGACATGGAGGTTAGAACGCAAAATTGAAGGAGGAAAGCTTGGCCTTCTCTTTCTCAATCAGTAACCAACCTTCTGTCTGCAAATTAATGGAAAAAGTGCTTAGCAACAATACTGTACCATTTTTGCTGATTTAGTCTTGTAACATAATCTCCATTTAAGAAGTTTGTGCCTGAATGCAATTCCAATTTTCTTATTCAGATTTATGTTTTCAATATGCGACCACCGAACTAATTTGCATTCATTTCTGCACTCCAATGAAAAACGACAAATAATTTGCGCTGTGTTTTCCTAATTGGCTTCGTTTACTGTTGGCTTCAGTAGTTGCGACTAACAAAGTCGAGCACCTCGGTCACCTTCTTCTCTCTCTCACACCCACACACCCACACACACATATAACGATTGCGAGATTAGAAATGTCTTGAATTATTATTATTATTATTATTATTATTATTATTATTATTATTATTATTATTATTATTATTATTATTATTATTATTATTATTATTATTATTATTATTATTATTATTATTGGCATTTCCTTCGAAACGGGGCGGCAACATAGAGTCATCTAGCCTGCTTGAGCTAATCAGATATTACGTACAACACAGCAGTCTAGCATTTTGTTTATGTATCCGCGAGCTTTTCTCTCTTCATTAAATACTATATCTCTATATTGCACAGTATACCTATGCCTGTAACGACTCCGGTTCTATCAACCCCTTCTCTGCTTTTATTTTTTTTCCGTGAAAGAACAGCTTTACAGCGGCACAAATGTAAGCCCGCAGCAGCACAACATAGACCAGAGATGTGTTCGCAAATGCTCCCTGTGGACGTGGTTTGAAAGGGCGATGCGCGGCGTGTGGAGCGCCGAAGTTTGTCGGGTCAAGCTTGCCCTTCGTTGTATTTTGTAATTCCATTATTACGATGCTCTGGTGAGCTCATGCTTGGATGTGAAAGCACGTCAACGAGGCTCTGCGCTTATTTTGACTCATGGCACGTGTGCCTTGATCTAGCCTAATCATGGAGGAAAGGGCGATTAGATAACCAGCCTAGACTTGCATTGCCGAGTCTACCAAGTACGACTGCGTGCAGTTGAAGACGGTATAGATGCTGTCTAAATGCTGCGAATTTTCCTTGAGAATTGTGATGATGATGATGATGATGATGATGATGATGATGATGATGATGATGATGATGATGGTGGTGGTGGTGGTGGTGGTGGTGGTGGTGGTGGTGGTGGTGGTGGTGGTGGTGGTGGTGGTGGTGGTGGTGGTGGTGGTGGTGGTGGTGGTGCTGGTGCTGGTTCCAGATTGGCACTTGCCCACAGTGGGAGACGGCCAAGAATCGAGGTTATATTTATAGAACTAGGAAGTTTGAAAATTGGGGAAGGAATGATTATTTATTAGACTATTGTGTTGCGCTGCTAAGCACGAGGTCGCGGGATCAAAACCCGGCCGCGGCGGCCGCATTTCGATGAGGGCGAAATGTAAAAACGTCCGTGTCCCGTACATTGACAGCACGTTAAGGATCCCCTGGTGGTCTAGGGTTGCACGAATTTAGAACTACAATAGGCATTTAAGGAAAACTGTTATCAACGTCGTAACGATTTGGTAGCTTGAATGTAATCATGCAGAGCATCAAACACATCCTTGTGGCTAAAACCACAAGTGCGTGCGTGTGTGTGCGTGTGTGTGCGTGTGCGAGTGTGTGCGTGTGTGTGCGTGTGTGTGCGTGTGTGTGCATGTGTGTGCGTGTGCGTGCGTGTGCGTGTGTGTGTGCGTGCGTGCGTGTGCGTGCGTGCGTGTGTGTGTGTGTGTGTGTGTGTGTGTGTGTGTGTGTGTGTGTGTGTGCGTGCGTGCGTGTGTGTGTGTGTGCGCGCGCGTGTATGTTTGTGTGTGTTTGTGTGTTATGAACGGGCGGCAGAATAAAAATAGTTATACATAGATTCAATTTCCTTGCAAAATGGCACATCGGAGAGATTACCGGACCAGACCTGGGTTGTAAATATAAGTTTATGGTGCGGGTGGATACGCACAACATAATCTTGTCATTAACACTTCTAATTCTCGTGATGGGCACTATTAATTTCTCCGACGAAAATGATGAAAGGCTGCCAAGGATGTTATTGATATTTTGATGGCGTCTCTGTGTATTGAAAGCTTCCGGTATCTTACCGCCGGAATGTAAGCCAGTACTGGGAGAGTAGAAAATATAAATCCATTCAGAGATGGTTGCACTAACGAACTAGCCATCTCATTTTAAGCATAACCCACTGTGACCCGGTACCCATAGTAACCTGATAAGGCTTAAGACTTAACAGGAATACTTTTGATACTGGTGCATTTGATGAGGAAGTAAGCGAAAAACAAACTGAAATCGAACGCGTTCTAATAACAGCAGTGGCTGCATTCAAAGGGAGCTCGCGCAGCGCAAAAACCATTGCCAGAAGCTCAGCTTCAAAAACAGGAGTGAAATTTCGAACTCATCAAAAAAAATGGCCATCCAAGTGAAAGGAAGAAAATACTCACCACAGCCTTCTCCTCACACATTGAAGCATCCGTGCCTATTATGTTACTAGTTTGTACATGAGCAAGATAAACGCGCAACCAAATATTGAAATATTTCATTGAAACACATTTGAGATTTTCTGTAAAAAATGTACATTTATTGTGAAAGATACAGGAATTCTATAGCATTAACGAGAGGGTGGCAGGTCTTGTTGTGAAACGTAATAAGAGGTACATATTGAAGGTCAGACAGACCTACGCGCGTACATCCAGTCATGATGACCAGCAAGTCAAAAGCTTCTATAAAGACGTGGAATGGGCGATGGGTAACGTCAAAACAAACTGCACTATACTGATGGGCGACTACAATGCCAGGGTAGGCAAGAAGCAGGCTGGAGACAAGTCAGTGAGAGAATATGGCATAGGTTATAGGAATAGCAGGGGAGAGTTATTAGTAGAGTTTGCAGAACGGAATAAATTGCGGATAAGGAATACCTTCTTCCGAAAGAGGGATAACCGAAAGTGGACGTGGAGGAGCCTGAATGGCGAGACTAAAAATGAAATGGACCTCATACTCTACGCTAACCCTGGCATCTTACAAGATGTGGACGTGCTCGGTAAGGTGCGCTGCAGTGGCCATAGGATGGTAAGATGTTGAATTAGCCTAGACTTGAGGAGGGAACGGAAGTAACTGGTACTTAAGAAGCCGATCAATGAGTTAGCGGTTAGAGGGAAAATAGAGCAATTCCAGTTCAAGCTACAGAACAGGTCTTCGGCTTTAACTGAGGAAGAGCACCTTAGCGTTAAAGCAATGGTGAACGACAATATTATGGACATCATTAACGAATGCGCAATAGAATTCGGTGGTAACTTCGTTAGACAGGATACCAGTAAGCTATCGGAGGAGACGAAGGATCTGATTTAAGAAACGCCAATGTATGAAAGCCTCTAACCCTACAGCAAGAATACAACTGGCAGAGCTTTCAAAGTTAATCAACAAGCGTAAGATGGCTGACATAAGGAAGTATAATATGGATAGAATTGAGTATGCTCTCAGGAACGGAGGAAGCCTAAAAGCAGTGAAGAAGAAACTAGGAATAGGCAAGAATCAGATGTATGCGTTAAGAGACAAAGCCGGCAATATCATCACTAATATGGATTAGATAGTTCAAGTGGCTGAGGAGTTCTATAGAGATTTATACAGTACCAGTGGCACCCACGACGTTAATGGAAGAGGGACTAGTCAAGAGGAATTTGACATCCCACAAGTAACGAGTCCCCCACTACGGCGTGCCTCATAATCAGAAAGTGGTTTTGACACGTAAAACCCCAGAATTTAAAAGAAAAATGGCCGTGCACCGCCACCTATGAATAACCCCGCGCTGCGCCGATGACGCCGCCACCGCCGACTAGGAACGACCACCACGCCACCGCGCCGGTCGAAGCCGACACGGCGCACACCTCTAGCCATAGCCACGAGCAAGCTTAAAGGGACACTAAAGTGAAAAATGATTTCTTCTGCGTCAGTAAGTTACCGTTCTACAACACCAAAAGACACAACTCTTACAACGATAAGACGTTTGGTAAGCCAGAAAAAGCGCAAGAACGGAATACGGGTGGCGACGCCTACTTAAGTTCCCACACCTGGGGGCTGTGACTTCTTGCATTTTGATGGCATCTTCTAGGGCCTACTAATTATATATTCCGGTACAGATTGACTACATTGTGTTCTAAAGGAGCCAAATATTACACATGGTAAGTTTCGGGAACCTTTATTCAGCTAACGCGGCCCAAATGCGAAAACATACTTTGGAATCCCTGACATCACGCTGACGTACCAGCGCTGGGGTTTCGGCACGAAATTCAAATACTGATACTTGGACCTTCATTTTCTCATCTAACAAACAAACTATTTTTTTAATGACTGCCTGCAGGGTTCTCAAACAATGTTTCATTAGTCTAAACTGATTTATTGTTTGGCTTTAGTGTCCCTTTAAGCAAGCCTGCACAGTTTAGTACTCATAATTATTCGTCAATGGAAGAAAATAGTATGTGACTTCACATTTTTTTTATTCTAATTACATTGTCTGTACTGTTTCAAATGTTTCCATTGGTGATGGATGCATAATTTTCATCAACTAGTGTTTTGCCCTGCGAGATGTAGTCGCGCTTTAATCGCACGACCGTAATTGATGTCGCTACCCGCCGTGGTTGCTCAGTGGCTATGGTGTTGGGCTGCTGAGCACGCGGTCGCGGGATCGAATCCCGGCCACGGCGGCCGCATTTCGATGGGGGCGAAATGCGAAAACACCCGTGTACTTAGATTTAGGTGCACGTTAAAGAACCGCAGGTGGTCGAAATTTCCGGAGTCCTCCACTACGGCGTGCCTCATAATCAGAAAGTGGCTTTGGCACGTACAACCCCATAATTATATATATATAATTGATGTCGCTGCTCATTGGTTTAGAACCGCATTTCAGCCTCGCCTTCGCGACCGTGTGATGAAACCTTGCCACGTGTCTTCCAGAAAGTACTACACAATTCGCGTCGCCCGCACAATCAGATTACGCAAGGTTCTGTGACGACAGACAACGGATAGAAGCATCGATAACATGCAAGAAACGCCCGATACTTGTAGGCGCATCCTGTGCCGAACGATGACGTTTAACATTTGTTACCCGGTGAAAAGCGGTTACCAGCGAAAATAGGTGCACGTGTCAATACTCATGTACCTCTGCAAAGTCTGGTAGAGAGTGCGTATGCCACTGGGCAGATGCAGAAAAGTGGAATGTCATTTGCGTATACATAAACTTGTATATCCTGAGAAATTGGAATCGTGTTCATCAATATATTAATCAGGGTTGGGATAGGGTCACTGCTCTTTGGAGAACCTCGCCAGTCTGCTTGTAAGTTAAACGAAGTAGATCCATCTTGAAAGCAATAAGATTACCTTCATCTCAAAAAATTCTGCTATCCATGGAATCATGTATTTTGGAAAGTTGCGATTCTGCAGATTACTCAGTGAGATGGATTATATAACACTGTCGTACGCTGTAGCGATGTCTAGAATAAACTATAGCTCCATACCCCCTTTGCCGAGCGGGGTGAATGGGGCCCTCAAGGTCAGCATGAGCGCACCAATTGAAGACCTTGGCTTGAAACCTATGTGGTTTGGACTTAGTATAAAACATATCGAATATTTCAGTCGGAATAACGTTCACGGACGCCCCGGACAAGGCCTTTCACGCAAGCCAAACGATGTGGAATAAATGAACTCACCAGATTTGCAGAAAACACAGAGACTTAATAAGGTCTTGTATACAGGCCTGGTCAGGAAAAAAAAAGCAGCTGCTGCCTCCTCTGCCAAACTGCCGGACCTCTGTGATCTTCTATAAATGGGCCGTACCCGATCGAAGTTCCACTTGTATCGCTTTGGGGTTCTTCACCCGAATATTGCCCTCATTAGTCGGCACGAGAGCCACAGGGTCTGAGTTGATACCATTGCGTATGAACATCTCTACAAGTAAATCCTGAAGAGGAGTAGAAGCAGACCAGGGGAAGACCCCGGTCCTGAGGAAGAAGCTGACATCAATCTGGTTTAGTTACTTCAAAACACCCTTACTAGACAGATATAACACCAATGAAAAGAGTAACAAGCAAAATAAAAAAATCAGAACACTCGATGTTAGACCGCAACCTCAGCAGACGAGACCATGGCCGGCTTCGAAGACGTCCACAGTTCGAAGACGTCCACTCACCTAGCCATGCACTACAGAAACTGTGGAAACGGTGGGTGTAAGCCACAGTTTAGTGACACGCAGATTATATTTCGACAGAAAGATCAAGTAACTCGCGAAATAGTCAAGACAAACCATATTCGAAAAAGGGGTAGCGATTGCGTCAGTCAGACAACCATTAGGCTGCACGATAGAGTGTATGCGTATCTAGATAGGCAACAATTGCGATAGAATTTTGAGGGGTCTGGGGTGTACGTTGGCGCTCCTGTTGTGAATGTCTCATCTTGCTTTTACTGCGCATGCGCAAAAATACTGTAACATCTTTGTAAGTCTTTTTCTGTCAAACAATAAATCAATTGAGAGTCAAGCGCTATCCTGTCTAAGCTTCCGTTCTGTGTCCGCGTCTTAGGTGCGCTTTCATCGAACTCATATATGAACTTCCATAAAAGCTCATACGTTCAAAACATGGCGGTTCATTGGCGGTTCATGAGGCCTAGCGTCATCTGTGTGACGAGGGAAAACTTCTGGCGGAAGAAAAAATAATGTGACGCCATATCCGTTAGAAACATAAGTGACGTCATTTTTGTTCTCAAAGGCACGAAACTTGTTTTGGTGGCCGGTCATTAGAGCTGTATTTTCAAATGCCCTGCAATTCGACTCGATGGGCGTTTCGAGCTTGAAGCGTGGAAAGCCATTCAGCAAAATCGCAGCCGTACCAGGTGTCGAAATTGCACCTCTGCGCGGAACATAGTTTCTTGCAGGCCGACGAACGCTTTGAGTGTAGAGTGCTGGTCGCTTCGTCGGACGCCGAGCCCGTCATCCAGCGCAGCGGCACGAAAACAGCTAAAGTATACAATTACGTGGCGGTCGTAACTCACTACTTTTGACGAAATGTTCACACAAACGTTGACAAACAAAAGAACACAACGTGTCAGGGGGGCGCATTGTAACAGGTGAGCTTTACGAGCGCGCCTTTCCGCACAGTTCATTACCTGCGTCATCGAATGTAATAGAGGCGTCAACGTCGCTCTTATAGTGGGCGTTGAAAAAGAAGTATTTATTGTTAATGATAAAGTAAAAAAGGGTTCATTTTCTTTCCTCGTCACGCATATATAAAATTACTATGAATGTTATTTTCGTTGAATGAATCAAACTCTGTCTTGTTCTGATTAAAAACGCTTTTTCTTTCTCTATGTTTGTTCCCTCCTCACATAGCCGCGCTTCAATCGCTGCTCCCATAATTGCCATTGCTGATGTCGCTGACACTTGGTTATAAATCGCTTTTCACCCAAAGCTTCGCGACCTATTTGAATCAACGTTGTCCTTACTGCGAATTGCGGTAGCCAATCCAACGGTCGTCGTCAGTATAACAGCCTAAAAATGCTTACTTCTCTTCGCTGCGCGTTTCTGTAGTCTCTAGCGCTGCGACAGCGATCCCTAGGAAAAGGATTCCGCTAAAGCTGGGGGAATTCAGCGAGGCAAAAAGAAATAAAAAAAAACGAAATGAAAAAGAAGACAACGTCGCACCACAACAGGCACAAGATATATAAACACCATAAAACACTATAACATGTGGCAACTGCTGTTCCGCGCATGTAGCACTATTTTTTTTTTTTTTTTCCTTGCGGGCGTCGCAGCTGCACAAGTGACGTTCGCCCAGCGCTGACGTTCGCCGGCTGCGAGGTGCCGAGCCCTTTGCAGAGCGCATTGCCCGTGCGTCGCGTCATGTCGAGCCCGACTAAATAAAACGGGGTCAGCCAAGCAGCCGGGGGCATTTCCGCTCCGAGCTGCGGCTGGCGCGACGAGCGCACGGGCGCGCCCGCAGGTGCGCGGGAAGGGCGCCGCCGCCGCCGCCTCGGTGCGCGGCTGGCCTCGAGCGCCAGCGGCCAGGCTTGGCGACGACGCATTGCCAGACGAGACTCGGCGCTCGATAGGCTCTCACTCGGGGCGTGTAAAAGAACCCGGCAAGAGCGGGTCGAGTTGGCTTGTCGGGATGAGAGTTCCTGTCGCGCTCATGCAAACGCTAATCGGTCTACCTGGGCCGGCTTCGTGGGATAGGTTGAATCAGTTCGAACCACTTGCAAGGTGCAAGCTTTTTTTTTTAAGTTTATTTAAACATACCGTAAGCCTTTTTTCAGGCTCATGCGCGAGGAGTAATTGAGTACAGTTATAGTCTTCGGAACAACGCCGGCGAACATGTACAGTAAGTAAAAAGAACCACATAATTACTGTAATCAAAACAGCATCGAACAAAAACTACAACAGTCAGACCACGCATGTAACAGCAAGCGACACCTTATCAGACACTGCAGATGCGTAAACGCAGATGGGCTGAATCACTGGTTCGCAGCGAGTAAAAAATAACCGGAAGCGCTCTATTATCTCTCCTCGATGCGCTGTCATTGCGATCTCTACCAGACGGAAGCCAGTTGAAGCGACATCGGTTTGGGCTATATATCTAAACCCGACTTCTGGATCTGCTCACTCGCGCACTGGCGAGCGTTCATGTGTACGAAGACACTAATACCGACGGCTCGAGCCGAGGCCGAACAAAGGCGTGTTTCTCGCTAGATGTCAATGCAGCAACCGCGATAGCGAGCGCAATAGTGCCTGCAGTGAGACTACAGGTTTCGCACAGTATCACTGCAGCAAACATTTGCATTGGCGAGAAGACTCTGCAGCTATTTTGTCCGTCTGAAGGTTGGCATTTTACATTGCCCGTCAGCGGAATGCTACTGTACTTTGCTCCAGGACCGTCCGAAGCCCGAGACAAAGCACAGTCGCATGACCTCTACCCAGGCCGCAGACTATAGTCCAAGTCGGGCACGGGCTTCTGTGTCCGCCAGGGCCAGCGAAGAGGTGTGAATACAAGGAATCTAAAACTACATGTGGCGGCATGCATACTCTCTAGCACTTCCCCTCGCCCCGAAGCTGTAAGCCCACGCAACCGCTCTATCTTTTCAAATCCTGGAGAACCACCGGATTTGCTCCTTCCTCTTCCCTACGTTATGTTTCACTTCGTGCAGCCGCGGCTTCACCCCAACTTCCTTGACCTCGGCGCCGGTTTGTCCGTCTTGTACACCGTAGCGTGCACCGCAGCAGCTGGCTTGCGATGCTCTGCACTGCTTCTCTCAGTGCCTGTGGCGGAAATGATTCGAGCATCATTTTTCCGCAGAGAAGGCACCAGATTCGAATCCGGCTGTAGAGCCTATCCTTTAATTTGCATGGGAGTTATTTTTTCATTGACGTGATGATGATCCTTATGGGAACACTACTGCTGCAGCGACGATAACACCGCAAATTCAGCTGGAAAGCCCATATGACGGCCATAAGTGGGGTACAGATTTAGGGATGCAAGAGAAATGCGCAATCGAGCGCTTGAGATGATTCTCCTTTGTACGTGTGGCTGCGCCTATATTTCGTCGGTCTTAGCGACTTGGGACGCAAGTCATGCTCAACAGCGCCTTTTATTACTGCCTTGAATGTTCAAATCGCCCCATTTCCTGGTCATTTATGTTTTTCCTGCCTGCACCTACACCTTGCAGATGATATATGGTTGCCGCGAGCTCGCATATTATCAAAATGCTGAAAATAGCAACCAGCCTTATATTTTTCGCATACAATCCGTTGCGAGATGAGTGAGATATCTTGGAGATCTTATGGCGGCGTTCAGGCTGAAGCTACACTCCACATATGCGCAGCTTTGGCAGAGCACAATCAACTCCTTCCGCTAGATCGAACTTCATGAGCTCAAAGAAGAAAGCAAAAAATTGTATACACTGTTCAAACTCCTCTCAAAGAGCCGGAAGTTGCTTCGTCTCCTGAAAAAAAAAAACTCGATGAACTCGCCGAGGACGACAGAGAGGCCGGCACAAAAGCAAAAGGATGTACTGTGCCGCGTTTCGTAAAATCCAGTAGCGTTTGGACGACAGCCGAGCAAGCACGCCCTCACCACCGTTACAGTATAGACCGCTTTTCAGATGTGGCTTTTAATAGGCGTTACTGCAGTGGTCCGATTGTTGTAGAAAAGAAACCGTCATTCACGAGAAGTTTGAGACATTTCAAGGAATACTCGAAATTCCACGATTTTCAAGGCAATGAAAATAATCCCTTTCTCACTTTGGCAGTTTCCATCGGCTTCAACTTCCACACGCATTTCATGTGCCAGTATATAATGCGCAATCAGTTGAGAGTACGGTTGTTTCCGCCTCTTCTCTTTTACTTGGCGGCTTCTTATAGAGTATTTGGAGAAAGAAGAGGGTCGTTGATGCATTTATCTTACAGTACGAACTAGAGTAATAAAGCATAACCCAATCTGGCTTAATTTTTCCAGTCCACGTCGTTCAACTGACAATGATGGCACGCGTTTTAGAGCGCAGCTCTTAGGCGCCCGTTCCTGGGTTGAGCGTCGGCGTACCTCGCCGTAACCGCCCGAACGTGCCCGTGCCACTGCTCGCGCCTTCGTCCTCGTCGTCTTCTTCCACAGCTGCCTCCGATGCCGCTCGTCATGCCAGCGTTCCCATACTGCCACTCCCACTGCGAAGGCGCTGACAGCACTGGCCCACTGCCAGTCGGTGCGGTGATTTCGTCCTCAAACTCTTTGCCTGAATATACCGCGAAATGAAAACACGCATTCGAGCTGCGCTCAAATTTCGCATTAATCGTAATCGTCGGATATCTTTTTTCGTCCACATTTCTTACGGACTCAACTGAAATAAATAATAAAGAAGAGGACATTAACTCTGGCGCACGTTAAGAAGTGAACATACCTGAACTTCAACGACATAATGCCTGAACAAACCTTAACTTTATAACGTCTGTAATAATGAAGCGTTCTTTTTTTCTCCTTTTTTTTAATTCACCGAATGCGCGTCAGACTTCGACAAGCGTCTAACGATAAACTGACAATTGGGCCGAGTTGGTTTGGCTTCATCTTGGGTAAACAGTTCAACACATGCACGGAAAAGAAATCGATCTTCCTAGTAACGCCTGTCCCGTCCCTTCCTTAGTTCTTGTCCGCTTCTGTGTCGCGCTGTTTACCCTTTGACAAGTGTCACTTCGTGCCGAAAATCCACTGCTCAAAGCAAGGCGTTCAATATACGACAACGTTGTGTGATGCACGACGCAAGCGCGAGGCCGACAACTCGTTATTGTGCGGTCTGAACATTATTTTTACATCGAAGCCATCGCGTGCAGACATTTTAGAAGCATTTACTTTATTCAGTTGCATGCGCCACAACCGTCTTTCAGTTACGTGATGACATATACATGTAGCCACTCTTTGGCGCCATCATTTGCACCCGCGATACAGTAGTCGCACAGGAGAGGCATCTCTCGCTTCAAACTTACCCACATAAATTCTTCTAACAGACCATATCACAAGAAGCCAACAATAACACCACGGACAGCATAGGAGAAATTACTTCTACTTACTAATTGAATTAAAGAAATTATGAATTAATGGAAATTAATGTGCGTGAAGAAACAACTTGCCGCAGGTGGGGAACGATCCCACGTCTTTGCATTACGCGTACGATGCTCTACCAATTGGGCTACCGCGGCACCGTTTTCCCATCCACTTTCTTGGGTATTTGTGCTTTACTACAAGAACTAGCCCAGGGAATGTTAACCAGCGCCACCACTCGCGAACCTTGGCGGCGGATGTGGAACATCCTTTCTGCCGCAGGCGTCACGAGTACGTGACCTTTTTGAGTGAAGGCAGCTGGTCAATAAACCCATACATGCTACCTGAAGGCATCAATGTTGCCGGATTCGAGACCCTCGTTATGTAATAAACGCGTAATGCGAAGACGTGGGATCGTTCCACACCTGCGGCAAGTTGTTTTTTCATCCACTTTCATTTCCGTTAATTTATCATTTCTTTAATTCAATTAGTAAGTACAAGTAATTTCCCCTATGTTGCCCTTGGTGTCATTGTTTATTGGCTTCTTATGATATGATTAATAAAAATAGGGACCCACGGTTATCCCCCTTTCTTCTCGTCTAATAGACCATGTTATTGTGCGTTAATTGGCAGATTGTGCATGGTAGCCCGTAGTCAGTGGCTGCAAACGCTGCATGCGTTGCGTTATGTCGAGGGAAAAGAACGCAATTCAAGCTTAGATACATTTCTGCATAACTAGCTTCAATTGGCGCCGCTCCATCAGAGTGAGAGCGATGGCGCAATTTACCCAAGCACACGCGCATATAGGCAGAAAAAAAAAAAAACATCGATCAACAGCAAAGACCAAGTGAAACGTCGCCGCCTCTGCGGTTCTCCCGATGCGTGACATCGTTTCTGGTCTCGCGGTTGCTCGGCGGCCCATAGGCGAAGTCACAAAGTTGACCATAATAATGCAACAATGTTACCACGCTGCCTGGCGAATGGCCCCCGTCGAACAGCCTTGTGTGTTCCCTGTTGCCTCAGATACGATGTTCTCCGCAATCCGCCGCAATATCCCTTTCTACGGGGATTGCCAAAGCCTCGTGGACATTGCTCGCCGTTTTGATCGCAACGCTGCTAATCCAGAACCAGCTTGCTGCCGCAAACACGGTCTTTAATATCAATTTCTTTTTCTGTCTAGAATTGCCACGAAATGGTTGTGATAGCAAGAACACCACGCTGCGTTCTTCCGCAGACTGCTTGCAGAAAAACAAAGGGGAGAAACGTATGGCATCAATCAGCGCACGAAAATACTGTCGCGAGCTGCATGGGTCAGTCGGTTACGCTGATGATTTGAAATGTGGCAGCAACATGGCCAGACGACAAATGGCAGATGGCACGGAGAAAGTAACCTTAAAATCTTGCCCTCGTTTGTGTTACACATTTCCAAATCCTAAGGCCAAACCATCGTAGCCGGCTTCACTGCAAGCTACGTGTTTCTTCGAGCAAACAATGACGGGAACTCTTAAGGTGTAGGGGTTTAACAGGCCCCACTGAGTAGCACATCTTTTCGGTGAACTATTAAGCCAGCTCCTATAATATCAGTGCCGCATTAAAATATTATATGCACCTCGCCAAACTTGAGTGAGCTTTCTTGAATACTAAACCACTTTGTTGCACATTCACGTGTGCATGGAGGAAGTGTGATCAAAGCGTTTGATGCAACTCAAACCCAGATTGTTGGCCATAAGAAGGACTTCATGCGAACTGCACAGCCTTACTATTACGGACGGCGTACGCGCAGTAACGCATCCAAACTTCGTTCACGCCGACAGTTTCTTCTCGCAGGCTCCTGAAGACCGCCTGGTGTAAGTCCTGATAATACGCGTGCGCTGGATGCGAACGCTAAGCCCCTTGTATGTCCAAGCACCGAAACCGAAAGTTAGCTCAATATCTGAAATCTGCGCTTGCTCGCGTAATCAGGGCCCTTTGGCAGGAGTGGTGACGCTGCTCGTTTGTCTCTCTGTGACGCACATAAATGTGCATTATGGGCACTCTATACTAAAGGCACTCTGGCCACTGCCTCGGAGCGAGCTTTATAACTTTTTTAATGAGTCACGAAACCGTACGAATCATTGAACACGATTGCGCATACAATCGGCTTTTGTACGCTGGAATTATCGCGGGTTCTTGTTAGAAAAGATAGAGCTGTCCCGATGGCGTAACTGCGAACTTCTAAGGTTCTTCCTAGGTCAACAGGCGGGGGCCCTTTCTTCCTCCTTGGTCTCACCCTGGTCTCATTGTGTCGGGAGCACGTAACCACGTTACATATATTGTACACAGGGAAAAGCGAGCCATGTGGAGCCATTTCTCGCCCCAAATAGATGGCAAATGAGCTTTTAGGAAGCCCCTGTTAGCGTTGCATAGTAATTCATTTCCAACTGGATTATCCAGGCCTGGAGGAAGGAAAGGGTGCAATTTTAGCACGGCAGTGTGAGTCAACGTGTGGCGCGATTTTACCGCACATTATTACTGCAGAAGGTGCCTCCCGGGGTTTCGTAGCGCGCGAATGAGCTTGCAACCTGCGGTAAAAGCCGATGGCACACGTTACTACCTTTTTAGCATGATCGCTGTTGCAGTTACACGCCTGGTCCGTGAAGGAATCGGCAAGGTTAGCAGCATACACCGTGTCTGTCATGGTGACTGCGCGCTATAGTAGAACTCAGATGTGACATTTTCTCAATGTTACAGAGCTCCACACAGCGTTTATTTGAATACCGGGATAGGTACATATACCATCATCCACGTTGCGGCTGGAGATGGCCTGCGCCTTGTCAGCAGACTGGGCACCGGCCAATTAAACATTTATGCACTGAAGTACTCTAATAGTAAAGCAAGATCCACCGCTTTGCGCAACCCAGCCCTCGCCGTTACCATGCGCTCTCTTGTCGCCATTAGAATAGTTAAAGAAGAACAAAAAAGAAAATGAAGCGGATACAGACGGCGGAGCATGTGCCAAGTGCGCACTTCAGTGAAGGATGAACAATGCGCGCCGCCTCAAGGTCAGCGACGGCAACACATGCCTGTTCGTACGGTTTACAGTTAGCAGGCCACCAGTGCTCACAGAATAATTAATAGATTCGCTGACAGTCCACGGTTTACATGCACCAAACCGTGTACTGACAGCGGAAGTAAAATACACACACAAAAAAAAAAAAAGAAAAGGAAGCCGTTGAGTAAAGGCGAAGGCTGCCGACAGTAGTTTAGCCCGAGCGCTGCGCGTGCAACCAGTACAACTATACGTCTGGGTCACTTCCGTGAAATGTATAGCATTTCTTTTCCCTGTCGCTGCGCAACGCCTTTTTCCGCTGGCGCAGCAATAAAATACAAGAAACATGCGGAGTGTTTTTCCTTTCTTCTTTCTGGCGCTGTACTAGCGGAAGAACTTTGCCGTTCGAATTGCTTGAGGGAAAACACAAAACGCAGGCGCGGAACGAAGTATTTTCGTCGTTAGGACAACGGAAATAAAACAAAGAATAAGGTTGACAGGGGGTGCCAAGTGAATAAAATAGATCCACACAGTTCGCGGCCGATCGCCTACGAACCAGGGTGGTAAAACAAGCGAGGCTACCTCGTTCGCGACTGCGGGTAGAGCCGCAGCGAATATGCTACCTTGGGCACACGCACATCGCTTCCGCAGTCATAACTCGTGGGTCTGCCATGCGTACCGGCTGCTGCTCGCGGCACGAACGCGCCGCTAGCGGCCGTTTGGACAGCACGACCGGAAGGACAATAACTTAGGACCGAGACAACAGAATAGGGCGGCTCGGAGGTTGCGAGGGGAGGGCTGGCCTGCCGTGATCGGGGAAGGCCTGTCTGGACGAGCCCAATTAAGCTGCGCGCGCGATCGCAGCTGGCCGCCGCCGCATACGTGTCGGCCAGCCCGCCGTTGCGGCCCTTTCGTCACACACGCAGGTCCGAGCTGCTGGGGCGGCGCCGCCACGGAGCCTGCAGACGGCGGCGAGGGGGAAGGTGTTCCCCGCCGCCGTCTGGGTCGAGGCTAGCCGAGTGTCTGGGGTAGGGGGAAGGGGAGGGGGGGGGGCTGTCGCGTCGCCATGGCGACGCCGGCCCGCTTTCGCTGCTGCTCGCGTCCGTCCGGAAGGCTGCTCGCCGGCTGTGCCGCTGCTGCTTTTTGCTGCCGCAGCCGCGCATGGCCGCGCCACGACCTCGTTCTTTTCTCCCGAAGACGACCAACGAACGGCTGCGTGCGCAGCCTGCGTGCCAACGACAGTCTGCGACCCACACTTTTGTGTCGTCTGTGGCTTATGCAAGCGGCGCGCGCGCCGACGCACCATCAAAACTCCCCTTCATTCCCTCCGCCGTCTCGCTCGCTTTTTCTTTCTTCGACGCCCGAAGGGAGGCGAAAAACAAACGCCCTTTCCTCGCTGACTCCAGCCCCCAGGTGCAGGCGAGCGATTCTCGGCCGGCAAGAAGGGCAAAACACACGCACCCCTCTTCCTTCCACCGTCTAGCGCGGAAACCGTAATGACCAGGCGGCGGGCTTTGCGCGCTCCAACATTTCTGCCGATACACATGCAAATATGACGGAAACAACAGTTCAAGAACATGAACAATGCGCGCTCAAACGCGCATGCGCAATGTAGGCAGGTACGCGTACTCATTTGATTCTAATATAGCAAGTCTGACCGTAAGGCGCCTCTTTGGACTCAGGTGGAAGCTTAAATTCAAGAACAAAGGAACAAGCTTGAACTCTGGGGCTCGAGATGGTACCTTGGAATCAGTAATAAGGCAAAAGACAAGAAAAAAAAAAGCTCGATAGTCAACTTTGCTAAAACGTCACGGCCGTAATCACAAATCGTCATTCGTATTCTAGAATCGTTCTTAATTAAGAGGGGGCTCCGGCCTATCGTCAGGATTAATAAGATTATTGCAAAAGGCGGGTCAGTGACAAAGCGTTCTTATGAAAGAAACGCCTTATGAAATGGACCTTCCCGTTCTCTCAATTTAATATTCCTGTTTTAATCCGTTCATAGTATTCCTTACGTTGGCTCGAAACCATGTAAGGATTCGTCTCTAAGCACACGTTCTATCTGCTACTAGTTGTATTGATTTTTCTTTTCAAGGACGAATTGTATTATTATTACGGTTGTTCGCATAGTAATATCTTGGAATCGGACACGAATACACTTAGCAACGCAGGAGTTCGGGCTAGTTGTAGCGCACAATAGAACAACAAACTGGTCGTCCATGTCGTAAATGTTGTTTTGTTCCCTGTCCGTTGACCTGTTGTGAGCCAAACTCAGTTAAGAATATTCAAGTATAATAAATAAAAGGGAGATTGACTTATAAAATACCGAAGAGACTGTCGAATGTTTTATCACGCCTAATTATTTTTTTTAGCGGGGTGCAAGTATACCATGTCCCAGCTTACGCTAGCCAACTGTTCAACGAAAAACAAAATAAATAAATAAATAAATTCTAAAAAACACGGCGCAAGACACAATTATAAAGCTTATGTACTTCGGTTGTCAGCATTCTGATAACCGAACACCATCGGTCTTGCACCGTGTCACTTGAATAACTATTTCGGTTGAACAGCTTGGCTAACGTTAGTTGGGAAACACTGTAGCGTACGGAATGCTGCTTGGCAGCAAGCAAACCAATTTAAAATAAGCACAACCATCTCCGAGATCGCGACGCAGATATTGAATTGAACAGGGTAAATTGAGTAACGCTAAAAATGAACAATTACCGAGACACAGAATAATTAAATCTACGGAAGGTAGCAGTAGCAGCAGTAGTAGTAGTAGTAGTAGTAGCAGTAGAAGTACTGTTTGAGGTTAAGACACAAGAAGCTGTCTACCTATCCATGGGAATTAAGTGAGACGGTAAAGTAAAACGGCATATCCACCGCTGTTTGTCAGTGGCTGCGGCGTTCTGTCGTTGAGAACGAGGTCGCAGGTTCGACTCGCGGCCTGGCAGTGGGCGCGTACCGATGGGTGCAAAATGCGAAAACGCTCGGGTACCATAATTTTTAGGGGTGTGAGAATAGTGATTTTTGAGACCGAATCGAATAGTGCCAGAAGCGAATCGAATCGGATCGAATATAGAATACTTTTGGAATAGTTTTCGAACAGTCAATAGCCCACATTTAACATAGAACGATGTTGATATTCCAGTATCCTTAAAGTTAGTAAGTTTCTGTCATTATGTAGTCCTTGATGTAGCGTCGCTTGTTAAAAGCGCAGATGGAGCATTAGGAGCGAACAAGCAGTTTCCTCGCACACACAGAGCTCTTCAGTGAGTGCGAATGATCGCTGTACAGCCTGTAAAGTGTGGCTACCTAAATGACGTAGCCTGGCCTACTACGAAAGCTCTCATGTTTTGTGTTGTGCTCCAATATTACGTTTATTTGGGTGCAGTTGACGTATAGAAATAGTGGAAAAGTGCTCGAAAAATATTCGCATTTACGAATAGTCTCTGTTCAATTGAAAGAATGAATGGAATAAGACACTATTCAATTCGTTATTCGACAATTTCTAATATTCGCACACCCCTATAGTAATATTTATGCTGCGCGTTATATGATACGCGTTATGCTGCGGTCTCGTCCACAGCGCCTTAGTACCCAACTGTCCAATCCCGCAGGAGACGTGTCAACTTGCAACCTCATAAATTGACGAAAAATGCCAACCTTGTGGGATCGAACGGTTTCCAAATTTCGAAAATGCTTTTTGGCTTCAATCGAAATTTTTTCCATAAACATTTCAATGCCTTCTACTAGCAAAATAATATTTTTCTAGATATTTCCGTGTGGACCGACTTGACGCACAATTACACTGTATAACGGCTAAACAAGCGACAAAAAATTGATTATTTTTTTCTTCGTATTCGTGACCGTTTATTTCGTGCGTTTAGGACTCGTTTTGAGTCATCGCAATTTTACCTCATTAAACAAGTTCAGCAGAACCTGGTGAGAGTATAAAGAACCGGGAAAGAGGCCCCATTCGAAAAGAATCATATTAAGAATTTCGAAAATTCTTATTATGATTCGTAATGAAACTGTTGTCTAGATTATAATTGACAGTAAAAATGGAATTAACTAGATTTCTGAAATAGGAACTCGTCATCTCAACGCTGTCCTTTTGAATAATTCAACAAAAATCCTGTGCACGCGCAGTAACAAATCAACGCCCGTACGCATTTAAAAAAAAGAAAAAGATTCTTTCGCTAGAACTGTTCACAAGAGCTGTTGCCAATCGACCGTGACGTCACACACATCATGAGCCAAGGCGGCTGCCCAACGGCGAGCGCCACTGACGAAAGAAAGATTTTGTGAATTCGATTCCAGTTTTTTACAGATTCTCCGGTTGTGTCATCTTTTGATCAGAAATTAAACTGGCGCTTACACGCCGCGAAAAAAAGTTTTCTTCGAATGGCATGTTATGGAAATGCCTGAACGCCTCAATGCCAGTTATAACAATCTTGTTTTCAAGAAATTGCCGATGGGCAAGTTCACACTTGGTGCATTTGGCGTTGAATGACCCGAAAGCGTTTCTGCACGTCGAAATATGCCACTAGACAATGTAAATTTTTGCGCTTGTTGGTGGGTCATCCTTAACTACGCTTACAGCGCAATGCTTTACGTGGACGAGCGAAGAGACAGCGCTGCGCTCGTCTCGCATTTCATGCACGCGATAGATAGAATAAACTTTATTGTCCAACGGATAAGGTGATCTACCCACCCCCCGACACGAAGGTCAGGGGGCGAGTGCCGCCGCCTCAGATGCAGGCTGGGAGGTCTTGGGTCCCAGCAGCCTCTTCAGGCAGTTGGACGAGCCGGAGCTGGAGCTCAGAGTCCGAGCTGCGCAGCAGGGTCTCCCAAGTGTCTCTATTACCTATTTTGTGCGTTACCCCGGGAGAGTACGGACATTCCCATATTATGTTGTCGAGGGTCCCTCTCGCCCCACATAGATTACACCTATCACTCCTGGCCTCGGGGAACATGTGGTTCGCCATAACCGGGTGCGGATACGTATAAGTTTGTAGTCGTCTCCACGCGACTGCTTGTCTGTTGTTTAATTTCGGGTCTGGCGAAGCCATGTGTTGTAAGCATGGTTGAGGATGCCACTAGACTCACGTCAGCGCTGGCACTCACCTTAATCAGTGAGAATGTATTGCCACTGACCACGTCTGCCGAAGGCTTTCTCAGGCGAGTAGTAATTTCCCTTTGCTTGTGGATGCGCCTGTAACCGGCAGTTTACTACGGTAACAGAATGGGGTGCCAAGGGAAAGGAAGTGCAGTAAAGAGCCACGGAGCATTAAGTGGCGGGAAGAGATCAGGAACTTGCTGGGAGTCAACTGATAGAGGCAGCTAGAGGTCGCTAGGAGAGGCCTTCGTACTACAGTAAGACGTAAGATAGCTGGAGCTCCTGCTGAATGATGATGATGATGATGATGATGATGATGATGATGATGAAAGTGAAGTAGACAAATGTTAGCTATTTACGTTGCTTTCTCTAGACGCAGCGAGTGAGCCCTTAAAGGGAGACCAAGTTAAGCTAGGTTGGTGAATTACATTTCTG
The DNA here is from genome assembly GCF_050947875.1 of Dermacentor variabilis. Classification (NCBI taxonomy): domain Eukaryota; kingdom Metazoa; phylum Arthropoda; class Arachnida; order Ixodida; family Ixodidae; genus Dermacentor; species Dermacentor variabilis. Next base: position 275,840,001 of record NC_134568.1, on the reverse strand, counting down.
AAATATCAAAAAAAAGAAAAGTCAGTCCTGCTGTGACCAGTCTTGGTCAGCCACAAAAGACGCAATAACCGTGGCGACGCTGCCTTCAAGTTCCCGCAAGAGTACCTCATGACGTCACAGATTTTAACATATTTGGGCTAACTAATTGATTTTCGATAGGCAAGAACCACACTGCTTTCTAAAGGAACCAAAGACTCGCCTAGAGAGTTTTTAGAAAATTTCTGCAGAAGAACGGACCAAACACGCGAAAATATCTCGAAATCCGTGACGTCCGATGGTGACGTACCGGCTCTGCGGTTTGGGCGCGGAATTCCAAAAGGGGGACTTTTTTCTTCACTAGCGTTATCAACATTTTTTCCCGTCAAATAAATGCTGCGTTTCTCTCTACCGAATACATCACCTACCTAAACATATTTAGTATTCCTCGATAGTGTCTTTTTAAAACACAACATACTCACGAGGCGGATTCGCCACACCGCGAGAAATTAAGACTGTGAACAAACGGCAAAATTTGCCAATAATGACAATAAAAAAAGAATTGAATCACTATCAAATGAGAAAACATTTATTAATTAGGTAAAATTGTTGAGGCGGAACAAAGGCGGAAGTTTGCAAATAAGAAAGAAAAAAAAAGCAACAGAATTCATGTAGAATCACAAGAAAAAGATAAAACAGGTAATAGTTACGGGAAGGTGTGACAAAAAAAAAATATCAGAGGAAACCTAAGCGCTTCTTATGAGTCGTGAATGCAAAAGCATTAATGTCCAGTTGAATGCCGCTGAGCGGTACTTCGAGTTATGAACATGTCGGCCGAACAAGCGTGTTGAGACGCTTGGCGCGTTTTGATTTGGCCTTGCCGAAGCGCAGTTAGAACGCAGGCAAGAGTTTGGAGCCAAGGGAAGCGTGTATAAACCTTATCATCGGGCGAGCAGGATAGGGCGCGCGGCGAGCCTTTCCTCCTCTCTGCCTTGTGCGATCCGGCGTGGCGCTGCTCGAAAAGGGTTTTAGATTAGGGGACGCAAGCGGCTTGCGTACGCAAGAACTAGGGGCTATGGTACTGCGCATGCGCAGACCCCTACGTCAGGGTCTGCGCATGCGCAGTACCGTCGCCCCTAGTTATTGCGTACACAAGCAGCTTGCGTCCTCTAGCCTAAAACTCTATAATATTGCTGTCGCGTGCTGCGGAACAATTTGGAGATGTTTTAGCTCGTATTTTGTGAAATTTACGCAGTGTCCGTTCATACAAGGTTATCAGGGAACCAGTGGGCAGCCTTTGGATGCATCGGTAACTGCAATATGTGGAAATAGCTCTTGGAAGCGCAAACATGTGACGCTCATCATCAGCCGCGGTGTGTCAGGGGAGTAGCCAGGGAGGGGGGGGGGGGGGGGGGCTTATGGGGCTTCAGCCCCGCCCGAAATTTTTTCGTGCTGTCCATGCGCCACCGGCCAAAAGAACCCCCAGCGCCGGAAATCATGCTCGATTTTGTCTAGAATGTCCTTTTCACGCTCGAAAAAACATTTTAGCGCGAACATTGCGAAATAGGGATGGATTTCGCGGCAACGCCCATGCACCGGGAGTAACATATCGTAACGCAAGGAGCTCCATCCGAGCAGAAAGTTGCAAAGGCGTGGCGGGCGGGCTCGTCGCGGCATCTCGCTGAGGCCGCGGAATCGGGAGCGCTTGGATTTCAATTCTCACAATTTATGGGTTTAAAGCTCTAATAAACTTTTGATGCGAAAGGTGCATTGATATTTCCAAAGTCGAGCTTTAGATTTTCAATTCCGGAACTTTGTGGGCTTAATGCTGTTATAAACATTTGACGCCAAAGGTGCATTGACTTTTCTAAATTCTTAGACCGGATCATACAACGAGACAAGCCAAATCAACACGCTATCAGACAAGTTGACAAAACACGCAGTGAGATACGATGAGACGAAGTGTTGTGGTGGTTCATTTGTGCCGTCATGTCACATAAAATAATATGAACATTTTTTTTCACCTACGCCAAAGCATCCATGACAAAACAGTAAAGCCAGCCAGGGTAACTACGTTCGTATTTATTTTTTCTACTTTGACTTTTATTTGTGAGGACACATTCAGCCTCTTAACTTTTTTTTTTATTATTATCGCTACCCTACTCGCGGGCTGCCAGAGCCATCCAGAGCGCATGCGTTTTTCTTGTGTTGCCCCGAAACCACCGCGCGGCGTACTTGGGTGCGCGTGCGGTTTTCTCTGGCGGAGTGAATTTTCGCCTGGCAGACTTTCGGACGCCTTCTGGCTAGCAGACGAGAAAAAGAAACAATGGTCGCTCACCGCCATCACTGTGAAGACTTGGCGGATTACACGGTGTTCACTTGAGCGCAACCTCTCCGGAAAGTCTTGTCTCGCCGGTGTAAAATACCGAGTACTATGCGTATGGTTCCCGGTGGACCAAGCGTCTCACGTTTTTTTTTTCGATATTCATTCGGTAGCCACATTAGGTGCCCAAAGTAAGCATTGGATTGTGGCCAACATACGCTCCTTTGCGTTTTTCTTTTATTTTGGTGCCCCGCCCCACAAAAGGAAAAAAGAATATACATTGTTGCGGCGCAGCGAATTGTCGCATGGTGACCGTTTGTTACTTCTTTTGCGGAAAGTAATCGGCCACGGCACGCTTCTGTTGCCGGATACTATTATTATATTATTGTGATAGCAATTATATGAAGACTCCAGGCGTATTCCTGCTGTCGCCGTCGCCCTCATGTTTCGTATGAAGTCTCAGGGCAATAACGTCGTGACCGCATGCTGTATGTGCGAGTAAAAGAGTAGGGCGGTGGAATGGGTGAGCCGACGATGGTGGCTCAGTCTTGCGTGCGCAAAGGAGAAAAGCGGGGAGCAAACGCACCGCCTTCCGTCGCACGCGATACATCGGGGGGAGTGGATGGAATCGGGGCGGGATCTAGGATTCTGTGAATCTGTGATTGCGGTACGTGTTTATTTGCCTTGTTTGGCGCATTATATACAGTGACTTGTTCTTAGATACGTAGATTTATTGGATACTTATACGTATATTTAAATATCTTGTTGCGAGATTTTGTGTATACGTGCAGTGAACCTTCTCTGCAGTGACACTTTTTTGTCCTTTATCAAGCAGTTGTATATCCCATTGTATCTTCGCATTTCTAATGAACGAGGGCGAGTTAAATGAAAGTGAGCCTACCAACCCCGCAAAATAATGATTCGGTTGATCATCTGCGAGGCATGCGCGTAGCACACAGGCATCTTTCATTTACAAAATTGACACGCAGATGTGAGGGTCAATGTTCTTTAGTGCTCTCATACACTGGGTTGAACATGGTTGCATGGCGTAATGGACACTTCAGAAGTTGAGCAGCGGGGTGCCGTGAATGTTTTGACAGCTGAAGGTGTTTCCCAAAAGGAAATTATTCGCCGTATGGCTGCCGTGTACGTTGAACATTTCATTTGATTGACCACTGTGAAGCCGTAGAGCAAACGGTTGAAAAAGGACGTGAAAGTTGCAAAGACGATCCAAGACCTGGCCAAAGCCATCATGCAATCACCCCCAACACAAGTGAAAAAGTTGATGAGCTGATGAGACAACAACGGAGGATAAACATCGATGAACTGACAGAGCGTGTGAAGATCAGTCGCGGTTCGGTTCACACCATAGTTCATGAACATCTCGGTCATCGACTCTTGTGTGCGCAATGGATGCCCAAGATTTTAACCACCGCCAGAAGAAGGTTCTGCGCTGCCTTGACTCACCTGATCCGGTATAACAATGAGGGTGATGACTTCTTGTCTGCAATTGTGATCGGGGACGAACCATGGTGCCACTACTACGAGCCTGAAACACGACGGCAAAGCTTACAGTGGAAACATTCGAATTCACCGCCCCCAAAGAAAGGAAAGGCCGTCATTTCCACCGGAAAGGTGTTGTTTACTTTTTTTTTTCGATCATCAGGGGCCATTACTGATAGAATTTTCTAAAACCTGAGAGACTATCAATCGTTTCCGATATGGTGAAACGCCGGATCGGCTGCGTGTCGCATTCAAGAGCAAACGACGTGGAAAAATGACGAATGGGGTCATCCTGTTCCACGACCTGGCTATGGTGTTGGGCTGCTGAGCACGAGGTCACGGAATTGAATCCCGGCCACGGAGGCCGCATATCGATGGGGGCGAAATGCGAAAACACCCGTGTACTTAGATTTAGGTGCACGTTAAAGAACCTCAGGAGGTCGAAATTTCCGGAGTCCTCCACTACGGCGTGCCTCATAATCAGAAAGTGGTCGTGACACGTAAAACCCCATAATTTAATTTTTAATTTTTCCACAATGCCCGTCCCCACGTCGCTGATGTGGTTAATACAAAACTGGCAAAGTGAAAGCGGGAAACGCTGCAACATCCGCCATACAGCTAAGACCTGTCGCCTTGCGACTTCCACATTTAGGGGCGAATGAAAAAAACAGCTTAAGGGAAACAGATTCGTGTCGGACGATGACGTGAAAGAGTCAGTTGCAGATTTGTTGAAGCAGCAACCTAAGGAGTTTTATGAGAAGGAATCACCCTACTCGTTAGTCAATGGGATAAATGTCAAAATGCTCATGGAGACTACTTTTAAATTAAGTTCCCCGTTTGTTATATATTTGCATTGGCTCACTTTCATTTGACTCGCCCTCGTATATTTTGCAGAACGGCTTTATATAGGTGCTCTCTGTTGTGACCATAATTTTGGTGCAATTACTCACGATACACGACCGGTGACAGCTGCTCCTGCGTAATACATTGGAATAAATGACAGCGTCATTGAGATTTTTCACTGGCCGTTGCATATGTACAAAAATGTAAACAAGGTTGTTGAATGACAAAGTTTCATTAACATATTTGTCCTCAACTTCATCATTTCATGGCCTTTACATTTTTCATATCAGTGGCATGCACTGCTTTGCTGGTTTCGAACTGATATAGTTCTGAGGATCGTGTGATATTTTCTTTACTTATTAAATCGACAAAAACATCGAAGAATTGATATCAGTTATTTTGAGCACAATTTCTGGTACATACGAGTATATGTTTTTATTAAAAATACATATATTACTTGTTTTGACAGTGCGTAGCGTTCAAGAATTCGTTTGCAGCATCTTTGGCAATGGCGATGCAGTTATTATTCATGTATTTGATCTCTCGACAAATTGTTTGACAGGAAGCTTTAGCTCAGACCCAACTCTGACGCGGCCTATTCAAATAAATGTAAAACGCAGAAACACTTTTCTGAGATAGCCCATGGATCACTTTTAATGGAATTTGTTGAATTTGAGAAAGTTAACTTCTAGTATCTGTTGGAAGCGGAAGTTCAATTTAGGGCCTGAATTTTGTTTAAAATAGTTTGAAAAATTTCAAAGTGCAAAAAAAATTAGAAGCACGACGTTTCCAAACTAGAAGCTCTTCATCAAAAACAGATATCGCGGTTCTTCAAACGGCATATGTTATAAAAGTCAAAGCGGACAAATTCGGTATGTCAATTTGTATATCACGTGAATTAGTTACAGGTGCACAAAGATTCTGCAAAAGCCGTATTTCGATAATGCTAAGTTGTTCGAGATTCATTTGTAACATATCAATTATGTCCGCTGTAGATGTACTATTAGATGCGACTCACAGAATTGTGATATTATTTTTCATTGTTGAGTTACAGAGTTTTAAACGTGATAGTTTCGTTTTGTGAAAATTTGTGATTTGCGACAATTTTTAATAAAAAATTGACAACCTAAAGGAAAAATTCAAAACCAGAAGACAGTATAATTTAAGTTTTTCTTTTAAATGCAACAAACCTCATCAAATTTTGTGCTGTGGTTGCGAGAAAAACGAATTCACCTTCTACGTGTATTTAGATAGGAGCATCCGAGATAAAGCTGCCTCTTAAGGCGGAGGCCAAGTTGCAACGTGAGGAGCCCCCCCCCCCCCCCACCTCCCCGAACAAAATTTCTGGCTACGCCACTGCGGTGTGTGTATGTGTTGTGACCTATTTTGAATGTATCGGTTTTAATTATACGAAGAGAACAGGCGTCCATGTATTGCCAGGAAGCGCAAATCTGCTCACAATCTGATCGCTTGGCATAGGAACTAAAACATATGAGCGCTTGCACATGTACGGCCAACCTAAGGCAACCCCAAAACATCTGAGCGCCAGGCGCTATCAAATATTTGAGATACGCCGGCATCGTTCTCACGCAGTCTAGTAGATTTGAAATCACTATGGTATGTCTACGCTAGCCTCCTGTTTGAGGCTGATGGGGCTGTTCAACACAGCGATCACTTTGGTTGGGGAGCCAGCACGATACATATATGAGCTATGTGCTTCGACATTGCCTTCTTGGCACTGTAAAGCCGTAATATCTGAGAAGGATTGCATAAAAAGACTGCGACAGCTATTTGTGAGGACGAAATTTCTGTAATACGGGTGAGTGCGTCGTAGAGAGCTGGACGAACAAAACCGAGAAAAAATCGGTTGTCATCCTTTTTCTCGAAAAAAAATAGAGAAAACGGGCTAACACCGCAATAAGACCTCGCGTGGTCCCATGCCGCACAAAATTTATAGATCTATATACATTGATGTCGCATGCTTGGGCCATGCGCTAGAGCAACGATATCTCTAATCCAGCATCTACGATTGCTTCGGGCGCTCGCGCAGTTCGTAAACGGTCGCTTTGCTGTACAAGTGTAATTCATATTGTAAGGTATGCTGTTATTACTAACCAAAACTATTTAATTCATGGGTGGAGACCACGTCGACTGAACCAAGTAGTCACGCAATGTAATCTACAGCTAACAGTTTCAGTGCTTGTCAAAGTCACAACTACTACCGTAGCAGAACGGTACCCACGCTGTTACGATCGTTGCATAGGTTTCATTGCTCCTAAACCATAGCTTAGAACTAAAGGAGAATACTGCTATAAGGTAACCTTAGTGAATGCAATTTTCAGAAATACACGATTGATTTCCGAGGCTAGTTGTAGGCTCAAACACTTGCCCACATATCGTGGCGCGTGCTCCGCCCGTCTCAACGCCAGCAGAAAGTCTGGCCATACTGACTTTAACCACTTGAGTACGTCTCACAGAACTGTTTTCCACGTAGAACACGCCACATCGAACTAAATAGACCGCGCCAGCGCGAAAACAAACACCAAGAACCAGCGCCGAGCTTATACCTGACATACAAGACGGAGCCCTCGCCCAAGCCAGCATGCCGACGGCCCATAGATGGCGCCACTGCGTACGCAATATGGTGGTGCCCATGAAAAAAACGGTCTATAACACAGAATTCCAAGAGCGAGGGCGAGGGTGATTTGGCGACGTTGTGGTGCCCTCTCCCCTCACGCAACACCTGGCGCGCTACTGCTGCAGCAGGTGACCCCTTTCGCCCGCTCTGGTATATGTCGAGGCGGGCTCGTGCCGAGGCGTCGTAGCCAATGGGAATCTAGGTGCCGTTTCGTTACTACCAACGCCGGACGCCGGCTTTCTCGCTCAATGAGCCATTTGACGCTTTCGTATCAAAAAGAAAAAGGAACGCAGCGCAGATGACATCCCTAGCAACGGAATACTGTATATGTGTCCCAGCTAAAGTTAGCCAACCAATAACCGTAGGTCTTATAATTACCCCCATCTTGCACCGTGCTTTAAAAAAAATATTTCTTTGAAAAGCTTAACTAACGGTAGCTGGTACACGCGGTGTATTGACCCGCGCACCCCCCAGTTAACTTATTCGTTCTCCCCACTCCTGCGCGTCCGGCATCCCTCTGGACAAATTGTCTAACCAGTTCTTTCCCCAGACAAGCTTCTATCAAAATTATGTAGCATAACTTATGTCGACCTCATATTATAACAGAATGGTCGAGCTCTTTCGCTTGGTGCACTTGCCTCACTTCGAGGCTTCCCGAGGGCACTCAACACGCTGGTAGCTTCTGCGTCCACACTAATTGGTCCTAAAATCTAATATTCCTGGCCATTTTCTTTTGCCCAAGCATCTGCAATAATGCAGGCAAGAGATATATCTTGAGACCACAGCGCTCTCTTTTTCTTTTATAAGGGGTAAGTTAACAAAGTTGTATCTGACACATAAGAAGGTATTGGGAAGAAAGAAAAAGATATATATTTGTTAAGTCGAGGAAAAGTACTACAATGTGACACTGCCTCATACGGGAGTTTCCTGAAAATTTTTGGAAAACAATTAAGCCGAGTTTCTCTGTTAGTGACGCATTCTTAATAGATGGAAATTATGTGTGTTAGAGAACAGCAATTTACAATAGGCAGCGAGGCACTGGAAGTCGTAAGGGAATACATCTACTTAGGGCAGGTAGTGACGGCGGATCCGGATCATGAGACGGAAATAATCAGAAGAATAAGAATGGGCTGGGGTGCGCTTGGCAGGCATTCCCAAATCATGAACAGCAAGTTGCCATTATCCCTCAAGAGAAAAGTATATATTAGCTGTGTCTTACCAGTACTCACCTACGGGGCAGAAACCTGGAGGCTTACTAAAAGGGTTCTACTCAAATTGAGGACGATGCAACGAGCTATGGAAAGAAGAATGATAGGTGTAACGTTAAGGGATAAGAAAAGAGCAGATTGGGTGAGGGAACAAACGCGAGTTAATGACATCTTAGTTGAAATCAAGAAAAAGAAATGGGCATGGGCAGGACATGTAATGAGGAGGGAAGATAACCGATGGTCATTAAGGGTTACGGACTGGATCCCAAGGGAAGGGAAGCGTAGCAGGGGGCGGCAGAAAGTTAGGTGGGCGGATGAGATTAAGAAGTTTGCAGGGACGGCATGGCCACAATTAGTACATGACCGGGGTTGTTGGAGAAGTATGGGAGAGGCCTTTGCCCTGCAGTGGGCGTAACCAGGCTGATGATGATGATGATGATGTGTGTGTTGACACTTCGGCGTCTTCAACCTTTGATAATCATTTTAAAACTGTTTTCACTAAGGACAACGGCTGCCTAACTGATTTCACTGTGTCTTTGGCTTCTATAGCTGACAGAAAAATCTCCGAAAGGGGTATTCTGAGCTTACTGTTAGATAAATATGTCGAAAAGTCACCTGGACTTAATAATATACCAAATGCCCCCCCCCCTTTTTTTTGAATGCGCAATGGTGCTAAAAATACTTATACGTCTTGTTCTTAAGAGGAAGCTATAGCCCGCTTATTCACACACATGTAAAACGCAAAAACGCTTTTCTCAGATAACCCCTGGACCGATTTTAATGAAATTTGTTGCCTTTGAGAGAGAAAGTTAAATTCTAGTTACTGTTGGAAGCGCAATTTCGATTTATGGCCTGAATATTGTGAAAGGTATTTTCGAAAATTCGAAAGTTCGAAAAAAAATAGAATCACGAAGTTTACAAATTAATAGCTATGCATCAAAAACAGATATCGCGGTTCTGTAAACGGCGTCCGTTATATCATTGAAAGCGGCCGAATTCGTTGTGTCATTTTATATCCTACGTGAATTTGTTACGTGGTTTACAAGGGTTCTGCAAAAGCTGGATTTCCATATTACCAAATTTTTTTAGATTCATATGTAACACATCAATTTTGTACGCTTTATATTTACTATCAGATGCAATTTACAGAATTGTGGTATCATGTTTTCTTGCTGAGTTACAGAGTTGTAAACTTGATAACTTTGTTTTCTGAAAATTTTTTTTTGCAAATTTTTAGTAAAAAATTGACGACCTAAATAAAAAATTTGAAACAAACAGTCACTAGATTTAAAATTTTTCTTTTAAATGCAACAAACCTTGTCAAATTTGGTGCAGTGGTTGCCGAGAAAAGCGAATTCTCCTTTTACATGTATTTAGATAGGAGCACCCGAGCTAAAGCTTCCTCTTAAGGCCTTTGAGAGAGTGTTCTGCCGGATGACTGGAGAACTGCCAGAATTAACCCCATGCATAAATCAAATGAGAAAAAGTGCATTCAAAATTAGCATCCTATTTCCCTACTTCTGCTATGTGCAAAAATTCTTGAACATATAATGCATAAACGTGCAATCAATTTTCTTGGGAAAAAAAAAGCTTTAACGAATGCACAACGTGATTTCAGTTGAAGGTTGTAGGAGTTGAGGACGGATTTTGCGATGAAAAACTTGGGAGGTTTATTTTACATTATTTACAGTGAGACGTCAATGAACAGTCGTACAGTCATTACGGGCCGGCAGCAACTCGGACGCTGCGGCCCGCGGCAAGAAGTTCGAGAGAGGTGAATCAGGGAATGCTCCAGGAATCTCTGGCATGCTCTGGGCTCCCGGCCTCTCTTTTAAGCCCTTCAATGTCTGGAAGACGCGTCATGTTCGGCCAATGGGAGAGTCCGCTCAGATGACGCCATTTTCGGCCAATGGTAGGCGCCCGTGTGGTGGTGTCACACCCGGCGGCTCCCTGCGGCCTTGCCTTGCTGACTTGCAAATGCCCTCTTCAAAGGCGGCCGGGGCGACACTGCCAGGCCTTCCCGGTACATCACAGCCGTCTGGCTTCGGGACTCACGTTACCTGGAATAGTGCAGGGCTATCCCTTCGTTTTTTGGAAGAGTCAAGCATTGAATAGCTCCACCGGCTGTGGGGCCCGCCGACTTATTTGCAGATGTCGTGCCTCCGGAATGTGGCATCCGTACTCCTGCATCCCTTACTTAGCAGTGGTGCGATTCGATGTGGTCTGGGGAACTCGAAGGGGGCCTAGAAAAAGGTCCCCTATCTAACAAGGTATTCCACCCCTAAGCATTTAGTTGATGTGACACATAACTCCGCGAAAGCTATAAATAAACGAAAACAGATATACGCATGTCGATTTCCGGAATGCATTAGATAAGGTCTCCCATAATAGACTATTTTATAAGGTAGGATATATAAATAAAGATGACACGCCACTATCATAATATTTTTTTTTCGAAATGGAGCTTCCTCTACTTTGCGACGGTGCGCTCTGACGATGTGTTCTCGGGCTCGTTGTTCTTGTTATTTATCAATGCTATTTTAGATAACGTTTCCGTTAGTATAAGGCTATTCACAGACGACTGTTTGCTATATCGAACAATTAACTCTGTTCAAGGTTAAATAGTCTGCAGCGGTGGCGTAGAGGTAGAACACCCGCTTCACGTGCAAGAGGTCCGTGGTTCGAATCCCGGTGCCGGCAATTTTCCACCGGATTAAAAAAAATCCGCGTGTTGATAAAATTGCACAAACAGGCCTGGAGTGTGGCCTGATCCCGGTGACCAGAAGCGGTAACGCACTCCCTCACCAGAGCAGGATTGGCCACCCTGGTGCAGTACTTGGCCACAACCTCCTATATGAACACAAGAATCAAACCCCGGCCCTCAGTCCCCAGCAGCTGCGAAGCAACTGACCACGGCGGCGGTCAGACCTGCGACGCAGCAGAGAGTGCTAAGAATCACTGGCTCCGGACAGGCCGCCATTGGAATATGAACCTGGCAATGTTTAACGCTAGAACGTTATCTAGTGAGGCGAGTCTAGCAGTGCTATTGGAGGAATTAGAGGGCAGTAAATGGGATATAATAGGGCTCAGTCAAGTTAGGAGGCCGAAAGACGCCTATACAGTGCTAAAAAGCGGGCACGTCCTGTGCTACCGGGGCTTAGCGGAGAGAAGAGCACTAGGAGTCGGATTCCTGATTATTAAGAATATAGCTGGTAACATACAGGAATTCTATAGCATTAACGAGAGGGTGGCAGGTCTTGTTGTGAAACTTAATAATAGGTACAAAATAAGAATTGTACAGGTCTACGGCCCTACATCCAGTCATGATGACCAGGAAGTCGAAAGCTTCTATGAAGACGTGGAATCGGCGATGGGTAGAGTGAAAACTAAATACACTATACTAATGGGCGACTTTAATGCCAAGGTAGGCAAGAAGCAGGCTGGAGACAAGGCAGTGGGGGAATATGGCATAGGCACTAGGAATAGCAGGGGAGAGTTATTAGTAGAGTTTGCGGAACAGAATATTATGAGGATAATGAATACCTTCTTCCAAGGCTACTCAACAATAGATCATATTCACACTATCAATCAGGTGATAGAGAAATGTGCGGAATATAACCAACCCTTATATATAGCTTTCATTGATTACGAAAAAGCGTTCGATTCTGTCGAAACCTCAGCAGTCATAGAGGCATTACGGAATCAGGGTGTAGACGAGCCGTATGTAAAAATACTGAAAGATATTTATAGCGGCTCCACAGCCACCGAGTCCTCCATAAAGCAAGCAACAAAATTCCAATAAAGAAAGGCGTCAGGCAGGGAGATACGATATCTCCAATCCTATTCACAGCGTGTTTACAAGTGGTATTCAGAGACCTGGATTGGGAAGAATTGGGGATAAAAGTTAATGGAGAATACCTTAGTAACTTGCGATTCGCTGATGATATTGCCTTGCTTAGTAACTCAGGGGACCAATTGCAATGCATGCTCACTGAACTGGAGAGGCAAAGCAGAAGAGTGGGTCTAAAAATTAATCTGCAGAAAACTAAAGTAATGCTTAACAGTCTCGGAAGAGAACAGCAATTTACAATAGGCAGCGAGGCACTGGAAGTCGTGAGGGAATGCATCTACTTAGGGCAGGTAGTGACGGCGGATCCGGATCATGAGACGGAAATAATCAGAAGAATAAGAATGGGCTGGGGTGCGTTTGGCAGGCATTCTCAGATCATGAACAGCAGGTTGCCACTATCCCTCAAGAGAAAAGTGTATAACAGCTGTGTCTTACCAGTACTCACCTACGGGGCAGAAACCTGGAGGCTTACGAAAAGGGTTCTACTCAAATTGAGGACGACGCAACGAGCTATGGAAAGAAGAATGATAGGTGTAACGTTAAGGGATAAGAAAAGAGCAGATTGGGTGAGGGAACAAACGCGAGTTAATGACATCTTAGTTGAAATCAAGAAAAAGAAATGGGCATGGGCAGGACATGTAATGAGGAGGGAAGATAACCGATGGTCATTAAGGGTTACGGACTGGATCCCAAGGTAAGGGAAGCGTAGCAGGGGGCGGCAGAAAGTTAGGTGGGCGGATGAGATTAAGATGTTTGCAGGCATGGCATGGCCACAATTAGTACATGACCGGGGTTGTTGGAGAAGTATGGGAGAGGCCTTTGCCCTGCAGTGGGCGTAACCAGGCTGATGATGATGATGATGATGATGATGATGATGATGATGATGATGATGATGATGATGATGATGATGATGATAAAGGTTAGATTGGGTTAAACAACGTTATTCTAAAGGTAATTTCTTGGTGTACTCAACGGCAAATATCTTTTAACTTTGAGCAAGCCGTTTACATTAGAATGACTCCCAAAAATGAAAAGCAAGCTCTGTTGTTTAGTTGCCCTGCATGCTACTAACGGTTTTCTTTCCAGTACGAATACCTTTGTCTATGGATTACTGAGAGGCTATCTTGGAACGTACATATAGACACCTTCGTAGTGAACGTTCTTCGTAAATTGTTCTTAATGCGTTCGTTGAAGCTAGCTACACAGCATGTACCCATCCTTGCCTATAACGATATTATTTTCCCTATGCTGCAGTGCGCCGCAATTATTTGGGACCCCTATGCTAACAATGACGTTATTAAAGCAGATTAAATACAGAAAAAGACAGTGCAATTCCTCTACAACTTATATGGCCTAACAATGCATCAGCGCCCTTATAAAGACAAGTGGATCCTAGTCAGTTGTCAAGAGATTTTGCATATGTCGACTGAAATTCTTGCAGCAGCTAACCTCTGGTCATCGCAATCTTGACACTTCGAAACTTTTCACTTACCGAACTGGTTGCACACCACAAGAAAACGACTTTTTCGAACTATTACGCCCTCAAACTAGAGAAACTATGGTTTTAAATTATCTTTTTTTTTCTTACGGACCGGCACCAACTCGAGTTGACTTACTAACGAAGTCGTGAGCCAAGACACGCGACGTTATCATTCCTTGTGGCCCACTTGCAGTGAGTATATGTGTATTTTTGGGTTCAAAACCACTTGCTACTCATGCATGTCATTCTTTAAGTGGCACGAGCATCGAGTGACGCTCTTTTTTCTTGCGCAGCACTTCCGGTTTACCTCCTGAGACGACCGAAGAGGAAATTCAAAATAATCAGAAAAAAATGGAAAGACAATAGTAAAGTACCCAATTTATGGGTTTCATTATTGATATGATATCAGAGCATAAGTTTAGTTACAAGTTGAGTTACTGAAGTGTCAGAATAATTAGAATTGATTAGAAATAACTGATATTGCCTTGCTTAGTAACTCAGGAGACCAATTGCAATGCATGCTCACTGACCTGGAGAGGCAAAGCAGAAGGGTGGGTCTGAAAATTAATTCGCAGAAAACTAAAGTATTGTTTAACAGTCTCGGAAGAGAACAGCAGTTTACGATAGGTAGCGAAGCACTGGAAGTGGTAAGGGAATACATCTACTTAGGGCAGGTAGTGACCACGGATCCGGATCATGAGACTGAAATAACCAGAAGAATAAGAATGGGCTGGGGTGCGTTTGGCAGGCATTCTCAAATCATGAACAGCAGGTTGCCACTATCCCTCAAAAGGAAAGTGTATAACAGCTGTGTGTTACCAGTACTCACATATGGAGCAGAAACCTGGAGGCTTACGAAAAGGGTTCTGCTGAAATTGAGGACGACGCAACGAGCTATGGAAAGAAGAATGATGGGTGTAACGTTAAGGGATAAGAAAAGAGCAGATTGGGTGAGGCAACAAACGCGGGTAAACGACATCTTAGTTGAAATCAAGAAAAAGAAATGGGCATGGGCAGGACATGTAATGAGGAGGGAAGATAACCGATGGTCATTAAGGGTTACGGACTGGATTCCAAGGGAAGGGAAGCGTAGCAGGGGGCGGCAGAAAGTTAGGTGGGCGGATGAAATTAAGATGTTTGCAGGGACAACATGGCCACAATTAGTCCATGACCGGGGTAGTTGGAGAAGTATGGGAGAGGCCTTTGCCCTGCAGTGGGCGTAACTAGGCTGATGATGATGATGATGAGAAATAACTGAGACGACCGGAGAGGAAATTCAAAATAAATCAGAAAAAATAGAAAAACAATAGTACAGTACCCAATTTATGGGTTTCATTATTGATATGATATCAGAGCATAAGTTTAGTTACAAATTGACTTACTGAAGCGTCGGAATAATTAGAATTGATTATAAGTCACTGAGACGACAAGGGGACGAAATTCAACATAAATCAGAAAAAAATAGAAAAAATAGTACAGTATAAAATTCATGGATTTCATTATAGATATGATATCAGAGCATAAGTTTAATTGCCAGTGGAGTTACTAAAGTGTCTTGAATAAATAGAATTAATTAGGAATCGCTGATTACCGCACACGAAAGCACAGAATCGTAGATTTCAGAGAGCCGCGCTACGTGAGCACGACTTTGGCGAAATTCCTGGAAACCCAGAAGTAGAAAGCGGAAGACGTCACTAATGACGTCACACACAAGAAGGTGGCACGATATTTAACCGGCTAATTAATGGAAAACAGTTGCCTCCGAGTTCGGTTCGTGCATTGCGTTCGCCTAAAGTTAACCTAAAGAACACCAACGCCGATGTGCGAGTGCCACTATGAGACACCGAAGTCAAAGATTCGGGTCGCCTACCATGTTTTCTTTTTTTTTATGTTTCCTTCTGTCTATTAAATTGCACCACCCTGTTATAATCTCATGATAAAGATTGCAGTATCTATCAAATAAATTATTAGTTCATTAGCATATCTAATGACACTTCTGATTGCCCGCGCAACTGTGGCACGACGAAATTCGGCCATCAGAGCGCGCGACACCGAAACTGGTCGGCTGCATTGCGCCCGTAGCCGCGCCCCTCGAAGCGACGTTCTGCTTACGTCACCCAGCTTCAAGCAGCGGGCGCGCTGCGACAGTAGCGACAGCGAGGAGCAAAGAGCCGCAACGCGCTGACTGCCCGCCGCTGGGTGACGTAAGCAGAACGTCGCTTCTGTCGCTTCGAGGGGCGCGGCTACGGGCGCGCTGCAGCCTACCAGTTTCGGTTTCGCGCGCTCTGGTGGCCGAATTTCGTCGTGCCACAGTTACGCGAGTAATCACATCTTTCTTGTTTTTCCAGATCCAAAAGCTAATATGGCTTGGACCCCGAGAGCGTGCTTCGATTTCCCGATTGCGATGAGCCCGCTGAAATTAAAGGTTTAAAGGTCAACTGTTGAATTTTGTTAATTAATGTCTAATTACCTACCATCACCCGTCACCCCATGGTCGCCACCACTCACGGCATGTCTCCGAAAGAACCGTCCTTTTATTTTAAAACGGCTATTTTTAAATATTACTCAGCCTTCGTTGAAACACCCGGTATGTACAGGGCGTTTCATGTAACTTGAACCGAGGATTTAAAGAAGTGGTTGACCGCAGCTGAATGAAACCAACGACATATGGTTTTCTGTCATGTGGGGCTCCTTAGAGAAGTTTTTATACTCCGCTTAGTTAGTTAATTAACGAAGATAAATTAGGCAGTTTTTTTTTAATATTCACTTTAGGGACAAGTGCGCTTCGTTGCGTTGTGGAAGGGGGTTCAGAAATGACCGATCCAATTTTGTTGTGGCAACGTACATGCTGTGCGGCGACGTTTTTCGGCGTTTAAAGAAAGCCCGCGAAATATGAAACAAAACCACGTGACGGAACTCGTGCGCTATCACACTGCAGCGCTCTCAAACGTGAGTCGAGCCTATCGCTTATCAGGGACGACAGTGCTTCGATCCCTTCCGTGTGCGACCGCCAGAGATGCTGAGGCACGGCGAAGCCGACGCCTAGAGCTGAGGCCGCTCACTTCGCCACGGTTGAGAGCGCTGCAGTACGATGGCGCATGAGCGCAGTCGCGTGGCTTCATGTCATATTTCGCGGGCTTTCTTTAAACGCCGAAAAACGTCGCCGCACAGCATGTACATTGCCACAACAAAATTGGATCGGTCGTTTCTGAACCCCCTTCCACAACGCAACGAAGCGCACTTGTCCCTAAAGTGAATATTAAAAAAAAACTGCCTAATTTATTTTTGTTAATTAACTAACTAAGCGGAGTATAAAAACTTCTCTAAGGAGCCCCACATGACAGAAAAACATATGTCGTTGGTTTCGTTCAGCTGCGGTTAACCACTTTCTTTTTTAATCCTTGATTCAAGTTACGTGAAACACCCTGTATAGTATGAAGTCAACAGACGTTCCATCCATGGAAAGCTTAGGGGGAAATGGAAAGCTTAGGGGAAGCGTAGGGGTTAAGTTTTTTTCTTTCGATAAACATAATATTCTTCATAAATACAACGGGAAACAAAACTGGTGTAATCTCCTTTCACTCAACACTTGAAATTTATGTGTGTCAAATGTAGCATAGCCCGACAAAAAAATGTGCATAGCCGCGTCCCTGTTTCACTGTCCTTTAAGGAACATGAAGTGCAATCAGGAAATTCTGTTGTGAGATGTTCTTTACGCCCGCCTTTTGTTATCAACTTCGAAACTGATACCTGGCCCGTAGCGATTAAAAATGAACTTCAGAGGCCGAATTCCTGAAGCTTTTCCTTCGTAAGTGCTGTTTGCCATTGGCTGGCCCCCTTCGGTAAATATGTCCAATTTCACAATTCGCTGATAGCTGCTCTTACGAACAGTTTCAGCTTAAGTACTGTTTTGTGAATACGGGCCCAGGGCTTTATTTTGAACACTTCTAACCTTAACATAACATAGGGTAAATGAATACAAAACAGTATTAGCGTACTCAAGAACGTGTAATATACGAATTTTATATGCTCTAATTTTTGTTCCCGATGATTAAATGTGGAGGGGACATTAACGGTAGTGTTTTCACGTTGCCTTGGTTATTGGCTGTGCTCATCACACTGCAAATCACCTCATATAAAAAGAAAGCCCCGTGCCTGCGGGATGGCACGAGATAATCTTTTTATGCATTATGTACTCAAACAAGGGAGGCTCGCTTCCTATTCGACTTTTTTCTTTCTCATTTATGGGCACTTTCCATGTGTCGCACGAGTGAAACAGTTGACAGTTTTCTGCTCGATGAAATATGATTATCAGTTGAATTAGTGATTGAATATATAACACAAGGGTCCTAGTAAAGACTAATTTTAGCATTGCGTGAGTCCGCTAAGATCGTGTAACAATATAATTAATCTATAGCTGAAAGAATAGCGCGCCCAAATTGAAAGCTCAGAGAACGCCAGAACTAACTGGAAGCATATCGACCTGAACGAACATGTTTAAAGTGACATAGTGATATCGAGATGTTTACTGCATCCAACTGAAAATCTGATTATACTTTAATAATCATAAAAGCTCAATGGATAGTTTGAAGCAAGAAAAGTTTTAGCGAGATGCCGGAAAATTGCATCTACATGACTTCGATAATTTATGGCTAACGCAGAAGCATGGTCTATTTCAACTAGCTGTGTACCGTACAAAAACAAGTTACAACAAGAATATAATAAATGTGGTAGTAAATTACACGTTCGGCACATTCAGACAAGTACACGTGAGTGCTATCGGCCTTTAATTTGGTACTTGCGGTGTTTGTCAGCTTGTAGATGCGCAGGCTTTACTTACAACACTTTTCACTCCAGATAAAGATACCCCTAGAGTGCGATTTATTGAAATTTTGCGAGATAACTTGAAGACCGCTCAGAGCACCATTTTAAAAATACGTACCTTAGATATTTTACGTGGATCTAGATATTTCCTGTCGCGCAAATTTAGTAATTCAGTGCACCCCTTTCTGATAATAAACTTAAGAGTTTATATAGGAGCTTAGACTTCAAGAAGTGTCAAACGGGGAGAAGTTTAAATGATCAGTTGGAAACACTAATTTGATAGGTTCGTTAAATGCATTAAAAATTGGAAGAGCATCAAAAGCAGAAACGTTCTTTACAGCATACATCAAAGTGAGATATATCCTTGTTATTGCGAACCTTCAAATAGTGACGTGAGAATACTCACTAATTCTACTATGACGAGGACTATAAATATTGTAATTACGTTCCTAACTTCTCGCACGTTTCGTATCTCATCGCGCTTTAACGTGATAGCGTTAAGGGCCCCGTGACGCAGAAAAATAGGCGTTGGACGTCGCTCCGGCAAAAATACTTTCGAACCACGCATACCCGGTCACGAAGGCACTCCATGTGGCTCAAGGAAATTACTGAACCAATTGAATTTCTCAAGGTGAACATGTAGTGAAATCGTAAAGGACGACTTAGACGCAACTTACAGACATGACAGCGTCGGGCTGTAATTTGTATATACGAGAAAATATAATTCTATTACGCGGAAACTCAAACACAAACCCCTTTTAACGCGACAGCGTTTTTCAGCTGCCGTTTGAGGTCTGTCTTACTAGGAGCGGCGGGGCCGCCTCGGTTCCTTGCACACCCTCAGAAAAGGAACCACAAAGCTCGCCTTCGTGCATAGCGTTTCCGCCAGCGTTTCCCAGTGAACACTATGGTTACACAAGCTGCAGCTGCCTACAAGCGTGGGAAGCACTTGGGGATTTTTGAACGCTATCTCGTTCGACTCTTACAGGCGAAACTTAAGCGTCCTCCAATTTTCCCCCTTCTTCCTTCCTTTTCTTTTCTTTGTAGGTGATGATTCCAGGCAGTTAAGCCTTCTTTTTGTGCAAATAACGTATCGGGTGGTCGGATTGAGTATGCTTGTTATTTGAGTCTTAAGTGGTACAAATATTCGCTTACAAGCGTGCGCCATTTTCTATTTTAACCACAAGGAATATCGCACGAGCCATCATAGGACTGGAACAAAATTCTTCGATCGAACATTCCAAGCTATCCAAAATAGCGACATCATCAGCCCTTCAGAACACACGAAAAAGACGTTATTTAACAAACGTGTTCGCTATAAAATAAAACATATAGCGAAGATTTTTCTGTGGTTGCATATGCCATCAATTACAACGGATTCTATTTCTTCTGGTATGTTTCATAGTATAAAAATCAGGTCTATAATGGATTTAGCATCACCATGTACTCGTCTGCATTAATTTAGTTGCGTAAGGACAAAACAAACCAGAATGTCAATTTTTTTTCCGTTATTGACAACCTCTCTTTTAATAGCGGTGAAAATACTCCACTCAGTGCCTCACAAATTATAATAACCAGAAATTATTCGTCTAGCATTATCTGTCGTAATAGCATTCCTACATACTTAGGTTGTTACACCACGTCTACACCCATCAATAGACGCTCTTTAAGCTACTGAAAAAGAATTGCCTCTGAAAAAGAAAAAAAAAGACTACTTACAAAACGTTAAATCAATTCCAGGTTGCTTAGTCATGCGCACAGCTTTTAAATCTTCCTTAAAAATCATTTCCACACTCACATTCTTGCAACGACGGTTTCCCCTGTACATATACATATTTAAACATATTATACGTATTAGGCCTCTCTGTTGAGCATGTTAAACAGAGAAGGCACAAATTCCCCGTCGAAGACACCTTCGTTAAGCGATGTTTCTGTGAGCACGTTGACGTCATACTCATGGATTGAAGATAAGCATTCTAACTCAAATTCCTCACGCCATGACGTTCCGGCAATTTAAGTTCAGACGCTTCAGTGAAAAGAAATCTGGAAGACACTTTTTCTTTTTGTTACTTTTAGAAGCAATGAACTTATGCACAGTAGCTTAGTCCCAGGAAGAGAAGCAGTTTCACTGACCGACATCTCCACATGTACAAGTTTTACGCGTTAGTTAGGTTTTCTTTTTGCACTGGTACAGCCGTACAATTTCTCTCGAATAGTGCGTTCAACAATAGCTTTAATGACGCTTTAACCCAGACAGGCCGTAGTTACGTCCGCAGGTTAATGAAAACAATGAATAACGTTGGTGTTCCTGCGCCGTCCGCAGGAGTTTGGGTCGCCGCAGCGTTGTCGTTTACACTTGTCGGTTCAAGTTTCATAACAGTGATAATGACACCGGGCTGCGTGGAGATGAGCAAGTGGCACAATGCTTACACATACATAAACTCCCAGAGGAGTTTCTGCGTGAATTTTCCTAGCGACTCTAGACAAGACTGGTGAAAATTATGATGAATAGGTATTAGCATTATTAGCATTAGCACGGTCTGTTAAGAATGCTCGAGTCCAACTAAGAACTGATTGGTGCACATTTTATTTTGAAAGTCTGAGTAGTAAACGAGCATACAGCACTTTATCAAAGCGTTTTTTTTTTTCAAAATCAAGACCAAGGGACAGGTATATACGTTGTGATCGAGCGATGAGTAAATATCGTGCAAATATAAATCGAGAAAGGAGTCAACAGGCAAAGAGGCACAATCTCTCCAATGCTATTCACCGCATGCTTACAACAAGTATTCAAGCTATTAGAGTGGGAAAGCTTAGGAGTCAGGTTCAGTGGCGAATATCTCAACAAGCTTCGGTTTGCAGATTACATTGTCCTGTTCAGCAACGCCGGGGGGTGATCAAGGACTTTAACCGAGAAAGTATCAGAGTAGGGTTGAAGATTATTATGTAGAAGACAAAGATATATTTAGGAGAAAAAATAGCCCGGCAAGAGAACAAGAATTCGTGATCGCCAGTCAGGAAATTTACATAAGAAAAAATTTGGTTCGACTGCCTTTTTTGTTTTTGCTTTTAAATTTCAATGCTATTGTTACTCCGTTGCTTTTATGTTAACTTCTTGGGTTCATGCGCATCTTTCTGCACTAATCAATGTTTTACTTTGTTAAGGTGTTAATTTATTTAGATCTTTATGTATGTATTTGCTGTACTTCCCCCCTTTCACAACGCCCAACGAGCACTTTGTAAGGTACTCATAAATCAAATTTAAAAAATAAGGCAGCCATTACCAAATCCTTAATGGCAGCTTGCCTCTGTCGTTGAAAAGAAGAGTGTACAATCATTGCACGGTACCAGTGCTAACATTGGGTGCAGAAACTTGGAGGTTAACAAAGGCGCTCGAGAACAATTTAAGGACCGCAAAAATAAATATCGAACGACAAATCTTAGGCGTAACGTTAAGAGACGTGAAGAGAGCGGTGTGGATCAGAGAGCAAGCTGGAATAACCGATATTCTCGTTGACATTAAGAGAAAAAATGGAGCTTGGCAGGCTACGTAATGCTTTGGGCAAATAACAGGTGGACCATTGGAGTTACAGAACGGCTACTAATGTAAAGGAAGCGCAGTCGAGGACGACAGAAAATTAAGTGGGGTGGTGAAATTAAGAAATTTGCAGGGGCAAGTTGGAATAAGCCAGCACAAGACAGAGGGGATCGCTGGGAAGGGACTTCCTCCTGCAGTGGACATAAAAATAGGCGGCGGCAGCGGCGGGTGCTGCTGCTTCTGATGATGATGATGGAGGTGGGGCGGGGAGAGGGAGGTTGAAGTGGAAAAGAGTCACATATACTTCTGCAGCCCTAATGGGAGCGCGGCTCAGCGTCTGTGGGGAGAGGAAAAAGGGAAGAAAGAGAATAGGATAATGAAGGAATAAGTGTTAGAGGGGGAAGATGGCGCCCCATGGCGGGACCAGCAGTGGGTGCCAGCAGACCCCTAGAATCTGCTGGACAGCGAGGTGTCCTCCAGGACGTCGATGACTGCCTTGAAGGCATGCCACTTTGGCGGCGGGTGCGAAAAATCAGGTCCACGATTGGAGGCAGGGAGGCCTGGCTGGCGGAGGGTAACAGCGAGTTTTACTCGTTGAGTTTAGCAAAAAAAAAGAAATGGCTGAGGTTTAACTCTTGTATACCTAGTTCTCACGAGCGAAAGGTCTGTTTGACTTGGTTTTGCAAAGACTATGCACACGGTTTCATTAAAGTTAGGCCACAGCTTTTCACACACGTTACACACGCTACCGAACGGGTTGTCCGTGAAGTCGTGGTGAAACCTGGCTGTCGCAATCGAGCCTGCCGCCAACCAAAGGGTGTGGTTCGTCAAACGTTCCTTGTGGGTGCCGTTGATTGTATCATCGGCTTCATCTCCTTCTCCTTGTTGGTGTTCATGTTGCTTAACGACGGCGACGGTAGCCGTAGCAGCGATATTGGCACGCTTCCGCGCTTGGTAAGCTCCTCTATAGCATGCTTATCTGGCCTCCCTTTCATCCGGTGTTCCAGCAGGCAACTTTGCCTTTGCTTGAGATTTCGCCGCCTGCCGTCTAGGTATACCTACTGAATGATTGAATTCAGCTTCTCGCTTGCGAAGAAGCGCACGCACAGACGGCCCAGTCGGCGCGCCATTAATGGCGAGAGAGAGAAGTGGTTCTTGAGGAAAAAAAGCAAAGGTTGACGCTATCTTCTGCAGCCCTTGCGGGAGCACGGCTCAGCGCCAACAGGGGTGGGAGGAGATAGTGGGAGTAAAAAAGATAGGAGAGTAGGGGGTTAAGGTGTTACAATGGCCTGCAGGAAGGGCCTAGTGGGTACGGCAGGAATGGTAATCTGGTGAAAAGGAAGGGGGCGCTGATCCAGCAGGAATCAGATGGTTGGGGCAGACCAGGTAGCCTAGAATTGGTTGGATAGCCGTGGGGCTAGCCGTCTTTGCAAAAAATCCTAGAGTCTTGCTGAGAGCTCCGACGAGTCGAGGTACTCGACGACACTTAGGAGAGCTGGTAGCTCGTTGCTACCAGGGAAGGGGATGTCCTACCGTGCAGAAGGATGTCCCAGGTGTCGGAACTCCTGCAGGTGGTGGCCACGCTGCTGCAGGTAAGCAGGGCAGGCCAGCAGGAGGTGCTCCGGGGTCTTGGGCTCCCCACAGGAGACGCAGGCTGGAGAGGCGATGATGCCGTGCCGGTGGCGGCGAGCCCTGGCCCGTCCAGCAGCAGCCAATACTCAGTCGCAGCAGGAAGGAGGTCTCCCTGCGTGCGAGGCCACGCTTCGGGAGTGGTCGTGGAGGGCGGCCCAAGGACATCCGCTTGTCCGGATGGCAGGCCAGTAGATGACGTCACAGCCTGTGGCTTATGAAGCCACTTGCTATCACTGCCACTGGGCGGGACCACACCGTGGTGGGCGCGCTTTGCCAGTGCATCAACCTCCTCGTTGCCCGGTATGCCCACGTCGGCTGGAAGTCAATGCAGGGACACTGAGCAGCCCGCTTCCTAGAGCGCCATCAGCATAGTCGAGAGCAGGGCGACCCCAAGGCTGGCCCTTTCTGGTCTTTGCAGACTGAGAAGTGCCGCCTTGGAGTCGCAGTAGATGGTCACTGGGGTCGCTGGCAGCTCCCCCACGAGTACGTCCAAAGCCAGGTTGAGGCCTGCTACCTCTGCCGCTGTTGTCGGGGAGGCGACACTGCCTGCTCCCCGACCGTGCGATGTCAACAGCGGCAGAGGTGCGACCATGCGCCGGCAAAGCCGCCGTTATCCCTCGTCTAGTCACGTGGTACCGCAGCTGCGAGGCTCCGAGCGAGCGCAGTTGCGACGCCTCTCCGCAGCGGATCACGTGGCGTGACGTCACACCTGCCACACTTGCGCTCCGGCATCTCAAAGTCATTTCGACGCGATGAATGACCTTGAGCGACATGGCGTGGTAGAGCTTTCGCTTGAGAAAGCGCAACCCGTTTAACTCTACGCCTCCTAGATAGCGCAAGGCCTGTGCACTTCTATCCGTGACGTCATGCTACCTTTCCCGACTGCCATATAATCTAATGGGGATGCTCAAGGGTAAGCCGCTGTGATTTTGTTGTGACCGCCTGTGTCACGCCGGGCTTGACAGTGGAACTTTCGGTTCAAGTAGTATGACGTCATAAAGCAGAGTGCACAGGCCTGCTATCTAGGAGGCGTTGATTATCTTCCCTGCCTTTCCTTCTCACTCTTTGTTCCATTGTAAACCAAGCTAAACTCTTAGCTCTTTCATTACCATGGGGCAAATAGGTGTTTTTTGTAGGTTGCGACAGATTTTTTTCTGAAGGAACTACTGCACTCAATATTTTATGTAATACATAAACAAAAAGCACACTGAACCCACTTTTCACGCATAAAAGTTTTATTAACGAGATTTATGTCATAAAAAAGATATAAATTGCCAGAATCAAGATTGTGGTATAAAATCGAACAAATTTTGTAAACACACGCTTGTATCTACTAGGATAAATGTGTAATAAAAAATATGAGATCTACAAAATATATTGCCGTCTGATAGGCATTAGCTCTGAAAAAATGACAATTTTTCATTGAACAGGTGTTCCATTACAAACATTTAACTGCAAGCACTACAGTTGGGCGTGCCGGGTCGCGGCCGCCGGTATTCCGGGCTGGTTTGCGTCGTTGTCGCTCTCAGAGTCTAAGTCCGACGAAAAGGCAGCATCCTCATACTCGCTTCTGCTCGACCCATTGATGAAATCAACCGCAGACGCAGCGGAATCGCGAAATCTGCGATCTTTCCAAGCGCGCGCCGCTCCCGGAGGCGGCCATTTTTGCTTTCTATTTTGACGATCGCGAAACTTGGTAGCGCGTTCAAAAGTTACCGCCTCGCGAGAAAAAATTGAACTGCTTTAGAAAACCAAAATATAGTTCTCCTTCATGTCCGTTGGCGCAGTATGTCCATGAGCGGCGCGGAAGGTCTCGAAAGCGGCGTTTCAAACCATCGATAGCGGGCGGCCATTTTTGTATCCTAATTTGACAATCGCGAAGCTTCAGAGCGCGTTCAAAAATTACCGCCTTTCGCGGAAAAATTGAACTCCGTAAAAAACAACAATATAGTTCTCCTCCTTCATTTCCGATAACGCAGTTTGTCCGCGTGCTGCGCGGGAGGTCTCGAAAGCGGCGTTTCAAACCATCGTTAGCAGACTAACGATGTCCAGTGGGCGCGGTACGGAAAAATTTAAGCGACCTCTGCACGGTAATCGCAATTAATATATCAGGGAAGCGTGCCAGATAGATGAAGGCAGTGGTTGTGTCCATTGACCTCGATTTTGTAACGATGCCTTCTACTTGAGTGTATGCCACTCTTATCAACCACCGTTCACGGCCGGCTGATACCGCTGATAACGCTGGCAGAGCGTCGCTCTTAGCACTGACGAAGCGCGAAAAGCGCGGAAGGGAATAGCATCAGAAAAAACATCAGTTGATATTCGCCTCGATGTCAGTGAGGGAAACTTGAAGGTGTTGTTGGTGTCGCGAAGTCACATTACAGTAGGCAAAGCTGTGACGCTTATTGCAAGGGGTTAACTGTTTGTTAAGATGGAATGTGCAAGCGATACAGTAGAAACTATTTGCACAGACATCTAAAGACTACGAGTCAAAAGTTACAATCATGTTACAATTTTGGTCTTTCAATCTTAGCCGAATCTCCACCGAATCTCCCTTCCAACGCCCCTGCTCAAAAGCTTCCCCGACACCATCCTCACCCCATCGTTCGTCCAATCAGACTGCGGTGCGCCAAGTGTAAACACAACGGGGCTCCAGGGTGGCACTGTCCGAAGTTCTTATGTCTCGAGGTCATTGCCATAAATCCTTGCTGTGCTGTAGGCCTCCACCTTGCAAGACGCAGGCTCCCAAGAGACGCTTTCGCGCTTGTTGGGGCACCTGGCCCGTTAGCGGAATGTTTCGGCAGGGGTGCGGTCAAGAGGCGATTGGTTGACTTCAAAGCAACAGCACTGTTTCCGCGAACCGAATGGCGAAAGTCCCAGCTCGATTTGCCCGCTTGCGCACTCTCCTTAAACCACAGCTCCCCTAAAGAAATTAAATTGTGGGGTTTTACGTGCCAAAATCTCGGTCTGATTATGAGGCACGCCGTAGTGGGGGCTCCGGAAATTTGGACCACCTGGAGTTCTTTAACGTGCACCTAAATCTAGGCACACAGGTGTTCTCGCATTTCGCCTCCATCGAAATTGCGGCTGCCACGGCCGGTACTTCATCTCGCGACGTCAGATCGCGCGTCTTATTTGACAACCGCCGCTTCTACATGTAGCCGAGCGCACAAACAACGATGAAACTCCACTACATGACAAAACCTCGATGCTTGTGTTTAATGTCTTAGCATTAGGAGTGTCAAAGTGGGAAAGAAGGTGTATGCGTCTGACGGTCTGCTCCAGACCACGATCGCTTGCACTTCGCTCCCCAGGAGCTCACGTGTGTCGAGTGAGCGCCTGAACAACACTTTGCAATGCGGTGAACGCGGTTTAAATCATGGACACGGGACCTCAAAGAACTGTGACGTAACGCTAACACATTTCTCTCGCATTTACCGCTAAATTGCCACTGATTTTTTTCCCCGATACTATAACCTTTCACATTCTCGGCTTTTTACAGCGCAATAGGAGGGTCAAGGAAGCGGCTTACCTAGCGTATGTTAGGTCAATACAGGAATATGCCTGCCTTGTGTGAGAATTTACATGTAAGGGCCTGGAGAAAACCGGGAAGGACGGGAGGTGAAACGATTGTTTCTGTTGCGTTCTTTTTTTTTTCAGCACAGAAAAAGTGTACGATTCTAGAAGTGGCGATGACGACATTGTTACGTTTCGCCTACGACGCGCGGTTTAGCCGGCGCGGCTGCAACAAAGCGGCAGACATTTTGGCCCGTTCGGCGTCGCCGCTACGCCTCCCCGCCAAGCGCGTCCAGGCATGTTCCGATGCCACGTGTCTTCATGTGCGTGTGTGAGTGTATGTGCATATTGGTGCCCACGCTTGTCGAAGCGCGGCAGCCGGGGAGAGGAGCTCCCAACAACTGTGAAGCGAGGGGGTCTGACAGGCGGCGACACGACAGTGTGAGCCACCTTCTCCTCCCCATTGTGCCCGACCGGCGGCGACACGACAGTGTGAGCCACCTTCTCCTCCCCATTGTGCCCGACCGGCGGCGACACGACAGTGTGAGCCACCTTCTCCTCCCCATTGTGCCCGACCGGCGGCGACACGACAGTGTGAGCCACCTTCTCCTCCCCATTGTGCCCGACCGGCGGCGACACGACAGTGTGAGCCACCTTCTCCTCCCCATTGTGCCCGACCGGCGGCGACACGACAGTATGCGTCACCTTATCCCATTGTACCCGAGCGGCACAGTCACGTGCTCGTCTATAGAGGGGTTCCTTCTTGCCCTCAACTGCGAGAGTATAAAAGCAGCTGCCCCCGGACGCCAAAAGAGGGCTCCGATTTCTTCTGTTGAGTAAAGTGCACTCCCGTCTCTCTACTACGGTCAACCTGACCGCCAACTCTTTGCGATGTTAGAATAAACAAGTTGTTTTGTTGTTACCAGTCGACTCATGTTTTGCCGGGACCTTCGGATGCTTCCAGTTGTACCCCAGGCCGCCAGGCCAACGCTACCCTTGGGGCTTGCGACCCAGGTGCAACAACGGGCGTCAGCGCCGAGTTCCCAACAACTCGCGCCAGCGGTGCGACCACAACAACATGAAAACGGCAGCATAGCTTCAGCTGTTTTCGTAATGTATTCCGACGCGGAGATTCGCAGGCGGCATATTGAAATAACATGTGTGGTAGAATCACGCCGCTGTCCTGCAAAATTCTTACTCAACCTAAGATTCGAGCTACACACGAAAGCAACTGATGTGGATACCAGCGGTCACCAGGGTGTTGAGGGAAACGGCGTGCACACGCTTCGGCCCGAGCTCTTGTTCCCCGGGGTCCTTCTACGTCCTCCCACGCTGACTTTTTTTTCATAGGCTTCTCCTTTCCGTTAAAGACACACTCAGAGATATTACAGCCTTTGCGTCTTGAGAGGCAGACACTCCCGGCGCCCGCTACGGGTCTTAATAAATCAGAAGAGTCTCACCTCCGCCGGCTACAAACTATGCCGTTTAATAATCCAGCTAAGCTTCACGCCATGGAGCCCGAGTCTTTTTCGGCGCAGTGCAAATTCTGTGGCCTGGCCGTCCCATACGGCATGGGCTTGTCATCAAAATAGCAGTATTGCCATAATGAATTAGCCAACGTTGGGGGGCTGGCCCAGCTAGGATCTCGAGGAGCAACGAGCCCTCGTCGAAAAACCACGGGCAGCGGCTTTTGCCAACGGTGTCGCGATGACCAGTCTTCCTGTAACCGAAGGCCTTCTTTTTTTTTGGTTCTCAATAAGTTGTTATCATCAAGTGTTTTTATTACATGCTTTCAGTTTCGTTTTGAAAATTTATCGTGGCTTTCAAACACAGTGGATTACAGGGCGCCCTCTGGGTCCGGGATTGGCGTCTGGGACTCTGCGAAGCATGTGTAACCGTCTACCTGGTGGCAACACCTTGGCAGTAATCAGCCGCTGACAACTATATAGAGCTTCTAGGCTGCTGCAGATACCTTCATATGCTGTTGTGAACGAAGCCGAGTTTTGTTCGCAAATGCCATAAAAAACTTGAAGGGGCCCTGAACCACTTTTTATCTTTATTTTATTTTATTGTACCCTCAAGAGCGAAGTATTACAGAGGGGAGTGGGTAAAAAACATACCAAGTAAGTAACAAAGCAGCAAGAAATGGTTAATTATTACAGCAAAATTGATTAGTTAATTGTATCCGAGAGTGATGATGTCTGATAAGGTCGAACGAAATTTTGAGTTGTCCTTGAATGCGACAACTGCGCCGGAAAGGTGGTTGCGTTCCTGAGAGGTCCCAGGGATAAATGATTCGTTACAGGTTCTCGTGCGGCACTGAATGATTCCAACCTTATGGCTAAAATCTAAGCGAGAGGAAATGTAGGTAGGAGATTATATAAAATCATCGCGCAGGTAGGAATTGTGGAAATATAGTTTATAAAATAAGGCAAGGCGAAAGCATTTACGCCGGGCTGAGAGAGGAGCAAGTAGCAAGAGTTTTGCATGGCAGTTACGCTTGATGTGCGGTTGTAATTCCTATGAATTTTGGATTAGTTCAAGTAATTCAATAAGAGTTTCGAGGTGCGGGTCCCAGATGGATGAGGCGTACTCCATTTTACTCCTAATAAGCGTTTTTGAATAGGATTAATTTTAATGATGTAGGAGCAGAAGAAAAATTTCGGCGAAGATAACCTAGCATGCGGTTAGTATCTTTAATTACCTTATCGATGTGCGACGACCAGGAAAGTGACGAGGTTATGTGGACGCCTAGGTATATATAGGAGGTTACGACCTCTAGGGGAGTGCCATTAAGGTAATAGTTCGGCGGAGGAATATTGCTGCGAGCTACACGCATACATTTACATTTAGTTATGTTAAGTTGTATTAACCATACGTCACACCAGTTAGAGATAGCGTTTATATCGTCTTGTAAGAATTTGTTATCAGATTTGTCCGATATTTCACGGAGGATAACACAGTCATCTGCGAAAAGGTAAATATTAGAATAAACGTCATTGTGTAAATCGTTAATGTAAATTAAGAAAAGAAGAGGACCTATAACTGATCCTTGGGGCACAACAGAACCTACGGGATTAAATTGGGACATATGATTGTTTGACACAACATACTATGACCGATTAAGCAGAAAATGCTCAAGCCATGCAAACAGGTTAGGATCAAGATTAAGTGTACTAACTTTAAATAGAAGCAATTTATGACCCAATTTGTCGAAGGCCTTGGCGAAATCAAAGAAAACACAGTCTCCGAATGAACCTTTGTCGAGAATAAGATGAAGGCTGTGAGTAAAAGAAAGAAGTTGAGTGTCACAAGTGAATTTTTTTTCGGAAACCATGTCGTGCTTTTGTGAAAAATGAATTATTGTCTAAATGAATGAATGAATGGTTGATGTTTAATGGCGCAAGGGCCAGGTATGGCCAAAGAGCGTGGTAATGCTCTTTGGTAATGCCCGTGGTAATGAGTTCGCAGTGTAGATGAGTTCTATGAAGTTGATGTGACGTGGCTGTAAAGGGGCATTATGAAACATCGTTCCAGCGCACAAATGAACAAGGACGAGAGAGAAAGACAACACGAACGCCAGACTTCAACTGAATTTTATTCATGGAAAACAGGGCTTTACGTACACAGGGGGAGGGAGGGGGGGCTGCTAGTGCGCAGGACCACCCGTCCTTGTTCATTTGTGCGCTGGAACGATGTTTCATAATGCTAATCACAACCAACTAGCCCAGCTCTCCATACTTAGCTGTAAAGGGGCCTTAAAAATGATCGCTCTAAAGTGCATAAAGTCTATGTGTAATAAGGTTATGGCGATAACAAATGACGTGTACTATGAGCATTAAAGTGCATTGCGAAAGAATGATACGATATACAAAATATGTAAGATGTTAAATTGACTAGAGCACCACTGCCTCGTTAAAGCCCTTGAGACACAAGGGCCTGGAGGCATGTGCTATACAAAACAACTATCACATCGGCATCCTGTTGAAAGAGGATGCGCTACGAATTTAATTGGCTTGTAACATGCAGGACAACAATATTTAAGAAATATAGAACTGCTTTGGTGTTCAAAAATGGTTTTTTACCAAGAAACATATCCGGGTGAAGAGGGGCGCAATAATGGTATGCAAGAAGAAAATGTTTCTTTCTCTCAGATTCGGCTTTCCGACACTCCAGGAGGACATGGAGGACGGTCAGCCTCTCACCACATGTTGGAGGTTCATTTCCAGTAAGCAGAAAATTGTGGGTGCCAAATGTGTGCCCTATTCTGAGACGATAGAATAGGACATCTGTTCGCCGGGATTTTGTTGCGGAGGGCCAAAAGCCTAACTGTGGCTTTATAACGTGCAGTTTATTATTTTTTTCTGCGTTCCACATGCGTTGCCAGTGGCTTCGCAGTTTCTTTCGTAAGAGAGGCTTCAGATCTGTGACAGGGACAGCAGCCGTAGGAATATTAGCTAGTGATGTGAGTGATGTGGCCATTTTATCAGCTAGTACATTACCCTTGATGCCTCTATGGCCAGGTACCCAGCACCCAGCATATTACGCATCAGGTGCCCATCAGGTACCCAGCATATTACTACATGTCTACGTGATAAAAAAATGTTGCATAAGAGTGAGTAAAGTTCAATGAAGACAGGATCGGTATGCTTTTGTAAAGAAATTAACGATTTTACAAGACTTAACGAGTCTGTGAATATTATTGCTCTGTCGAGTTTTAATTGCTTTATATGTTTCAGTGCAGACAGTACTGTATAGGCTTCTGCAGTGAAGGTGCTTGTTAGCGGGTTCAATAAGTCAGATTTAGAAAAATGGGGACCAACAGCAGCATAAGATACGCATGCATGTGGTTTTGACGCGTCTGTGTAGAATTCGGAGCAGGAGTACTTCGATTGAAGTTCATGGAAATGCATAGCGATTTCGTGGTCGGGAGCGTGCTTTGTGACCTATACAAAGGGTACATCACAGTCTATCACCCGCCACTCCCAGGGCGGTAATAGCTTAGCTTGAGGCATTAGGCGATGTTCGAGAATTGGGACATCCATTTCTTCGCTAAGTTCTCTTGCATTCAGTGACAAAGGAAGTCTCATAGAGGATCTATTACGAAAAAGTGTTTCACACGTTAAGTCGTTAACGGTTGTAAAACACGGATGTTCCTTATTAGAGCGCACTTTGAGAAAATAGGTGAAGCTGATGTATGTTCTCTGAAAATGGAGTGACCACTCATCTGACTCTACGTATAGACTTTCGACAGGGCTTGTTCTAAATGCGCCAGTGGCCAGACGGATACCCAGATGGTGAACGGTGTCTAACATCTTTAGCGCGGTCGGTGCGGCAGACTGATATACTACGGCACCATAGTCTATTCGTGATCGAACTAAGCTCCTGTAAATATTCAGTAAACACTTCCTGTCGCTGCCCCATGTTGTGTGGGATAGGATTTTAAGTAAGTTCATTGTTTTTAGACATTTTGCTTTAAGAAATTTTATGTGTGAAATGAAAGTAAGCCTGGAGTCGAGTATAACACCTAGAAATTTGTGCTCTTTGTTGACAGGAATTTGTTGTCCACCCAGTTCTACACAAGTATCTGGAACCAGGCCTCTCTTTCTCGTAAAGAGAACACAAGAACGTTTTGTGGGGTTGATTTTAAATCCATTTTGGTCTGCCCACTTGGACACCTTCCCTGCTGTACCTGTCTCTCACACACTGTAAGGTTGCAGGATTTGAAACCTATTTGTATATCGTCTACGTAGACAGAGTAAAAAATAGCTGGTGGTAATGATGCACGAAGCATGTTCATCTTAACGACAAAGAGCGTGCAGCTGAGTACGGAACCCTGAGGTACCCCAGTTTCCTGTATGAATGTACGCGACAGTGTGTTACCTATATTCACCCGAAATGTACGGTAGTCTAGGTAGCTTTCTATAATGTTTAGCATATTACCGCGGATGGGGGCCCAGCGCCGAAAGGTCGCGCAGGATTCCGTACCGCCAAGTTGCATCGTACGCTTTTTCCATATCAAGAAACACGGATAAGAAGGACTGTTTGTGTACGAAGGCATCGCGAATGCTTACTTCGATGCGCACGAGATGGTCGGTTGTAGATTGCCCTTCCCTAAAACCACATTGGAATGGGTCAAGCATTTTGCTGCACTCTAGGAAATGTATTAGACGGCGATTGATCATTTTTTCAAAAAGCTTACAAACGCAGCTCGTAAGTGCTATAGGACGGTAGCTAGTCAGCAATGAAATATTTTTACCGTGCTTCAAAACAGGGATAGCAATAGCTTCTTTCCACTTAGATGGGAGATAACCAGCAGCCCAGATAGTATTGAAAAGTGTGAGTAGAGTGATTTGTGTGACGGAGTGCAGGCGCTTAAGCATATCGTACATGATTCTATCGGGTCCCGGTGCAGAGCTCTGACATGCTGATAAGGAAGCTTTAAGTTCGGCAATGGTAAAAGGACGGTGATAAGGATCGTTTGGAATATATTTCAGATACAGTGGTTTAAGTTCTTCTATTGCTTTATGTTTCAAAAAGTTCTCCGAATAGTGTGTGCAGCTAGACACGCGCTCGAAGTGTTCACCAAGAGCGTCGGCCTAGTCTTCCAACTTGTTTCCCTCTATATCAACAAGGGGCAACGGATGAATTTGTTGTCCCTTAAGTCTCCTTAGCCTATTCCGTATAATTTTGCCTCCTGTGCGTACGAGTTAATGCCGGACAAGAACCTATCCCAGCTTGTCTTCTTAGCTTGCCGTCGCGTTCGGCTTCCCTGCGATTTAATGTTTTTAAATGCTCTCAACTTTTCTCCACTTGGTGATCGGCGTAGTATGACCCACGCTTTATTTTGCTTTTTCCGCACCTCCTTGAACTCGTCATTCCACCACGGAACTCGTCTTTTGGATGAGCTACCGCTTGACTTTGGAATTAAGTTATTCGCTGCTTTGATGATAAAAGTAGTAAAATTCGCTACCACGTCGTCAATGCAAAAACTGGTGATAAAATATCGTGATAGGTAGGTCGATTCCTTAAACTGGTCCCAGTCGGCGGAAGCTAGCTTCCACCGAGGCGCATGTGGAGGGCATTCATGTTGTACAATTAAGTTTAAAAGTACAGGAAAACGCTCACTTCAGTAAGGATTTTTAATAACGCTCCATTCTAAGTAAGCAATAAGAGCTGCGGAGCCAATAGATAGTTCTATAGAAAAATGAGAATTGTGATACATATTATAATAAGTCGGTTCGTTTTTTATTGAACATGTACCCGTGCTTACTAGAAAGTTCTCTATCACTCGACCTCTCACGTCGCATCGTGAGCCTTCCCACATCATGTTGTGAGCATTAAAATCCCCCACGAGTATGTAAAGCTCGGGAAGCTGGCTAATGAGGCTACAAAAGTATGTTTCTTCAAAATGATGGTTTGTGGGTATATAAATGGAACAGGCAGTGATTAATTTGTTAAAAAAGAGTGGCCCGAACTGACACTGCCTCAAGGGGCGTTAGAAGGGCGACTTGTCGGCAAGCTACAGACTTATCAGCCACTACTGCTACACCGCCAGAGGCGGTAGCCTCGTCGTGGTCATTCCGGAAGATAGAGTAATTACGAAGAAAATGTGTGTTCGTAGGTTTCAGATGTGTCTCCTGAGCACAAAGCAACTTTGGATTGTGTTTGTGTAGTAGTTATGTAATTTCGTCGAGGTTACGAAGGAGTCCTTTGGCATTCCACTGTAGTATGTGTGTATCCATTATGATAAATGTGTTGTGTGCTGTGTTTAAAAAAAAATTAGAGGACGCTCAAGCTTCGCCTTCAAGAGTGGAACGCGATAGCGTTACCGCACCCCGTTCGCACCGCCCACTTATTCGCTCGGCATGCTCTTGAGTCACACAAGGACGAAACGTGTGCCTGAGCAAGCGGAACGAACCAAAAAAATGGCTGTGGCTTAGCTAAGGTTAAGCCCAGGATGCGAAGCATACTAGCCTTTATTTTAGTTGTTGAACCACTGTTTAGCCTGGTGAACTGCTGTTGCTTGGCTATATTTGGTTCGGCTAGACGGAGAAACAACTCATGCGTTACTCTGCTTCGCCTTCAAGAGTGGAACGCGACAGCGTTCCCGTCGACCCGCCAAGGGGTGTAAGACAATGGGCTACGGCGCAGCGACTACGCGCCCCGCATTGGACGCGGTGAGCGTCGAGCAACGCAGCGTTCGGCGCGGCAACGAAATGTGCGCTTGAGCAAGCGACGCACGCCTGAGCTTTTAGAAACAGCTCGTTTCTAAGGCAACACCGCATTCACTAGAGGCGCTTTTGTACCGCTTTGAAGTATCGTACTCGTGGATCAGTGGTAGCGTCTCCGTCTCACACTCCGGAGACCCTGGTTCGATTCCCACCCAGCCCATCTTGCAAGAGTTGAGCCAAAGCCACCTAGAAACAAGCGCAGGTGCTTATATACCGCCGCGACGCCGCGAGGGACGGCGCGAGTTGGAGCCCCGTTTCTCCTCTGTCGTGACGTCACGGTGTCACGTGGTCAGCCTTGAAGGCGACACCGCCGCGCCTGAGGAGCTGGGTTGAGCTCTAGTAATATGCTTCGCATAAAACTCGGTGTCTCGGAGGGAGAAACGATCTACGCGAGCCAAACGTCGTGATCGGCCCGGACAGCCGGGCCGCGACGCGCCATGAAGGCGGGCGCGATCATGGGGCGATGGGATCGTCCTCTACCTCGCTTGGGAGCACCACGCAGACGCATGACTCCTCGCCAGCAACACGGCACACATCGCAGGGGACGCTTTCCCACCAGACGCGCTACGGCGCAGCGATCATGTCGGAGGCGTCCTGCATCGGACGCAGCACCTAGGAATCGCGCTGTGAGCAGAAAGAAGAGCCGCGTCGCGCGGGCGAGTGGCGCGCCACCTGTCGGGGCAGCGCCGTACATAGTGAGGAGGGGGTCTTTTGTGTTTGCTGCAAGAGGGCTCTGCGTGCACGGCAAGCGCAGAAGAAATGTAGCGGAAACGTACTTCGCTACGCGTTTAACTGTGACTTCTGTAATTTACATGCTCATAATTACCGCTATACACCGCAGTATAACTTTCTACGCCACGTTTCTAAGGCAACACCGCATTCACTAGAGGCGCTTTTGTCGCGCGTTGAACCGTCAACCTCATGACTGAGTGGTAGCGTCTCCGTCTCACGCTCGCTCCGGCAACCCTGGTTCGATTCCCATCCAGCCCATTTTGCAAGTTGTTTTTATTTATGAATTGCCTTCTGCCATTTTTCGCTCACTGCCAGCGCCGCTGACGACACCGGCTTTTCTGCGACACGAGCACGCTATCGCGTTGCAAGATGAGGATTAGCTCACGGGTCTTTACAGGCGCCGTGACGCGAGTTTTTTTTTTTTTTTTTTGAGCGGTCGAGAGAAGCTCGCCGCTCCTTAGGCGCTGGTGGCGCCGTCTGGGTCGGTGTTGTGTCCATTGCCTCTTGAGAGGTGCTGGACACGTGCTTTTCCGAACGCTGTGTTTGACGTGAAGGCCTCGGCACGTTCGACGAGACCTTTGAGGACACCGGATTGGAGGTCGGTGGCCCCTTCTTCCGGAGTGGCGGAACAGCGCTAGCTGCAGCCGCATGGGGGCCGGATGGTGTCACTGCCGGCTCACTGCATGTGGGCCGGGCAGCCGCCGGAGGCCGTTGTGGCACTGCCCCCTGACGCGCCACATCGGCAAAGCTGCTCTTAAGCAGGTATGACACCCGCCTACGTGCCTCCTTGGAAGATATATTTTCTTTGACTTTGATTGTGACAATTCCTTTTTCTTTTTTCCAAGACGGGCGCGACTGCGAGTACTCGGCGTGCTCCCTATCACAGCTTACACAGTGGAAAGAGTTCTCGCAAGCTTCAGGCGTGTATTCATGGGCACTGCATTTCGCACATGTTTGCAGGCCTCGGCTGCTCTGCGAACTGTGGCTGAAACGCTGGCATTTGAAACGTCGGAGGGGATTTGGCACGTGTGGCCTAACACGGAGCTTGATGTACCCGGCCTCGATTGACTCGGGCAGGACACTTGAACCAAAGGTGATTATTAGGTGCTTGGTTTGGATTTCTTTGCCATCCCGCCTCAGCTTAATTCTTCTGGCATTCATCACATTTTGCTCACTGAAGCCCTCCAGGAGTTCCGCTTCAGTTAGCCCCAACAGATCATCATCTGAAACTACACCACGGGTGGTATTCATAGTACGGTGCGGGGTTACAGTTACTTGGGTTTCCCCAAATGACATTAGTTTTGGCAATTTCTCATACTGCTTCTGATCGCGGAGCTCCAAGAGTAGATCACCGCTTGCCATCCTCGACGCTTTATAACCAGGACCAAAAACATCAGTCAAAGACTTTGATACAAGGAACGGTGAAATGTTGCGCACTGTTTGATAACTACATGGAAACGTGGGAAGTTGTGGACTTAGCGCCCGAAAAACTGAAAGACATCTTCGTTGCGCCCTCGTTTCTGAAGGCGATCAGGGAGTTTAGGAAACACATTCTTCATAAGTATTGGTGGGGTCTTCGGCAGCGATGCCAACCGCACACCATGGAGCCCAACAGGGGGACGTGACATAAGCTCCTTCAAGAGATGTTCTACCCTACGCCAGCCGTACATCGCAGCTATAACCAAATACAGCATAACCAAGACTGGCTAGCCACACAAGGTTAACCCTTGCCGCCGGGAAACTAGGAAGTAATAAGAAGTGAGGCGAGGACAGGAAAGATTAAAAGTGAGAGAGAGATGCGAAGATTGAAGAGGACAGGAAAAGGCGACTGCCGATTTCCCCCAGGCGGGTCAATCTGCGTGAAGCCTAGGCCAAAGAGGTGTGTTGCCTCCAACAGGGGGGTTTAAAGGTCCAAACACCCGGGATTAGCTCAACCCCCAGGATCCCCTTTTCCCCGGGGACGGCTAAGCCGCGCACGGCTACCCGCGGGAGGGTCCAACCCTCGTGTTCTCAGGAACGTGGTGTCGCAACACACCAAACGCCTGCTCACGCAGACGCCCCTGCGGGTAATTATTGTCTAAGTGATTTGCTAAATGCGAGTACAGAATATGTTCAAGAACCTTGCAAGGAATGCTGGTGAGGGAAATGGGGCGGTAGTTGACTGGGCGAATGTTTGCTAACGGACTTGTGAAGTAGGACCACCTTCCCGTCCTTCCAATCTGCAGATAGCTGATGGGTATCTAAGGATTGCTGAACAAATTTTTAAAGCAGAACAGATGAATAAACAACAGTATTTTTCAGAAATTTCGCGTTAACCAAATCAGTACCGGGACTTGATGACAACTTCAGGTCTTTAACTACATTTTCGATCCCAAGAGGTTCAATGATAATAAAGTCCATAGGTGGGTAATTGCAACACTCAAGAGTTGGAAACACAGGGTCATTACACACGAAAAAGTTGTTGGACATACATATACGGGTACCGGTGAACCACTGGAATCAGTTAGCGCGACCAAGGTGCCTGGAAAATGGCATCTAAGTGGAAAAAGGCATTTGAAGTGAAAATAGGTTATTTCAGAAATACTTTGCCGCAAAAAATACTTGAATGCGCTCAGCAGAAGCGGAGTTAATCAAACACGGCCTCCGCTGTGCTCCCGTTCCTTCTTCAATGCCTTGCACTGCGAAGGCTGCGGCGCAGTGGCGCGTGCCCACAACGCCCCGCCTTCTAAATGTCACCGTGGCGCGCAGTTCAAATTTCATTTTGGATGTTAACGTAGACGGCATGACTTCCGCCTTTGGTGCCTACGACGCGCTAAACATAAGCCAAACGCGCTTGTCCTCAGCGAGCCGCAGTGCGCTTAGCCAGTGGACTCGTGGCGGCACCCCGCGGCGGCCGCGGTATCTACGCCATGTAGCCGACCGCAGCTTGATGTCAGCTATCAGCCAATAGCAGCCGTCTAAGGGAATGACGAAATAAAGCGTCCGATGACGAAATAAAGCGTCCGATGAAATAAAGCGTCCAGAAGAGAGTAAGGCCAGGGCCTTCTGTTGAAAAGAGAGCGTTCGAGAAAAAGGTGACCTCGCGATCCGCTTGCCAGCTCCACGCAGCGTGTACGACAGCAAAACTTGGTTGATATGTTCACAGCAGCGTATGCTACCCGCGGACTGTTATTACCAAGTTATTTACCAAGTATTTACCAAGTTATGTTATTACCAAGCCCCAGGCGTGGTTCACGGCCCCTTTAGAACGGGCTCACAAGTAAACGTGTTCGAAAACTCGTCTACGTACAATCAAATCTGAATGTGGAAGCATCCGCGACCGGATTCTAATGCGAGTGTGTCCGTCGAGTGAATCATACACTGAGCGACCTTTCTCTCAGTTATTAGCTTAGCAATATTTCTCAAAAGAGAACAAGGTGTTCCTTCCATTGTCTTCCCGTTATCTGCGTAATTATGACGTGTAATTAAGGATGGTTATTTGTTTTTCTTGCTGGAATAATTCTTATGAGCCATATTTACTGGAATTTCAATTTTTCTAAAGATTTCCTAAAAACACAGGAACAAAATGTTTCCCTCCTGCTAAAAATGCCCGAAATCTTGCACTTCTACGAGGGAACCATTTGACACAGTACGTATTGGCGCACTTGAGCGCATTCAGCAAGATTTGTTGTGGGAACGTATGAGCGGTTTGCAACAACCCGTGACATGAAGCAAGCAAGACATTAAATTTAGCTCGTTGCGCGAAAACACAATTGTTCGAGTTAAACTTTTTTATACAATTTATAGCAATGAAACCGGAATTAATGCTTCAACTTATCTGCAGCCAGCACCGTAGGCGGAGAGTTTTCATTTCCCTATATATATATATATATATATATATATATATATATATATATATATATATATATATATATATATATATATATATATGTGTGTGTGTGTGTGTGTGTGTGTGTGTGTGTGTGTGTGTGTGTGTGTGTGTGTGTAAACTAGAAAAAAGGGGGTTAACCGAGGTTCCCGATTTTTATTAGTCATATAATGAGAAGCCAACAAACACTGACACCCAGGACAACATAGGGGAAATTACTTGTGCTTAATAAATGAAATAAAGAAACGATAAATTATTGGAAATGAAAGTGCATGAAAAACAACTGGCCGCAGGTGGGGAACGATCCCACAACCTTTGCATCGTTCCCCACCTGCGGCAAGTTGTTTTTTCATCCCCTTTCGTTTCCAATAATTTTTCGTTTCTTTCTTTCATTTATTAAGCACAAGTAATTTCCCCTATGTTGTCCTGGGTGTAAGTGTTTGTTGGCTTCTCATGATATGAATATATATATATATATATATATATATATATATATATATATATATATATATATATATATATATATATATTATATGTGTGTGTGTTTCTTGCACTTGAAGAAAATTTGTGCGACCTCGAAGAATTGAGCGCTGAAGTGACGGCATTATATGAGTATATACAAGACCTCATAGTAGGAGACAGTTCAGTTTCACAGCCTGAGTCCTCTCGGTGGTGTAGTCTTCCTTCGTGTAATTGTCACATACTTAGCTATCATTAATACTGCTTCGCCTTTCCGGCGAAACTGCAGCCTCTCTCTCTCTCTCTTCTTTTTCTGTGACTGATGACTGATGATTCTGATTTTGAGTGAATCCGGCTTGGCCTCCTTTCGGTTACTGAGTGATTTATATAGTGTTCCCCAACTATCACGACTTTAAAGAAAGCATTTGCGTTACTCGAAAAAAATCTAGTGCATATTGTTTCCAATACAGTGCAGTAGCCGCCAGCAATTCTTTCGTTACTGAGGTTTATTTCGGTAATCGCAATTAATTAGCTAACTAGAGAAGCACTGTCAGAATTATCAAAGTGTCAATGCGATATTTGCAGGCACCCCCAGATGACACCTAACATCGATGTTTTCAGCGACGTACTGATTGCGTACAATTCTTTCCGACTGGCAAAGAAACCTCACGAAGTATGAAAAATACCACGTGAGTGCGCTCCCACCCGCACCATAAAGCAGCGCCCTGAAATAAGCTGATTGAAAGCAACTGCATTGCCTGTCGCAAACCTGAAGAGACAGCGCATCACCTTGATAATGGTACGGAAGGAGCACCAACAGCAGGTTTCGCAGCTTAGCAGATATTCATTCCTTCCTCTCATTTCTACGTCACACTTATTATCCGTCTCTCAAGGTCGATTGATCACATTGATAACAAAAGCCCATTCATAACGGGGCCGAAGCGCCGCTCTGACCACGCAGGAAATGCGAAAAGCAATGTAATAGGCATATAATGTTTCAAAATACCGGCTTTGCTTCCACCGAATCGAAAGAGTGCACGCGAAGCTTTATTTTGCGCCAGAAACTTGCTTCGGACCAAAGCCAAATTAAAGTGACTGTTTTATTTTTCATGAAAGTGTATGCGTGCTGCACAAACAGGTTTGTGTCAAAAAAGAAAAATAAACAGACTGGGAAGCGACCAACGTGTTTAGAAAAGGCAAAACCGATGCGTTCAAGGAAGTAAATATACCGCTCCTAAACGAGCTGAATAGGCAATCAGATGTTTGCACACACACACACACACACACACACACACAAAATCATAACATGTAAGTGTGCCCTTATTATCTATGAATTCATAAGCTCCATTGAATACCAGCTGCTGCCCAGAGGACGTGTTCGAATAGGTCTCTTTCTGCAGCTACGGAGTACTGTGTCCGTTTTATCACATCTTCAGTGGCTTTCTTGATGACCGACGACGGAATTCTACGGCAGACATCCGTTATCCTTGCCTTGAACTAATCTGACGTCCGTCTCGATCATGTAAGCACGATCTTTAAGTATACAAATGACAACATGAAAGATCTATCAAAAGAGTTTTTATTGGGTCAAGCGACTGCAATAGCCGATATTAAGACAATCAAGTATAACCAAGAAACATTAGAAACTAGGCTCATGGACATGCTTACCCGCATTGAAACTATCCAACGTAAAACCAACGACTCTAGCTCCATGAATCATGACATAGCTGCCGTGCAAGATACTTCTACGCGCCTGACGTCACAGCAAGCTTCAATCCAGCGAAAACTTGATTATACATGGTATTCCTGACGCACGTGAAACATCGCAACAAACCCAGCAGAAAGCGCTTGCCGTGTTGTCCACCGCGATGAGCAGTATCTCAGAATCCGAGATCAAACGCGCGCACCGTTGGGCAGTTTCACAGCATGAAAATGTCGGCCTGTTATTATAAAGTTTACTTCTTTTAAAACCAGAGAAAATGTGCTGGCATTACGATCAAAATTCAAAGAGAATATAATGTCAGTTGCTGAAGACTTTTCCACCGCCACTCGCCATGCTAGAAGAAAGCTGGTTGAATTCGCCAAAGGATTACCCGGATCACCGAACTTCCAGCTGCGGCACAACAAGCTCATAGTTAACATTAAACGATATATGTACGACGCAGCCAGCAGCAGCGTTAAAGAGCAAAACCCGCCCATTTCCGGTGATGCATCTAGCAGTGTATCGCGACCTTCAGCGCCAAACTTGAGCGGCGAAACACCACCATTTAGGTGAGCGCGAG
Organism: Dermacentor variabilis; assembly: GCF_050947875.1. Taxonomy (NCBI): domain Eukaryota; kingdom Metazoa; phylum Arthropoda; class Arachnida; order Ixodida; family Ixodidae; genus Dermacentor; species Dermacentor variabilis. The sequence continues at coordinate 275,797,095 of NC_134568.1, read as the reverse complement.
GGGACGTGGTGGTCTGTTGCAGGCACCCAGTGTGTCTGTACTGTTGGCACATGTCAGAAGCGTACTTAATAAGCGAGAGCCGCTTGAATCTGTTGACACGTGCAATTCGGCTATCGTTGCGCTCACTGAAACCTGGCTTCACCCAAACATTACTGACAACGAAATATTTCATGACGCACCTAGCTTCAGCATTTATCGCTGTGACCAAGAATCACGTGTAGGAGGCGGTGTTATGTTTGCTATCTCGCGAGACATTCGGTCTTTCTATACTCCTGTTCAAACTTATCTAGAAACTGTATGGGCACACGCTTATATCTGACATAAAAGCTTTGTATTTGGGGTTTGCTATCGTGCACCCAATAATTGCTCAAATTTTGCTGCCATTTACATGACGCCATTGATACTATTATTGCACGTCATCCTAACGCTTTCATTTTTCTCCTGGGAGACTTCAACCTTCCCAACATTTCCTGGTCTTCTGATCGCCCGGCTTTGAAACCGTTTTCATCAGAAAGATTTGATTTTATCAATCTTTGCTCGGTATTTTCTCTTTATCAGCTTGTTTCACAACCTACTAGGCTATCGCACAATACGGCAAATAAGCTTGACCTTATACTAACGAACTATCCTGATATGGTCTCTGATTTATCGTATCTGCCAGGTATTAGCGATCATTTAGTGCTCTGCTTTGAACTAAAATATTGTCAGTCAATAAACCGGAGAGTCAAAAATCCCTTCGTAATTACAGCAAAGCCAACTTTGAAGCTATTAATAACGAACTGTCTACCTTTCTTAACGTTTTCTTTGACGATTTTGAAAGCCGTACTATCGAAACTAACTGGAATATGTTTACAACAAAAGTGCATGAACTAATTGACAGGCACGTACCTATGCGCACTATTTCTTCGCATTCAAAAGCACTTTGGTATAACTCGCAGTTAAAACGACTTCGTAACAACAACAACAAAAAAGCGGCTCTATCGCTCTGCCAAGCATTCTCCCTCCGAGCAGCGGCGGGATGCATATGTGAAAGCGAATAATGCTTATGTCTCCGCACTGAAATGTTCTCGTAATAATTTCCTACATAATACTTTGCCAACTATGCTCAGTAATGACCCAAAAAAGTTTTGGCGAACCATTCACCCCGACCGTAACAGCGAAATCACATTACTTGACTCTTCTGGTGAAGCAATCCCAGTTGCCGACTGCTCTGTGGTGTTAAATGATGTATTTTGCCTTAATTTTGTTACAACCTCGTCTACAACATTTCACAACGTGCAGTGTTTTGATTCTCTAACAATGGATCCAGTAATTATTCAACCCCTTGGCATCGAAAAAATTATCGAATCATTGAAAGTGCCCTCAAGCCCAGGAATTGACCCTATCAATGCTAAATTATTAAAAGGTACCAAAATATATTCTAGTATTATGCTATCCAAAATATTCCAACAATCAATTGATGAATCCACATTGCCATCCGACTGGAAAATCGGAAAGGTGGTTCCAGTTCATAAATCTGCAAGTAAAAATTCACCCCTAAACTACCGCCCAATTTCACTAACTAGTATTCCGTGTAAAATCCTTCAACATGTCCTTTACACACACATTGTTAATTTCCTTGATGCCAACTCGTTCTTTTCGAAGGCTCAACATGGTTTCCGCCGATCTCTTTCCTGTGAAACACAGTCGGTTTCCTTTACACACAAACTACATACAGTTCTTGATTGTCTTTCGATAGCTAACGGTGTCTTCCTAGACTTCGCAAAAGCTTTTGAAAAAGTTTGCCACAGTTTACTTCTCTTTAAATTAAGCAAATTGAACATTGATAGGAAACTTCTCTCGTGGATCGAATATTTTCTAACCGGACGCTCACAATTCGTGTCTGCTAACACTTTTAATTCCCCGTTGAGGCCAGTTCATTCTGGCGTGCCCCAAGGTTCAGTGCTCAGCCCTCCCCTGTTTCTCATTTATATTAATGACTTGCCGCAATGCGTGATCTCTAACATGCACTTATTCGCCGACGATTGCGTAGTCTTACGAGAAATTATTGACCAAAATGATGTTACGATCCTTAAAAACGATATCAAGTGCATATCTAACTGATGTAGTCTGGCTGATGGAACTCAACACAACGAAGTGTAAGGTATTACGTATCTCCCGTACAACTTCTTGCCCTACTTCCTACTTGCACGAAAATTCCGCTCTCGAATCCGTAACATCCTATTGCTACTTAGGTGTCCACATAACTTCCTCTCTTTCTTGGTCTCTTCATATTAGTAAAATAATTAGCAATGCAAACCGCTCGTTAGGTTACCTCCGGCGCAAATTTTCATCTGCTCCTGTTTCTTTAAAACTCCTCCTTTACAAATCTTTAGTCCGAAGTAAACTCGAATATGCCTCTTCCATCTGGGACCCCAGCACTGCTATATTAACCACTGCCCTGGAGCTTGTCCAACATATCTGTGTCCGATTTATTTTAGGACACTACAGTCGTACTGCCAGTATCACTTTAATGAAAGAGTCCCTACAGCTTGCGTCACTCGCCTGTCATCGCAAGTTTTCTCGCCTATATCTCTTCCACAAAATATGCTACAGTCCCGTCCTGCACAACGACCTTATTCTTCCTCCATCATACATTTCCCCTCGTTTCGATCCTGCACAAAAGGTGTTATGAATCATTTGTACACCGCACTTCACAGGACTGGAACCACCTTCCGGGATCAGTCACGTCCACTGCTCACTATTCCCAGTTTCATAGTGTCTTAAACACAAGTGTATTTCAATGTAACTAACCAAGTAAGTAATCATATTTGTTATCGGCCAATTGCTTGAATTTTTGTTGCTTCCCGCTTTTACCCATCATTTTAGCTAACTTGTATTAACAGAACAAAAACCTGTATCGTGTCTTTTTTCCCGTATGTTCCACTCCCCTCTGTAATGCCTCTGGCCCTGAGGGTAATACTAATAAGTAAATAAGTAAACCCCAAAGAAAGAAATCGAGTGGAGAGAGGTCAGGTGACTTAGACGGCCAATTTGCACCGTGCCTTCCAATCTATTGCGCATGAAAAGTCGCATCCAGTCAGTTTCGTGCTCGGCTACTGCTGTGTGCGGGTGCCCCGTCTTGCTGATACCAGAATTGGAAGACGTGACAGCGGGACTTCGCTGAGAAACTCATCTACCACTCCTTCAAGGATTTCGTTCAAGTAACGCTGTCCAGTCAGCGTGTGATCGATGAAGATGGGGCTGATTGTAGGACCGGCGTAAATTCAGCACCACACATTGTACGACCACCAGAGTAGGGTAGCCAACCAGACGCATTTTTCCCCTCCTACTCCTCCCAATAGTGTGCATTATGCAAATTTACCTGGTTATTTCTGTGAAAATTGGCTTCATCTGTGCACATGATGTTGCTCAAAAAGTCTGGAGAATCATCGGCTTTTGTAAGGACCCGATTCGAGAAATCTAGACGATTCTGCAGGTCCCTAACTTCTAATCACTGGCGCTGGTTAAGGTGGTACGGGTGAAAGACTGTCATTTAGAATCCTCCAAACTGATGAGTTGGACATTGGTACCTGGGCGGCCACGTCCCGCACGCTACCATGAGGGTTTGAGGCCATAAATGCTAGAACATCCGTGCATATAGTTAAGACTCAAAGAGGGAGTCCTCCGCCGCTGTTTCTTGAAGCTGCCGGTTTTCATACTTTCTGATGATAGTCGATGTGTTTGGCCTACCGCCACACTTCCATGACTGATATACACATTTGGGGCCTTCCTCTTGTTGCTATTTGCAGATCCCAGGGCAAGGATCATGCTTGCCTTCTGCTCATTAGATACACACAATGCGACTGGGACGAAACAAATCGCACCTTTAAACATTTTCACTGGCGTTGTCGATTCGCTTTTGTGGTGATAGGTTATGCGGCAAAAAGAAAAGTGCACTTTCTCTACGCTAAGACAACAGTTATCACAGCTTGTTTCCAACTAACACCAAACGCGACGTGTTACTTCGGCCGGGGAGCGGCAGATAGCGCACTAGCACGATCACGATGTTTTTCCTTTATTTCCTTTATTTCGTTCTGAAAAACTGATAGGGAGCCTGTTCGAGGCCGCTGCTTTATGATCCGGGTGGGAGCGCAGTCACGTGGTATTCTCCATATTTCGCGGTATTTATCAGTCGGAAAGAAATTAGTACACAATTAGTACTTTGCTGAAAATACCGCAGTTAGCTGTCCCTTGGCTATGCCTTCAAATGCCTCATTGAAACTTTGATAATTAGGATAGTAGGTCTCAAATTAGATAACTAATTACAATTACCTAATGAAACCTCAGTAATGAAAAAATTACTGGCAGCTACTCTACTGTATTGTAAACAGTAAGCACTAGGATTTGTTCGAGTAAGGCATTGCTCTTCTTTTAAATCTTGGGGTATTATAGGACGCCCTGTATATATTTATGACCTTTGCATGCAAGTGACGATGTTTCCGTCCCTAATAAATGTTGTAATTTGTTATTAATGTTTTTTTCAAGAATCGTTAGCATTGCTTACTGGAAAGAGAAGCAATACTCAGACACACAACATTCATGTGCATTTCACACGCCATTGATAAAAGACACTGCCGAAGGGGTCAATGAAGTTAATAGTTTTTTTTTTTTCATGGTCAAAAAAGCACGCAATGCAATTTGAAGCGTGGTGAATATACAGCAACATATTCATTCTCTAGGCATACGCTATCCATACCTTTAGAAATAATTTTTAATTGGCTACCTCCATTTCTTTCAAAGACATAATGAACTTTGTGGTGTGTGTAAATTATTTATATTGTGTATGTGCATGGTGTTTACAGTGAAAATTTAAAACGATGTTGAAGTGAGAAAATACGGATTAGGCAGCTGCCGCTAGTGCTTCTAATGCGCGTGTCCTTTCATTGTCAGGATTTGCAGAAATGAAGCGAAAGTATGAAATAAAATCCGTGCACGTCCGCGTCAACAATGATGCAGTAAGCTATTAGCCCCAGTAAAATTTCAAGTGAAAAGGTCCAGGAAAGTCAAAAGAAGCCTCAAATGATGTGGGTGACAAAGCTCCGGCAATGGCGCTTTAGGTGTGTGCGTCTGGGGAGGCGGGAGGCTCAGCCCCCTCCGGAGTTTTCCGGAGGGGGCTCGGGCCCCAGAGCGCCCCCGTAGTCGACCAGCACACTACCTGTCATAACGCATGGACCAGCAACTTAAGGTTCGGCCTCACTCCTCAAGGACAGATCTTTTTTATTAATTTTTCCCCGAGGATCACTAATGGGTAGGGTAAGCTGCCAGCAGGTGGTGGTTGGCCGCAGGACTACACATTTTATGATGCTTTGAGCTCCCAGCAGTAATATGCTGGGAGCAGTCTACAGCCCACCTCCCCCATGCATGGCATGCCTGCTACTACACATACGCTAAGGTGAACGAATGGCTTATTCATTGTTGCAAAAACAATTGGGTAGCAATTTTTGTGGCACAGGAACTTGAGGTGTAGAATGCTCTTTTAATTTTCAGTTGTGTGCTTTTAGCTGTTTGACAGTGCACGGTCGGCGACGAAGTTTACACACCGCTGCGGATTCTGATAAAGTTGAATATTCGCTTAGCTTGGTGTTGCAATTTTCCCACTGTACTAGTTATGCGAACACGGTGATGTACGCTTGTTGGCTATGCTCGCCAACTGCTCGGAAATTCAACACTTCCTCAGATCCACCGGTCCGTAATTCTTTGACGCCGACTGCACATATCGCAGAGGAGCTCATACATCTCAAGTCACTGGTCGCACTGCTTTTGAAGAAAGTTTATCCAGGGACTTCAGAAATGCGCGCGCGAAGAGATTATGGACGAAAGTTATGCGAAGAGGTCTTCATCCCGCTCTCATCATTGCCAACAATCAACGCAAATCTGTATGATACGAAATATTTATTTAATGTGGTATGCACGATATAACTAAGGCAATTATGAACGCGACAAAAGGAAGTGGAAGAGTTCACTTTCTTCTACGCTTCTTAGATTTACGGTGATGCTTCTGCTTTTTTCTGGACTCGTGTTTTGAGTGGCTGTGCTTGCGGCGACGCTTTCTCGATTCTCCCGGGGAGCTACTGCTGCTTGAAGAGCTTGAGCTGCTGTCAGAATCCGACGATCCTTCAAGAAGTTCCTGCAGCTGGCGAATTCTATCATGAAATAATAAAAAAAGAAAAGCGAATATACACACTCGAAAAAGCTAACTGTAACATATTACACTTGTCGATATGATCGGTCATGCACGATTTAATAAAACGACAGGTAGAAGGCAAGACAAAGCTTGACAGCGATACAATTTCGTCCGTTATCTTTCAGTGACCGTAGCCGTAATGCGTTCATTCCATCGTTTGTCCCCCAATATCCAAGAGCACCAACCGCATGCCCTACGAGTACATGGCGCTAATGAAAGACGGCAGATGAACAAATATTTCCTCAAGTAATGCATCGGATCGTTAATCCCCACCAATGAGCGAACTTACCGTTCCTGCTTTTCAGTCGCTTTGCTTTCTTTCACGAACTCGTGCATCGGATCTTCATGCACCTAGGAATGAAGTAGCGCTCTGACGCACTTTAAAAGTAGTTCGGAATAAATGCAACTTTCATAGTGCACTTACAAATCTAAACTTCTCGCTTGCAGAGTTTCCACTGAGGAACATAGGACACTCCCTGTCTCCTGTCCTATGTCCGTAGGCTTTGCACCTCCAACCTATTGGAAAAGAGCGTCTGATGTTGAACGTCTCATGTACTAGCGGTGCTACAGTATATCACGCACATTTCATTACTTTAACTTCCTTTCCCAGGGGCATCCACAGACCCTTCGTAGGTGCCTTTGACAGAAACTCTCGCGCATGTTTGTTCTCTGGCAAGTCAGGAATACAGTCTTCGGGATTCTCCTTTTCCTCCTGAATTAGACCCGGTGGAGCCTGGCTGTAGCTAAAAAAAGAAATCAAAACAACACCGTTAATCGAGCTTTAAACCTTTACCAGTAGCAGGTCGTGAGCAGCAGCGTGAAACACAAGCAGTACAATGTGTCGATGTGTTTCAGAGCCTGAATTTTCTCGCTGACATTCTGCCCCTTGTCAAGTAGCGTCGGTCCTGGCTTAGCTTCCTGGCTACCACAACGACCGGACTTGGTTGATGACATTATAATCAGCAACACATCACGAAAAGGCCACGAAACCGCGGGAAATAACTGCAACGACGCCGCAAAATCAAAAGTTAACCAGTTACAACTACTACTGTACACTCCAGCCACAACACAGAATTAAGACTTGACTCGACTCTCGAGCCACAACACGTTCGCCAAACCAAGCCGAATAATAATGCAACTTTTAGTTTTGAAAAATGCTAGCCTACTTTCAGAACAAGTAGACGCATGAAAATAAACTATAATAAATGTTGGCTGAGAAAGCGTATAAACAAAAAATATTTTCTTAAATTAATTCTATCTGTGACGCTCGGCGCTGCCGGCGTCTTGTTTTGAGATACTTCAATATGGCGCCATGTTCGAACAGAACATCTGAAACTAGAGTTGGAGTGCTACAGTGCTAAAACCAACCTATTGCTACAAATGGTCGGTACGATCAGCTTTCTGAAAAACTTACATATATTCGGCAGAGATCAACATCTCCCAGTATTACCTATATTCGAGCATGCTTTTGAGCGGAACATTTTAGTCCCCGCTGTGTCGGTACAGTTACTCCAAACAGGTGCAGGCTGTGCGACGCAGGTGCTAAACGCACGCGCACATAGCGCGTGGCAGAGGTGAGGTGGTAACCACATGGTGTGCATCTATATATATGGCGATGGATCATCTTAAGAGCTTGAAAAGTTCGATCAGATGGGATTCTCAAAGCACATCATCACTAGCATGTGCAGAAAAAATTCCGGCAGAACTCATTTCACGATGACTGTCCATGGTAATGCGATTAGCATTCGAGCAATGTAGCGGCACCCCGTATTTCTGAATATACGTTTATTTAAAATCTGTAGTGGTCACTCTCAGACTTCCGTTGTTTTGGCTTTATGCGACATACCCTGGCATTGCCCACTTTGTTATGACACTCACTTGCCTATGTAGCCCATGAGCATGGCGGCATGACAATGACTGTATGACGCCGGCGCAGTGACAACAATGGAATGAAGAAGGAATGACGTCGATGAAACGGCAAGGTGGTATGATGACGACGGGATGACGATAATGAGATGACAATTCGTAAAAAGAGGATGATGATGGCATAACGAGGACAGCGTCACGACGATGGCACGACGACGCAATGACGACGGTGCCAGCATAATCACGATTGAATGACGACAGCATGCATTACGATAGAATGACGATGAAGGAATCATGTCGATGGATCGACGAAGGGAGTATGGTGACGACGGCTTGGCAACAATAGCATGACGTTACTGTAGTTATAGAGTTAAAATGACAGAATAACGCAATGGTACGACTATGACTGTGGCGACGATGGCGTGATGACCATTACATGGCGGCGACGGCATGACAAGAGTAGGATATGTCTGATTTAGAATAACGATGACATATCGACCGTGACGGCATCATAACGACGGTATGATAACAAATGTATGACGGCGACGCAATGACGACGATGGCATGACAACGGTATGAGGAAAATGGGATGACGATGAATGTATCACGACAGTGGCGTGAAGACGACTGTATCATGAAGCCTGTGAAGCCTGTATGACAACGATGGCATATCGAGAGTTGGATAACGAAGGTGGATTGACAGCGATGGCACGACCACGACAGCAAGACGACTGTGACACAAATGTGTGATAGTGACTGTCTGAATATGATGGCATAACAAGGTGACATGGCAATAGTGGCATAATCACGATTGAATGACAAAGGCCTAGTATGAGAGAATGGCAAAGAAGGATTGACATCAATAGAACGATGAAGGCGGTATTGTGATGATGGCTTGATGACAATAGGATGTTACTGAATAACTAGAATAGTAAAACAACAGAATGATGACGATGGTGTAATGATGACGGCATAATGTGAATCAGATGACGATGATGGAATGAGCACAACTGCGTTGCAACAACTTTATGAGGACAGTGGGATGATGAAACTAGAGTGACCACGTTGGAATGACCTCGATGGCATCACAACGGCGGTGTGACAACAAATGCATGATCATTGTATGACGATGATGGCATGATGAGAGTCGGACGACAAAGCTGGAATGATAACAATGCGACAACCACGGCGGCATCATGACCACTAGCAAATATCTAGTGTCCCAAGCTATTAGACAACTTGGGCCACTGAGTCGGTGTTGAAGGCATGATGGCAATGGCATGACAGGAGTAAGATCACGAAGTTGAAATAACGATGACAGAATGACCACAATGGCATCGCGATCTCGAGTGCGTACCTAGTTGTCCAAGATGGTAAACAACTTGGATCACTGGGTCAGCATAATAGGCTGCTTAGATAAGCAGATAGATAAGCTGAAAATGACTGAAGTAGCAAAACCATGATAATTGCATTGAAAAGAAAACTGCATGGTCCTAGAGAAGTGAACAACACCAGCAGTGAAGGGGGGAGGGCAGGTCATCATTCTGTATACACGAGCCATTCAATTAGACATTGTCATCCAGGTGCAGAATAAGCTAGATTCATTTGCATAGAGGTAATGAATAAAACCCTAACTAGGTTGGCTTCAGAAGCAGCAACTGAAGTAGGAGGTAAGACACCAAGGCAACCAGTAGGTAAGCTCTCCCAATTAACAAAGGACCTAATAAAGAAATGACAAAGCCTGAAAGTGTACAACTCAAGAGATCAGATAGAATTCACGGAACTGTCAAAATTGACCAAAGAAGAAGTAAGGGCTATTCTAAATTGTAATGCGAGAAAGGCTGAGGAAGCTGTAAAAAATGGACACAATGAAATCAGTGCAAAGAAAACTTGGCATAGGACAAGCCAAGATGTATGCACTGAAAGATAAGCAGGGTAATGTCATCAACAATTTAGACAATATAGTAAATGCAGCAGAAGAGTTCTATACTGACCTGTACAGTACCCAGAGCAGCCATGCTACCTTCATTCATAGTAGTAATGAACAGGGTACAGAGGCTTCTTCTATAACTAACAATGAAGTTATAAGGGCATTGCTAAACATGGACCTGGGGAAAAGTGGCAGGAGAAGATGGAATAACAGTCAATGTAATCAGAGATGGAGGAGATATCACGGTTGAAAAGTTTGTGGCCCTTTATACAAAATGTCTTACGACGTCAAGGGTTCCAGAGAACTAGAAGAATACCAACATTATACTCATCCACAAAAAAGGGAGACGTTAGAATTGAAAAATTATAGGCCCATTAGTTTACTTTCAGTATTGTATAAAATATTCACCAAGATAATTTCCAATAGAATAAGGGCAACACTTGACTTCAGCCAACCAAGAGAACAGGCTGGCTTCAGGAAATGATACTGTACGATGGATCACATCCATGTCATCAATCAGGTAATCGAGAAATCTGCAGAGTACAATCAACCTCTCTATATGGCTTTCATAGATTATGAAAAAGCATTTGATTCAGTAGAGATACCAGCAGTCATAGAGGCATTACGTAATCAAGGAGTATAGGAGGCATACATGAATATCTTGGGAAAGATCTACAAAGATTCCACAGCTACCTTGGTTCTTCACAAGAAAAGTAGAAAGACACCTATAAAGAAAGGGGTCAGGCAAGGAGACACAATCTCTCTAATGCTATTCACTGCATGCTTGGAAGAAGTATTCAAGCTATTAAACTGGGAAGGCTTGGGAGTGAAGATCAACGGCAAATATCTCTGCAACCTTCAGTTTGCAGATGACATTGTCTTATTCAGCAACACAGGACGAATTACAACAAATGATCGAGGACCTTAACAGAGAAAGTGTAAGAGTAAGGTTGAAGATTAATATGCACAAGACAAAGATAATGACCAATATTCTGGCAATGGAACAACAGTTCGGGATCGCCAGTCAGCCTCTAGATTCGGTGACGAGGTATGTTTATCTAGGTCAATTACTCGTAGAGGACCCTCATGAGGAGAAGGAAATGTACAGAAGACTAAAAAGGTTGGAGTGCATACGACAGGCATTACCAGATCCTGACTGGGAGCTTACCACTATCATTACCACTAGCAAAAATTTGTTGTCATAAGTCTGAAAGAATTCGAATAGTTGTTAACCTGCTTATAATGCATCATTGCTTGCCCTCTGCGTCAAATGGCAATAGTTGGTGAACATCACCTCACCACATCTTTCCCGTATTAGTATCTGAGGAACTGTTATTTGTCATCTGGATTAGTGTGTAAAACATACAATGAAGATGTTCCTTGTGCTGGCACGTGCATTTGGCACGAGTTTACGTATACCTTGCCACATGAAAGCAGGATCTTGTAGATCACATTTCATACACAATCGACAAACTTTCGCACATTTTTCACACTGCATGTTTCACACCACATGTTACACACCACATGTTCCATGCCACATGTTCCATGCCACATGTTCCTTGTGTAAGCTCCTTATCAGAATTTACTTTTATGGCCCAAAGGAGAGCACTGGGACGTCATGCCTCTCAGCTACCCTTTTTAGGCAATGCGACAGGTTGTGTATGTAAGGCAGGATTACCGGTCTCTCAGTTCATTCATTATTCTTTTTCCCCTATTTTTCTGGCCATTCCCATTTTCATGCGGCAAGGTATATGTGAGCCAGACGCGACATTGTCTCAATGACAGGCTCAGAAAACATCGATATGCAAGCCAGCAAATAGCCAAGTCCAACAATCTGGCCATACATTGTAGGATGTGCAATGTATGCCAACTTTGGCAAGACAACAGTTGTCGCTAAAGAAAAAGAAAAATTCACAAGAGAAATTTGAGAAGCTTTAGAGAAAGAATAAGAAGACAATTGGTTTGAGGCCACCTTCAGTCATGCTTAGGGATGCTGAAATTACATATGCATGTGATGCATTTATATGTAAATAGTGAAGAATAATATAGGGAGAAATAAGTGTGAGGACACGATTGAGTGGATTTGTTGACTTTATTCCCAGCTTGCTCACGCAGCTGCAATGCATCATTGTTTTCAGTTAAATATGTGGTCTGGTCTAAGGGTTGTAGTTTACGTTTATTTGGTGTCGGTGTATTTTCCTTAGTCGGGGTTCCTGTTGTCCCCATTAGTGTGTGCTGCACAAGCACAAGAACAGTGGATGTACACAAACTAGCCCAATTCATTGCTCTGTTAAGAAGGAAACATTGCTTTTGCACAAACTGCAACTGAAGAAACTGAAAAGAACAAATGAAAAGCTTTAATGTCATTTTAGGAGTGACAGCAGCATTCTGAAGATTTCAGTGTGGTTCGTTGATCGGTGGCACAGGTTCATTAAAAATACTTGGGTGTGTTTAAAATTGGTCACCATCAAACATGCTTTTACTTAATGAATTACATGTAATTAATTGTCATCAATTACATTTTTTGGTAGTTATGTAGCTGATCAATTACTTTGTTTACTCGGTATGGGGGGCTACTGCACTTCAATAGCCAATGACATTAACCAGTTATTTTATAGACGAGACAAACTGTGATGGGTGATACAGCTTTGAGCACTTCGATGTAGTTGGAACTATAGTAGAACACCCGCGATCACTCCAGGCAGCAGCCTTGGGGATTTACATGCTTAGACAGGCAAACCGGGCACTCAGTATTTGTTTCCTCATCTTAATGACAGGTCATGGGGCTTGTATTGTTGCACCGCATTCTGCATCTGGCAATGGTTTCGCATATCTATTTGGCACGAGTGGCACCACGTCAGAGTGTTCATGTTTAGCTAGTTCAGACTTTGCTTATTTCATTGTCATGGGATAGTTCCTGACCTTTATTTGCTAATTTTGCCATCTGGTGTTTGTAGGTTACAACACCGCCTTTCCCCTCAACATGCACAGAGAGCGACTTTTCAATGTCGCTGTTGACGTCCTCACAAGATAATTAGAAAAAAAAAAGGTGACCAACGAAAATTTTGAAAAGCAATTATTAGTGAAGATAAATATGTGAAGGGCTGCTAAGGACACACTAAAAAGCCAGGGCAGCTGTTTTTATTTACTGTATTTGTGCAGTGCCAATAACAGCTGGCAGAAAAATATTGGAAAAGTAACTGATTACTATTTAGTAATTACTCAGTTGCTTTCATGGAGCATTAATTGGTCACTGTAATAAATTACATTTTTGAACGATTTAAGTGTAATCATAATTGGTTACTTTTTTCCTGTAATGGTGTGCAAGCCTGCCATCAAAGGCTACAATGACAGCGGGAAACCTATGTAATCGCTGATAAAAGATGCTTCTAGCTATGTGGTCATCTTTTTTTCGCACTGATATGTAAATACAACCAGCTGCAACAGAAAAGATACTGAATCATATAACCAATTCACATTTTTACAATGAAGCTGTTAGGGGGCTACTTCCCCACTATCGTGTCCGCGTGCAGAAAAAAATTCCAAAGATAGTGCAACGCTGGGCCGACCCGCAGCGGAAGTGAAGCAGGCGTTAAGCACTCCCCATATATGAGTTGATCCCAAACATAGTGCAATGCCGGGCCGACACCACGGCGGAATTGAAGCAGACATTAAACACTCCCCATACGTGAGCCGATCCCAAAGATAGTGCAATGCCGGGCCGACCCGCGGTGGAGGTGCAGTTCGCCATTAAGGGGCTCACATACACAGCTTCACTGGTCATCCTTCTTCACAGAGTGGAAGGGCACTGAGTTTTTTTTTAAGTGTTCACATAAATTTCCTTTACCATTTATTTTGTTGGGTTAACGTAAATGCTCACTGCATGCTGCAGCAATGGTTTGTGATGACTGCGGCATAGCGGGTGCTAACACTTATAGTGCATGGGTACAATGCCACTGGGATTCCCAAGGGACGCATAGGAAGAGAGCGTATGTTATCCACTTGGTTCTCTCTCTACCTTAGCTCTCGATATTTCAAAAGAAAGCTCGGACAAAGCCATGCACTGTCACTCCAGTGCCTATGCCTGTAGCTAGCCACCTCTCTGTTTTAGCGCCTATCCATGTGAATTCTGATGTCTAGCTCTCCACAGCTGATAACTAAGTTGGTGTAGTGGCACAAAAGGTCATGGTAGAATCTGTGAATCAGGAGAGGTGCTGTAGGGATGGACTATGCGCCTTTGTGTTGCTTAGGGAAACTCACATATCCACTTTGATGAAGAAAATTAATTGTCTGTCAACAACTTTGCGAAATGTGCTGCACCAGGCAAGAACAGTCGATTGGGTGCAACAAAAATTTCTTTGAGGTGCTTAGACTATAGCACAAGTCTAAGCTGCTATGAAGTAAGGAAATACATAGAACATTTTCTTAATGCATGCTTTAGTGCACTTTGTGGCTACGAAATATAGTAGACTCTCTTTAAACGGAACGTTAAGGGACCACGGAAATTGGTTCTGTTTTACAAGAGTTCCACTTACTTAGAGACGTTGCAGATAGCACTGCATGAATATAAAACCAACCAACCATGGGGATGGTGTTTCGTTTAAGTTGCAGTTCCGTTTAAGAGTAAACTTTAGCCCGGGTACTCCTATTTAAATACATCTAAAATGAGAATTCGTTTTTCTCGGCAACCACTGCACCAAATTTGACGAGGTTTGTTGCATATAAAAGAAAAACTTAAAATCCAGTGACTCTTGGTTTCGAATTTTCTATTTAGGTTGTCAATGTTTTATTAAAAATTGGCAAAAATCGAAAATTTTCAAAAAACGAAACTATCAAGTTTACAACTCCGTAACTCAGCAACGAAAAATTATAATACAATTCTGTGAATTGCACCTAATAGTACATCTAAAGCAGACAAAATTTATATGTTGCACATAAGTCTCAAAAAATTTAGTAACATGGAAATACAGCTTTTGCAGAACCATTGTAAACAACGTAACAAATTCACGTAAGATGTAAAATGACAAGCCAAATTTGTCCGCTTTGAATGACCTGATAGATGCTGTTTTCAGAACCTCAATATCTGTTCTTGATGCAGAGCTATGAATTTGTAAACTTTGTGCTTCTATTTTTTTTTCAAACTTTCGAATTTTTGAAAATTTTTGTAACAAACTCAGGCCTTAAATCTAAATTCCGCTTTCAACAGTCACTAGAATTTGCCTTTCTCTCTCAAATGCAACAAATTTTATTAAAATCAGTCCAGGGGTTATCTCGGAAAAATATTCTAGCGTTTTACATGTATTTGAATAGGCCGTGTCGGAGTTGGGCCCGAGCTAAAGCTTCTTCTTAAGCGACTTCCGTTTATCAAGGTTCCACTGTACAAAATTAATTGTAATCGGCACACATACATCATCTACAAAGAAAACTGCAAAATGGCAAAGGACCAACTCTCTTCAGCTCATAGAGTTACTATACTGCTTCAGATGCTCCACATCCTGATCGGTAATCACCAGTGCTTGCCGTTTGGCACTCTTTTTTAGCGCAGGAATGTGAGGTCACTGTGGCAGCTGTTATGTGTGTCACGTTTTTACAGTGCTTATAGTTAATTTTTTATATGGAATAAACTTGTTCACTGTTCCTTTCATTATTCTTCGTATCTACACAATCATAAATTGGTTTGAACCATTATTTTTTTCGCTCTGTAGTTAAACCAAAACTGAACCTTTTATTGTAAACCAGAACAAAAAAACAAAAAAACAAATGGAAAACAAATTTCGTTTCAACAGCCTGCTTTAGAACAAAGTCCTGTGGCACAACAAACCTTCCATTGTCAAACTAGACTTTCGTGCCCTTTCCATACTTTTGTTTTAAACACTTCGTGCAGAAGTAACCGTCAATCAGGAAAACGAATCTGCATTTATCAAGCCATTTATAACCACGAAATCACACTACTTTAGTTTGTTTATCCAGTGCACATGCTTGCCTCTGGATTTCAACTAGTTGTGGAGCATGGAGGAAGTTCTTTCCTTCCTCCATTTTGAGGAGGTAGGTTAGGCTTGGAGTTCCGTATATAATTTGAAATTTCTTCCTTCAACGTACAATTTAAAATGTCACACCTTTTTCTGCTGAGAATAGTTGAGCTGAGAAGAGCTGAACATGTGCTATAGGAATAAAACCGTGGAACTTGTAGCTGTCAGTTTGAATCAAACTGCAGTAATGTAATAAAGCTAAATAGGAGATATAAATTAAAAGTAGTACAAGCTATACACTCCAACTACATCCAGTTATAAAGTGGAACTGTTCTGATCAGGACTTCGAATTAGCAATGAGAAAGATGAAAACTTGGTAAATCTAGTCGTGGTAATCGAGTCTTGGTAAAAAGTCGTGGGTAAAGGCAGGTTGGGGGACAGGCAATTGGCAGTTAGGGCATCGGCTCTAGGAATAGCACAGGAGATATGCTGGTAGAGTTCATGGAAAGGAATCAATTGCGAATAATGAGTACCTTCTTCTATAAGCGTGCACAATAATAGTAAGTGAACCTGGAAAAGCCCAAACGGGAAAGCAAGAAATGAAATACATGTATAATTCATACTCTGCGCTGACTCTAGCATTGTGCAGGATGTAGAAGTATTAGATAAGGTAAAGGGCAGTGATCACAGGTATTGAGGTCCAGGATTGCTCTGAATTTGAAGAGACAGCAAAATTAGTCGAGAAGGAACAGGCCAACCTGAAGCAGTCAGAGGAAAAATGGTTGAATTCAAGCTAGTGCTCACAAATATATGAGGCTTTGGAACAAAAGGATGAACAAACATAGAATATAAATAATGAATAAAACCTCTAATAAAATCATGTCAGAGGCTGTAATCGAAGTTGGAAGTAAAGCACCAAGACAGCAAACAGGCAAGCTCTAGCAAGTTACGAAGGACTTATTAAAGAAATGACAGGACATGAAAGCACGTAACTCCAGAGATTGGATCAAACTTGCTGAATTTTCAAAGCTAAAAAACAAAAAGAAAGTAAGTGACATCTGAAATTATAACAGCCAAAAGATTGAAGAAGCACGAAAAGAATGGGGGCAGCATAAAATCAGTAAGAAGGAAACTAGATGTTGAAGAGAACAAGATGTGTGCAGTGAAAGATAAGCATGGCAATGTCATCAGCAACTTCGATGATGTAGTAAAGGCAACAGAGGAATTCTGTATTGAACTTTACAGTATCTAGTGCATGCCAGATAACTACTATTGGATGTATATAATGACCAACAGGCTGCAGAAGTTCCATGTGTAATTATATAGTGATGAGGTTAGAAGGGTTCCACAGCGATACATATGTCCAAGGGAAAAGTGGCAAGGAAATATGGAATAACAGTCAATTGGATAAAAGTTAGAGTGGATATTGTACTCGAAAAGCTTGCAGCCCTTTATATGCAATACCTCAAGCCATCATGTGTACCAGAGACCTCAAAGAATGCCAACATTACATCAATCCATAAAAAGGGAGGCGTTAAAGAATTGAAGAATTAAAGGCCTATTAGCTTGCTTTTGTTATTGTACAAGATATTCAAAAGGGTACTGCAACACTTTTTGGGTGTGATAAGAAAATGTTCGCAAATCAGTAAACAATGCTACCATGAACATGCAAGCCAAATATAATCTTGATGCATGAAGCAGGGAGCCTACAAGATCACATAAAGGATTGCTCACTCCCTGCTGTGGCTTTTGAGGCCCCCTCTCTTTTTCTGCTGTAAGCAACACCATAGCCAGAATGACAGCTCGTAGATGCCAGTCATTGGCCGATTGTTCATAAATCATGCATCTTGTTAGGTATGGTCGGACGCCAAGGGCGATACGTCATCCCCCTACCTTCTAATTGGTTGGACGCCAAGGGCGATACGTCATCCCCCTACCCTCTACTTGGTCGGACACCACGGGCGATACGTCATCCCCCTACCTTCTTTTTGGCTGGATCCCATGGCGCCGAAGAGGTCATTCACCCGACCACCTCCCTGGATTCGTCGAAAAGAGGATCGACTTCTCCTTCCCGTGCTCGGTAATGCAGGAGGAGGGGCCCTCTCTCTATGCCTGTCACGTGTCATCGACGGAAGCAAGATCCCACCCACACTTGCAGAGAGCCTATTTAAGGGGCTCCGAAATGTACTTGTGAGATACTTCATACTTCATGCTCTTCTTATTTTCTTTCAACTACCTTTGAATAAACAGTGCAAGTTTCGCACTAGCAAATCGTCTCGCCCTTGCTCGGTCACCATGGTCTACCGGATGCCTGCAGCCTGCCGACAACGCCACGCTACCCAATAAGTAATGTCGGTCGAGCTTCGATAGGCAGGCGTCGCTACTTCTCGGCAGCAGTACAGTACGCTACCCTGGAGTACGCAACAAACTGGTTGCGAGCGGTGGGATCGCCTCCAAACGCAACAATCTCTAATAAAATCTCTCATATTTTGTAGCAAAACACCCACTGTAAGTGGCATTTGTCGTTAGACATTGTGCTGCATGCTCCTAGGCAGTCCTAGTATAGTGAGGGCTATGAGTGAGGAGTTAAGTAATGTGGAGTCGGCAATGGGTCAGCATTGGGTCAGCCTCTTCCCAGAGTGGTAGCCCACAAGGAGTCTAATGTTATACTTGAAGGCTATAGAGTACTGTCCCAGCTTTGGAGCTTATTCTTTAAAAAGCCAAAGCACTCCATCTCTCCACTCTGTTTACTTTCTCTGTCATCTATCCGCCACAGTGGCTCAATGGCTGTGGTGTCCTTCTGCTGCACTCGAGGTTGTAGGTTCGATTCCCAGCCATGGTGACTGCATTTGGTGAGGGAAAAATGCAAAAACGCTCATGTACTTATATTTAGGCACACGTCAAAGAACACAGGTGATCAAAATGAATTCCACTACGGTGCCCTTCATGGCCCACCATGCAGCTTCAGGGCTGTAAACCCAATGAATTGATCAATTTCACTGAGACCTAAACCTTATACCGGCCTTCATTATGCCTTGAAGGTAAATACAAGTAAGTATTCATGATCGTCACCAAAGATTCTGGTTGCGTGCATACTTAAAAAAATTCCAGTAGAAACCATCAATAATGATTCTGAAAGACTTCTTTGAAATCTGCTGGAATTCCATTGAGTTTCTTTGCATTGGTTTTGTATGCTACATTGTGGTCAACTGTATTTTGAAGTTGCAGCATGAGTTGTTGCTGTGAAATGTCCATTTGCCATGTTCTTACTTAATTTATTTTTCTACAAGAAGGGTGGTGTACCACCTTTTGCCTTCCTTCCTTAGTTCGTACCCATTAAACCAAAATAAACTTATTATTATTGTGGCAAAAGCATGCAACTTTTCCTCGCCACTCCTCCCCCTCACCAAGTTCCTTACAATTATTTTACAAGGAACTGACCAAGTTTTCATTACACCATCTGCAAGATCAGCCTGGTTAAATGAAAAACACTGTTCACTTTAGTCAGCGAGAACGCAACTGGACAGACATGCCTGGAACCCGATGAAGACAAAAAAAAGGTTTCCTTTGATGAAGTAATTATGCACTTGACGTAGTATATTTGTTGCATTGAGGATATTTAGGTACCATTTATTGCTTCATAGCGTAATTTTGTAGAGAACACAGCCAGTCACCAGCACATCTTTAGGGATAGCACAGATGGCTATGTAAGCAGATTATTTACATATGTGCTGTTGTGCGCAACTGGAGGCGAGTGATTCTTCCTTAACTCCATACCCCCTCCCTGAACCATATTCCTCCACTCACTTCTTACCAATCCCTCCACCACATCCCCTTACATTACACTGCCCTGAGCACATTTCTACTCACAATTTATTTGACTGATGATCCATTGATTTAAGGATTGGATAGTCGCAAAGAAGCTGTATAATGCTTAAAAGCTAAACCAGTCCTTAATGTTTGCAGATGAAAACCAGTTATAAATATTCAGTCATATTGTTTCCAAAGAATACCTCCAAGAATGCTAAAGGACTGTTTGCGTCACAAGCTCTAATATTTGTTGTTGGTGCTGGCTGTTTGTTTGATCGAGTTCCATTATACGATTATAGAATATAATACACTCCATTTGACCTTATGCTCTGGTCACTCATGCTGGTCGGGTTTGGTCTTGCATCCCATTTGACCACCAGTAGTAAAAGACTGTGTTCCTGTGCAATTGAAAAAAAAAGATCAGTGCTCATCTGAGAAAATCGACTGCAGTCTACCCATCATGAAGGCAACTTGCAATGCTGGGCCTGTTGCCATTTGTGCAAGTTTCTGTGACACCCAAGCGCAAAGTCCTCAACTTAACAAAGTGGCTCCAATGTACAATGTTAAGATTCTTTTGACTGCACCAAACTTGTAACAAAACTAGGATATGTCAGAATGGCAGGGCTGCCATGTTTATAATGATAATTTAATCCTCGACTATGACTTAGCTACATTAATGGATAGGCCAAGGATACACCATATATTAATGTAGATATACATATAAGTCCTTGGATATGCTTATTCTGCTCCTATTCTCTTTTCATGCCTTTCTTCTGCTTCACCTACCTTACATTTTTAAATATTGAAACTGCTTTAGCTAAGGTTGGTGATAAGAACAATCTTGGCTGATACTACCTCTTCGTACTACTCTGTCAATGCTATTTATGGAAGTGCAGTTCTCTCTTTGTACGTCCCTCTCACTCACTATGCATGGTAGCACCTAGCAGACCACAACTTTGAAGATAGCTGGCACCAGTGATGAGTTAAATAGAATGTCCACATTAAACCCTCACATGAGATGAAGCAAGAAAAGTGGAGGCTCACTCTCAGTCGTGTGTACACCACCTTTCAAGCAAGAACTACAGCCACCTGTCGGTATTCGTACTTGCCAATAGTTGTGCAACAAGCACTTTTCCATATACCAGTGGTCATCTTCATTCCAGCACATGTGCTTAGCTCCTACAGGACTTTGGGGAGAAACATGTCAACCTGATTCAGAGCCATCATAAAAATTGTATTTCTAAAAAGCCTTCTGCTTGCCTAGTTGGCACCTGCTGAAGGACATTATTGCTGCTAAAAGGATACACAGGAACAAAGATTCAAAAACACTGATGACACAGGAAGCACATTTAAAAAAATGCTACTTTTACTTGTCATTGTTTTTGAACACATCATTACAGTCAGTGTGTTGTCTCGGCTTCTGTACATGTGCTTTTTAGTGGCAGTCATGTCCTCGAAGGGTTTTTCCTTTTACAGGCAAAAACAAGCATACCTGTGCGAGTGAACCTTGGTGCAGTTTTCAAGAAGTTTGGATACATGTACATAACCAAGGGTCTTTGTAAAAGCTGACCTCTACAATAAGGAAGCTCATGGGGAGGATCCAACTTCTTGTATCACAGGCTGTATGTATGTCGGGAGTATATAGTATGTGTAATTGGAATCATGTCATTTATGTGGTAAATGACAAATAATAAATGTGGTAGATCAATAGGAATTAAACCTGGGCCCCCTCAATTAAATAACTTGCTCAACCAGTTGCACTATCAGGATGGTAAATGTATAATGCCCCAAGAGCTAACGCCTTATGATGCACAGCACATTGTGCAAACCACATGATGAACGCTGGTGACTGTCGCACCATATCCAGTGGTGGTGATGACAGGGTGCAGTGGCAAGAATGAGATTCTGAGTTTGTTGAAAGCAAGCTGATTCTGTGTCTGCAGTGACCTCAACAAGCTGACAAAGACCACGATTGAACTCTTTCATGGTGAGAACATAATTTGGAGATCTGTAGTGCCAAGACTGTTGCCAAGATGACAAGCCAATATTGTCTGTAGTTCTGCTGCAATTGACAAAATAAAATACTGAAATCACATTAATCAAGTTTGATGTTACCGTTTGTGACTTTCATGCAAGCATGTAATTGGAAATGGTCTTTAGATGTCTGTTGAATGTAATGAAAGCAGTGGCCAAAGAGAGAGTGCTTGCATATTTGTAAAATAAAGGTAGGTGGGGTAGACAAACATGGCAAAGGCAAAGCAAAAGAAGTTGGAACTGAATTGAATGCTACTCAAGGCAAGCAGTGCAGCAAGGCCCAGTTTCAAAAGGCTGTTGTGATGCCCATTCTACGGTATAGCGGCAAGAATCAATTTTTTTGTCACGTGTAGAGTACCCACTACTTCGAGCTGTGAAGTTTTCCCACTTCTTACACGTGTCCACACATTTCTTTTCCAGCTCCTGTGGAACCTTGGACCCATATAATTTCTAAGAATGCTACCCTGAGGGTAATCCAGTGCCATCATTTGTACAAGTTTATTGTTGTGACTCAACAGGAATGCTGGCAACTGTAATGTTTGACTTGTCTTGAACATGGCTTGGCCTAAAGCATGACCATGGCTGCATGATTGATGCACAAATAAAGCTGTCTGGGTATTACACATTCATAAACGATACGGGTTCTTTAGTAATACATCTAGCATTAATGCTATATGTATTAACATAGCATTAATGCTTACTTAATGTGTAAAAACGAAGACAGCAATCTACTGAGCGAAACCGATGAAAAGTGATTGCAAACCTTGTGTTTTCTTCGATTTTCTTGACCTCCTGGTACTCTTCACATTCAACACAGCCATGCACTAGTGGAAGTGCTTATGTTCCATTATAAAAGGTCTTGCACAATGGCAGAGGAAGGACAGCACCTTAAATTGTTTTTTAATAATTGTTTTTAGTCCACTGTGACAGAGAGAATAATACTGGCCACCAGATATTTCTACAAGGTGTCCTGGCTCTCTCAGAAGAATGCCAATCTGATTAAACCTTCACAGACTTTCACTGCCTGAAATTCTCATGCATACAACAGCTGGCACCACTTTTGCCTCTAGAAATGCAAGGGAACTCCATGCTTGCAAGTAATGGCACAGTGTACTTGCCACAGGTGCCACGAAGCCAGTAGCACCAACTCTGCCAGCAACCAAGGGAATCACCACCGTTGGAGAATGACTGGAGGCTTCTGCTCAAATTCATAGGCTCTACACAAGTGTGAAGTTTATACATGATGGCCGAGGTGGGAGTAGACATACCTATAATAGCTGTGCTCTAAACAGGAGTTTTTTTGTGCAAGCAGATCCTTTGGAGAGTTTCCTGTTCACTGTTCCAATACTTCCTTTGCCTGCTCTCCACTCAAGCCCAACCATGTGCAGCACATGAGCACTGAACCCAGAGTCAGTAGCTTTGGCAACGTTGCTAAAGTGTGGGTGATTTAGCAAATGAAGTGCTCTTTAATTTAAGCCCCTTGTGCCAACATCAAGTGAGATGCTGAATGCCATGACTTCCAGAGGCAATTTACTGTTGTCTATGAGAAAATGGAAAGCATGCTAAATTTACTGGCAAACTGATACTGCTCCAAACAAGAGCTTGTGGGTGTTATTTTGTGATGTGGTGGAAATTATGTGAGAAAATAAATTAGTGGCAAACAGAACACTAGTCTGTTAAAAAATGTACATAGCTGACATGGAAGGATTAAACCACAACAAAAGTAAATGAAGCCACAATATTCTTTCTCGATGAAACCATGCCAATTTGTAGCAAAACTGATACATGTTATACGGGCGTCACACGGCGCACTTCCCGATCCGTATCTGAGCCCAATCTGGATCGAATTCCTCGGTTGTGATTGGCTCCTTTGCACAAAATGCGTGAGAGAGCCAATCGCAGACAGGAATTTTGATCTGGACCAGTGCCGATCACGATGAGAAGTGTACGTGTGACACTGGTATTACACAGGATTCTCATAGTGGCTGAACAACTGGCAGCCACCAAATTTTGTTTTGGTCATTGTAGTATGAAACTGTATGGTTACAACAGGGCTGAGCTATATCGGTTTCAAACACCACACAAATCTGACCAAAACCAGGCTGCGCCACACGCTGCCAAAACATCTAAAGGGCTAACCCTCCACAGTGGCTAAACTCTCTCATTACTGCGAGAAAATGGTCATTTTTATAGGTCTCGGAAAAAAAATTTACCACCACAAATAACATTCCAGCACACACTACAGCATAGCATATTGTACATAATGAAATGCTCTTTCCAGAAACATATGCTGCCAAAAAAAAAAAAAAAATGATTAGGTGAAACATAATTCTAGAAAGCGCCATTTTTGCTGCCAGTAGATAAAAACGCATATCTACAAAAACATTAATTTCAAAGGAAATTCAGAATATACATTTCAAAGATAAATAACCCAGGAATAGTGTCTGAAAAAATAAATGCTCAGTACACTCCCATTCTTCGGATACAAAAAGACCAGTTGATAGCTCGTGCAATGTGGTGAAGCAGTTCCTGGACGTTGTGAAGCAACGTAGGTGCACTCGGCACTTTTCCCACAAAACGTCTGGTTTTTATAGTCAAGGGTGAAGCAGATGCCACCCAATATAATATCATTAAAAGAAAAGGAACCAAGACGTTTCGGCTCCCACATGGGGGCCTTCTTACGGGTGTGAATAGATGGGGCAAACAGCGGGCATAAACGGAAGGAAGGCTGCCATCATTGTGGTTCAGCGTGGTATCAGCAGTTTGGTTTAGTAATGACTCGAGATGCAAACGTGAGGTTAGATAGCTTTCAGTGACCAGCACATGCGCCCTGCCCCAGTCAATATCATGTCCTTCTGTTACAGAATGCTTGGCATGAGCGTTAGAAGAAACTTTTTGTTTTTTCACATCATGAAAGTGTTCCTTGATGCGTCTTTGAAAATTGCCCATCTCGTCGATGTAGACGTAACTACAGTCTGCACAAGGAATGTTATACACAACACCTGCAGGTACCTTTCTTTCGGAAGCTTGTCCTTCACATTTACAAGCATGTTTTTCAGCTTTTTCGCTGGCACATGTGCGAAGTGCACATCAAAAGGACAAAGTATACGGGCTAAGGCCTCGCTAGTACCAAAGGCATAAGGTATCACAGCATGTTTGTGAGGAGCAAATGTGGTGGAGGAAACACTAGGCGAGCGGGATAGGTGGCGCTACACTGAAGCCACAAATGAAGTACGTAGGGTAGCTGTTCCGTGAAATTTCAAGATGAATAGTTTCTAAATCTTTTTCTAGGTCTTTAGAGAACTGCAGGTTTGTTGCGAACGTTGTATGAGCGATGCGGTGACAGAACGTTTGTGGCAAGCAGGATGAATTGACATGAAGTTCAAGTAGCGTCCTGTACTGTGCGTAGGTTTTCGAAACACATTAAAACTAAGTTCTGTTCCTTCACGTTGCACCATGACATCCAGAAAAGGCAAGCGATGATCCTCCTCCAATTCAACGGTAAAATTTATGGAGTGTTTTATCGAATTTAAATGCAACGTAAAAGCATCTAGGGCATCCTTCTTTATCACACAAAAGCAGTCGTCCACTCATCTAAGAAATATTCTTGGTTGTGGCACGAACGTCACTAGAGCCCGGCGTTATACATAGTATGCACATGACGTCACATCCGCTGCTTCCGCTACCTTTCGCCATCTTGGTGTACCTTATCAACAGGCGCGCGCATAGGCCTATAGGTTCCCCAAGATGGCGCTGCAGCACCGTAAACCGGAAGTCGCGGAGTATCATTGGATGACGTACATGCATACTATGTATACTGCTTCCATCGTGACAGACAGGGGTGACAGACAGGGAGGCACCCATTGGCGTTCCTTGTAGAAGCAGCCTTGGAAAACGAAATAAGTATTTTCAAGGCAGAACATGCAAAAGCTTGCGCAGGTCCGTACCCTTGACTATGAGCAATCCCGACCAGACGAGTTTTTGTCGAACTCTTGAACTCTTGATTTCTGATTCCTCGTAACACATCTTGCAGTTCTGACTTGTACTTCTCTAGTTCGTCTAGATTCATGCACCTCTTCCAGGACCGATCGCTCTCAGCGTAGCTGGACATCCAAACATATCTGTTTGCATTTTTGCAGATTGTCTTTATCACCTTTTCTTAGAAGAAGAGAAGAAAGAAATCCCACGCCGTTGTAAACTAGTCTTGCGCTGATCCGTAGTGCTGAGCCGAGATGTGCTACGGGCGGCCTTCTTGGCGTGAACGGAAGTTTCTTTGCTGCCGATGGCAGCACATCATAGCCAAGCGAAGTATGCGCCCTGAAGATAATCAGTAGCGCTCTCAGGTCGTGCAAAAATATCAGCAGATAAGCGCACTCAAGGAAGGAGACCGCTCAAGGCCGTAAACTCGCCGGTGAAGAGCTGCGGATGTCGCATGCCGACTCAAAACATCGTCACCGTCAGAGTTTGAATCTACTTTGTTGTCATCTTCGAAACCATAACTCGAGTCCTTATTATCACTAAACTGAAGTGCGGGTGCAGCACAGTTTCGAGCACAACGCTTTCCTTGCGACGCAACCACAGAATAAACGCAACCGCGCGGGAGAACGCCATAGGAGTGATCATAGAATAAAGAACCAACTTTGAACACCGGCTTGCCGGTGTGCAGAGCTCTCCTTGCCTGAATTTTACGAGAGAAGCGAAACCGAAACTCTTGGAAACTGGTTGGAAATACCAGGTACAAATGTCGAACATGAGGCAGACCTTCAAAAATACATTTTGGCAGAATAAAACGTCTCGGACTCCAAACCAAAGCTCACTAGTGAACAGCTGGTGTCATTTTAGGTTATCATCTCTCAGCACTGTCGGACGGCAAAGCCGGCAATATAATTTAATTCCTGACTTGCTACGAGTCATTTGATTACAAAATTTTGATGCTAGTGCAGCATAATCGTGAGCGGCGTGTCTTTTTCTTGAGCGCGGCAGAAGTTGACAGCCACGCCTCTTTTCGCTACAACATACGCGCATTAGTTCGCAAAAAGGTCCGTCAAAAATCACATCATTGCCGGAGCACTAGAATTTAAACTGACCGTGAAAGTTCAGTGCTTGTACTGACTTCTGGATGACCTTAAGTGGATAAGAAACGGCTTCAACATGTCGAAATTGGCGATTTAAAGCATCGTTCACCGGTGATCAATTTGAATAGGCGTGGTAATGAAAAGTTAAATGTTTTGCTGCTGAGCACGAGGTCGTGGGTTCGATTCCTGGCCACGGCAACACACCATTTGTAGGCTAAATGCAAAAACACTCGTCTGCTTTGATTTAGGTGCACGTTTATGAACCATCAAGTAGTCAAAATTAATCCAGAGTCCTCCATTACAGTGTCCCTCATAGCCCATGTGTTGCTTCAGTATGTTGAACACCATAATCTGATTTTGAAATTTGAAATTTAAAGGGAAATATGTTTGCAGCCTCTGAAGTTTGGTGATAAGTGGTATATGCATGCTTGTAATTGTTGCATGGCAGCAACAGCCATCACATTAACTGCAAGAAGGTGCCGCATGCCATCCCATGGTTCCGTTTGGGACCCAGCACTGAATGCTCTGCTGTGCTAGTGTCTGCAGGAGCCATGCACTGATGCGTTTTAGTTAAGTCTGGCAGTGGCAGTACAAAGTATTGGCACAGACCGTTATGCATCTTTACTAGGAGTGGGCGAATATTCAATTTTTCAAATACGGATCAAAATATTGCACACAAACTATGCGTATCGGTATTCAAAAACGAACTATCTGGTATTTTCGAATATTGAAGCCAAATATTTCGGAACAACTGACTGTTAAAGTTGGGTTACTGTGCTTCATCTGCTAAGTATAATAAATTATCACAAGTGAAGCAATGACAAGAATTTTTGAAGCGATGCACAAACAAAATGAGTAATTAAAGCTTTGTTTTCGGTTTTGCAGTGGAAATCTACATAACAACCTGCAATTTTTCCTTGTAGTGTGTAATTTAGTGTTTTGTTGCAGTCTAGTGATGGTAGTAGCAGTTTTGTTTTTTATGCTACAGCCAGTGACATCTTTTTTGGAACGGGCCATTTTCCACGTGTACTATATGGCACAGAAGGCCTTTAGCAGCTTTTTCTTTTCTTTTTTCACAACTTCTGATCATTCTTTTACTACCATTTATTTAGCGTTTTAAGAAAGCTAGTCATACAGCAGCCATTCAGTCTTGGAAAGCTTTTGTTGCCAGGTTCTAAAATGTTGAGACACTGTTTGTCGAATTCTTTTTCTGACAATTAGTGATCTTTTGTTTAAAACTGATCCTAATGGTCTGTGATAGTTGGCCGTCTCTCTTTCACTAGCCAGTACAAGCGTGGTGCCTAATTATACTGAAATAAATACTCCAGCTATAAATATATATACATGTGTGTTCGAATATACAATATTCCATTTGGTATTCAATACTTACTCTACGTATTTGATTTGTAATAGAAAAATTTAATGTTCGCCCACCTGTAATTTTTTCCGACTCACTATTGATACGATCTTGACCGGGTGAGGTGGGTCTTCACTGCAAGAATCGGGAAACGACGACGAAGGCGGGCATCACGATGAGGAAAGAAAAATAGAATGTATTCACTTCATTGGTACATAGTTGTGACTCTAGCCGAGTCTCAAGTGGTTCTGCTTAACACGGGGGCCAGGACAGCCTTAAATAACCACTCGCAGTCTTGCGGTTGTTGATGTCTTCTTGGAAAACTTGGGGAACTTGTTGAAGTGCCAGTGCCTTAGGTTGTGAAGTAGACAGACACGGCGCTGTACGACATGTACGACATGTACGAAGGACATGTCGTACATTTTGCTTTTTTAGTCTGTGTTTTTGTTACACTCTTTTCTTCAAGTATGTAAAACCAACTCGCCCACATCAAGCTTCTGCTGCTTCAGAAGTAGACAGGCTCTTCCCCTTCGTGTCTTCTCCTTAGGATCCTCCCCTCTCTGTCTGCTCAGGGTGTACTGGGGTGGCGGTTTTTTGGGGAAGAGGGCAATTATCTCAACATGGGAACGCCCGCTTGAATCTTTCCCACACTTGAAAGGCCAAAGTCCAGGCTGATCCTAACAGCCTTTTCTGGGATGAGGGAAATCATCTCGTCATGGGAACGCATGACTGAATGTTTCTCACATTTGAAAGGTCAATCATAACAGCCTGTCCGCCGCCACAGGAGGTCTTGAAGGGGTTGCAGCATCCAAGCGACTCGATGGAGACCAGTAGACCCCGTGCCTCTGCTTCATTTCACTGGCTGTTCCAAGGCATGCCAGGTGACACCTTATGGAAATAAACCAGGCCAAGTCCAAGGCACAACAAACAGAGAGCACCCAACTAACCATGAGAACTGCAGGTTCACACGTTCTTCACATAAAACGTTATCAAAATCGTACCTGTAGCCCTCGTTCGAGATTCCCTAGAATTAAGAAAAGGAGGAAACCAGACTTCACTGCGTATTTCAACCAACCTAATACCTAACGTTTTTTTTTTCTTTCCTGAGAAAGCCATGGTTATTGAGAGACTGAGAGAGCATCGAAAATGATCAAACGGATAAAATCCACATAGTGAGTTACTCGTTCAGTCAATGCTACCTTCCAGTACCAGTGCCTCTAATGCAATATGTGCTGGGCTCTGCTGACCGCTTCAACTCTAAATTAAACTGATTCATAAAGTAGCATTTAAAACAAAAACAAAAAGTGCTATTTAGGTGCAAAAAAAAAATCTCCTCCAGATGCGATTCAGCAAATCAAAATTCTACAATGGTGACCGATAAACGCACCTACTCTGTATGCATTGAATTGCCCAAAATGGTTTGTTTCTACAAACCTACAATGTCAATGCTTATCTGCAAAAATCAGCGTGACCATGAGCGACCATTGTCGCAAAACTGGCAGCACACTTTCGTAACTGGCTCATTGCGGTGTTGTCTCCCTTCTGTCCTTGTACACTGGCGCTAAATATGCTTTCCAAGTCAGTTTACCAATACGCCCAACAAATGGCAATGTCGTACAACAAACACTACAAGGAAACTCTGAACGTAACGCGAAACCTTTGAAATTAAAAATAATAAGTTTTTAACTTATAAACAAAAGAATTTGTATTGTGCTCTATTTCTAAACAAGAAACTTATTGATGTGCCTAATTCAACAATTACTACCTCTTAATTCGCACTTGATTGGGTCGCAGTGTGAAAGCTTTCGGGCCTCGCCAAGGGCAACAAAGGGTGCCAGACATACACTGCCCTCTGCTGTTGCCTGCCATTTTGTGTGCCCTCGGCTTGCCCTCTTGTGCCTGAAGGGGAGGCCGTAAACACGAGACGAATAGCCATTCTCCATTTGTCCTCACTCTCGTGGCACATTCTACTGCAGTGACTGCCTGACTGGCCCTGTTCGTACATGCATGTCTCATCCAGGTTGAAACTTTCAGCCACACCCCTACTCGCAGAGACGTGCCCTGTTTTGTTGTTAGGTGATGCCTCCGTTTTCTCAACTGCCACAAAGAACCTTTTGATGTTCTGTACGATGGCCTGTTCTCTTGTCTAATGGGCTGTGGTGTGACATCTTTCTCAATTTCTCGCCGCGCCGAATACTTCGCTCGTTTTAACTTGCGCCGTCTGAAAAATTTTTGCTATGCCAGGCGGTCACCAAATGTGCCTTTGAAATTTCCGAGCGTTAAGTTCCTGCCCTGCTAGACTGCCATGGCATTCTCTTCTCCTTTTGATGATTCCTGAAAGTTGTTCAAGTGCGGAGGTACAAGGGAGTTTTCAGCACCTCCTTGGCCAATTTGGAGCTGCTTAAGCAAGCCTCGTCTCCGCAAGGAATGTCCTCCGGAATAGTAATTTTTACTTTCGCAATGTAAGTGCTCTCTTCTTCTGCTGCAATTCCTTCTTTAACAACCTTCAGTAGGTCTAAAGAGCTTTCTGAATGTGGCAGCACCAAATTAGTCTCTCAATTCCTCTGCTAGCCCTTGCTGTGGTATTTTCACTGAGCCGGATGTCTCCTTGCTAGCACCTTTTCCCCTGCTTTCACTAGCTATGTGCTGTGCTTCTTGGGTATCTATGTCATGAGGCATATTCTTCACTTCATTGCCGTGCTTTATCTCCGCCATGATCTCCTGAGCCTTGGAATGCGGGAGAGCTTGGCCCGTATTTTGCCAAAACTCTGGCCTTTTTTCTTCAACAGCACTTCTGAGCGATTTGAAAATAAGTAGGCATAACGTCTCGACAGATCTTGCGATACTGTGGCTTCAGTCAGCAATAGCCCAAATGGCCCTTCAATCTTCATGCTGGCTATGGGCAAGCAAACACTATTCTCCTCGACTATTTGCAGGATCCATGCATATTCCCCGGTGAAATCCTCAGGTTTCACAAACGCAAGGTGGACAATGTCCATTGTCGTAGCCGAGTCCCTAAGTACCTTACACGGCATTCTATTCACTACTAGGTCATGAAGGGGAGGAAAGGGTTAAGAGGGCCAACCTGCTGTCGTCGCCATTCATGAAAGAATAAACAATTCTACGCTTCCGACAGCTGATCACAAGGTGTCCAGGCTCCTAGTAACGGAAACAGATCACCGGTCAAATGCTTTTTCTGTTTTTCTTTTGTCTTTTACTGCGGTGTTATTCTTTCCTGAATTATCGGGCTGCACGTCTTTTGTCCCACCTCCAAGTTTTTCGTGGTGAATGGGGCACCTGTTTTTCCTTTGCTGAATTTAGTGAATTGTCCAACACGTTTTCTTGGATTCGCGACATGCGGCGAATTCATCTGCTAGCACTGCAACATGTTCCAAGCCTTTTTTGCCCAACCTATCTTGAATCCACAGGTGCACCTCTTCGCTCAACAACCCATAGAAATGCTCCATGCAGGTTAGCTCAACAACCTTATCATGACAACCGAATGCATCTTGCCCTTTTTAGCCACTCAATTAAATTGGCCTTCAACTTGTAAGTGAGACCTTGAAAAGATTTGCCCGATGTTCTAGCTGCCTCCCGAAAACGACTGCAGAAAGCCTCCGCTAAGAGCCGATACTTCCTTAGCAATGCAGCTTTTACTTTCTGATAGTCATCTGCGTTATCTCTTGTTAGCCTTGCATTTATTTCCGTTGCTTCGCCAGGAAGAATGGTCAGAATATGCTGTGGCCAACTCTCTCTAGAGCCAACCAGTTTTTCTCGCAGGTTCGTTCAAAAGTAATGAAAAACAATCCCATGTCATCATTTACCTTGCATGATGGCATGAGATCCCTTATTTTTACTCCTGCTTCACCTGAACATCTTTCTTCTATTGAGAGGTTATCTGCCGATTGCCTGGCCAGATCCTACTGCACGTCTAGTTCTTTTTAGCTTAAGTTCGTGTGCTCTCCATTCCTCTCGTTCCTTTCCTTCTGCAGCGTTCTGTTCTGCTTTCTCAGCTTGTTTCTCCATCTCCTCCCATGCTTCAGAAATATCGTCCTCAAGAGCCCTGTACTTCTCAATCGCCTCAATGAGCTGCGGGTTTCTCTGACTTTTCACTACCTCAATTCCGAGCTCTTCACAAAGTAATAACAACCCTGGCTTTCTCTGCTTGCTTAAATCCTTGGTCAATCCCGAACGAGGACTTTCTTACTCTGCTGTGACGTGAGGAAGCTTTCAACAGAAGCCTGCACGCACAGAAACTAATCTGCCGTTTTAGAAACACACGAGCTAAAACCTGGCAAATTCTCAAAGAAAGTCAAGCGCTCACCATTCTGCTGAAGCCAGGACGAAGGTGGGAGTATCCCAATGCTGCCAACCAGCTGATACTATCTTGACTGAGTGAAGTGGGTCTTCACCGCAAGAATCGGGAAACGACGACGAAGGCGGGCATCGTGACGAGGAAAAAGAAAATAGAAAAGGATGTATTCACTTCATTGGTACATAGTTGTGACTATCCGAGTCTCGAGCGGTTCTGCCTAACATGGAGGCCAGAAGGCCTTAAATAAGGCTTGTAGTCGCCGACGTCTTCTTCGAAAACTAGGGGAACTTGTGGAAGTGTCAGTGCCTTTGTCAGGTTGTGAAGTCGATAAGCTCTTCCCCTTCGTGTCTTCTCCTTTGGGCCCTCCCCTCTGTGTGTGCTCAGGGCGTACAGGGGTGACGCTTTTTCGGGGAAGAGGGCAATTATCTCGACATGGGAACGCCTGCTTGAATCTTTCCTCCACTTGAGAGGTCGAAGTCCAGGCTGATCGTAACAGCCTTTTCTGGGCCGAGGGAAATCATCCCAACATGGGAACGCACACCTGAATGTTTCTTACATTTGAGAGGTAAATCATAACACTACTCGGTCCACATGAGCCAGTTGCATATCATGATAGTCACTTAAGTGTGTTTGTGTCCCATGTTTGCTCTGGAGTTTGCAATTTTTTCATGGAAGCTGCACGGTGCATGCCCAAACCACTCTGCCTTGATGAGTTCATACAGACTGAGTGTGCAGTTGCTTTTCATTTCCACCTGATGAGGAACTAAAGAGAAAAAAATCAGGGAGTTTAGACTTATAGGTTACTTTTGTGAAAGAACAAACATACTGCTTATATGAAGAAGCCAAGGCAAGTGAGAAAATAATGAGTGGAAGATGGATGGGCAGAAATACCATTGTCAAGCAACAGCACCCGGTTCTGCTATGCTACAAGGAGTTTATGTGTCATGCTTCAAGGTTACTTTTGCTCACACAGCTTTATAGGTGCTCAAAAGCACAGGCTCAACTGGCTTATAACCATGAGGCCACAGCTGAGGTTCCTGTTTTTGGTGCCTTGTGGTGCTAGCCCTTACATTGGCAGTGGCAGTAGTTAATGGCAACCATTCTCATTTTTGTTCACCTTGCCTCTCAGTGCCTTGGACCAAGTGTCACAACTCCACTCTGGGTGTGGTGAGTGTGTGGAACTTGCTGTAAAAGAAAGGTGCAGTGTTGGAAATCACAGAACCATCACAGCTACGGTGGTGAATGTCGCCAACTTTTTTCGAGCATGTCACTAAACTGAGACAAAGAAGTCACCAAATTATGGCAAAATTTTGGCAAAATCTTGTTGCAAGGTTGCTAAATTGTCGCTATATCTGTAGAGTCAATTTTAAATTGATACGTGTGTATATATATATATATATATATATATATATATATATATATTACAGTCTACACTCGTTATAACGGACCCGTGTACTACATACTTTTGAATATAACGGACCATATTTCAGTCTTAGTTTGTGCTACCTATTAATGCAACGAAGTTCGCTTTTAACGGACCATGCTACAATGGACTATCGGCTACAGCAGATGAAATTGGCGGCAATTTTGTAAAAAATCGGGCATATAAAATGTACTTTTGCCATTCGACACCGGCTAACAACTCACTTGCAAAGGTCAGCCGACGATCGCAGCTCAATATTGCGCGTGTGAGAGAGGAGGGTGCTACTCCGGTGGCTGCTGCTTACGGAGCAGCCGCCGTTTACTGAAAGTGATTTGCAATGTAAAAAAAAGTGTGCGCCCGCACAGGCCTTATCTTCAAAGCGATCTGCGATGTGGACAAAGGGCGCTCAATGCTGGTAGCTTTGTATGAGCTGTGCTTTAGACGTTTAGTTCGTATTGAAGCATGACACAGCACGAAGGTCAATTCGCTGGCTGCTGCTGCTGCGCTTATCTTGCGTAATTTGCTTTTGTAATTGAGGCTTCGCCTTTTTGGAGAAACTGAATCTTTTCTTTTTGTTTTTAACTTTGTGTGTTCCTCACTTTTTGCATGTTGTTAGACATCACGACGAAAGTTTCGGAAGTGAGGCATTTCGAATATTACGAACTTGGGATAAAACGGACGTCTTTTGTCGGATTATCAGGGCCCGTTGTAACAAGTTGACTGTATGTGTGTGTGTGTGTATGTATGTATGTATGTATGTATGTATGTATGTATGTATGTATGTATATTTACACACATATTTATATATGTAGAGAGAGAGAGAGGTGTTTCAGAACAATATAGCCTATAGTTGGATACAACTCAAGTCTGCAGTGAAGCCCCACCCACACTTTCATAACCGCCAGCCACTGTTCCTCCGCAAGGCTGCAATTGTACTTCAAAATTTTCCTGTTACCCAAATAAGGCGGTAACCACAAAAATAAAGTTATAAGAGCGTAATTTTATACGTTTTTCACTTGTTTGTTATAGTCGAACTGCGAAAGCCTAATTGTTTATTGAACTGAAATAAAATGCTTGCTTCGTTGCAACTATTTACTGTCAAGTTTCACTTCAGTTGGCATTGAAGTTTCACGAGTAAAACGGGCTCAGCAATGAAATGAACTGCACCGAGGACTTTTGAAGAGTGAAATGCTCAGACTCCATACACTTTATCCATGTCTCTTGCACACCTCATCGCTTCCGCCGATGAAAAGACTCTTCAAGAACAGCAGACGCTGCGGAGGTATCAAGTATGACACTATTTTGAAAACGTCGCATGACGACAACTTTGTTTGCTCCTGTGATTGGCTAGCAGAGTGACACAACGTTGTGCGGTGTGTCTGCCTTGGTTGCCAGCTGCTGTTTCTTTAAGTTGTATCCTACTATACTATGAGATAGCACACCAAACGAAACGTTTTACGTTTATCTAATGTTTATACATGTGAGACATGAATCGTAAATTTACCAACAGGGTGGAAAGAGCTTTTGCTTCAATAACATAGTTACAGAACAATGAACAATGGCAGCTGAAATTGTGCATTTACGTTCCGATTGTAAGGCTACAAATCCAGCATGTTTCAAAACAACATAGCTAATTTTCCAGCACGAAACGCATTAGACCACATTATGCCTGCAAATTTTGTAGTTATCTGTGCTCACTAAATGAGAACTAAATTTTGCAACATGAGCTTAGTCGTGCTTTTAACAAGGTGATGATAATTATGCAACCTTTATACAAGTCAAATACTACGTTGCCACCCTTTGATCCATCTGAAAGCTTCCTGCAATATTTATTTCTTCAAAAGCCATGGGAAATAAAAGCAGTATGTTCATATTTGTCTTAATGAGCCCAGCTGCTCCAATCTGTATGCTTTCTTACAGCTGGTTTGTTGTTTCCTTGCTGCATTCTAAATCCCAGGCCATCATAAAATTTATTGCAATAAGTTTTGGTAAATCGATACTCTGGAACACTTGTGAACGTGCACTAATCGAACATATTTAGTAAAACTGCAGCACTGTCATACTTAATACACATTCTATTGGGTTTTCTAAACAATAATAATTTATAAAAAACAAGCATTTTAGGAGTACAATGGGAAGCCCGTTTCTCTTGGTACAATTAACTGTAGTGTATGGCCTTTGTTAGTGGATACCACCGTTGCTTCATTATGGTTACAAAGCTGATGCACCATGTGGCCAATTTTTACTGTTACTTGTAGCTATTTAATAAAAAAGAAAGCCATTTTTGAAGCAACTTTCTTAACTTCAAAGCTGCTAAAATGTTGAAAATTGTCCAGTCATGTCACTAAATAAAAATGTTTCTCGCTAAACAAGCAGGCAGAAAGGTTGCTAAATCTAGTGACAAAACTACTAAAATGGCAACACTGGCTGTGGTTAGAACATGAAAGAAGATTTCAAGAATGAAGCCTCACTTATAATTTTCTGAGTCAACAGGTAAGCTCTCCCCGAGCTATTCCTAGAAGAGCAATAATTTTGTGAGGAAAAAAAAAGTCTGGTTTGAGATTATTTATATTTATTTAATCTTCAAAAAGCATACATGATGGCAATTCAGTGCCGGTTCAGTGCTTGTGCAAAAAGTCTTGCCTGCATGCAACTAGTTTCCCTTGAAAATACAGAAGGAGTTGCAAGCTATGCCTATCACCTTTAGAACCGATCGAGGATGTGCAGGTAATCTGGGAGGGTTGTGTAGCATCCTGATGCAGTAACTTTGAACTGGAAGATGATTTCACATGAGCAGCTGGCTTGCAGGCTTCATGTAACTGCCAAATAGCGTTCTTTTGATTAATGCTTGTAATTAGGCAGCTATGTAAAGGCTTACCTTAATACCTAACCACAGAATGTAAACTGCCACATTGCAACACTTAAAGATTTTGTCTTCTGCTTTCCGTCATTTCAAGGAAGATCACTAAAGAAACGGCACTGAGGCACCCAGCAAAAGGTCCCATATTGTTTCACATCACCTGCATTGTACAAGCTCTGGCTAAAGATTGACAGCAGACAGTGCATAAAGCCAATAAATTTTATTTATGCATGTTTGATGTGTAGAGTATGCAAGCGACAAACTTTCCTATCGTCAAGGTATCTAAATTCACTTATGTAACTGATGCAGCAACATAGAAAATGGAACCCTGAATAAACAAAATTACAAGCTTCCATTTCCAAGACGCTTTTAACTTTTTTGACAAACAATTACTGCAAAGAAATTGGTAGCCACAATTTCTCAGTGTCAGTTACTAAACTTAATTGTTCTAAGGGATACTAAAGAACAACACTAGTACCTAGTTCAGTCTGGCAAAGTATTTTTTCAAGACTCAATTTGTATTCATTTCGAGGAAAAATAACTTGGTTATAAGCGAAGAAAGTGAACAGTTTCCCTTTCCAAATTTCACATTGGAACTGCAGTGCCTGTACATCAGGGGAGCTATAACATCAAACTATTCCAAACTTTTCTATTCCAATTCTGTAATCAGCCCTCTGCGATTGGTAAAAAACTTTTTGGAGCACTCCCACTTAACCTCACGCGACGTCACGAAAACCACGATAGCTCCCCATCTGATATGACGTGTACACACTGATTATACTTGATTTGACCGAACAAAAGAAAAATAGTTATTTCTGATTAGACGCCTTTTCGCCATTAGCCCCCAGCTATTGGTCAGAAGTTTTTGGACTGCACCCACTTCACCTGCCTGTTGCGCAACGTCACAAAACCGCAAAAACTTACCGTGTCAAAGTGACGTGTACGCATTAAAGATGCATTTTAATGCCAAACAAAACTGAACATTTTTCTGAATAGCCGCAGGCTGCCCCGTTCCGAAAGGAATAAAAGATGGCTGCCACTGATCGCTCAGGCACTGGCTACTCGCACCTGCCGAAGAGCAAGGGTTTATTTGATATTATAATAAAACTTTTTGCTTGGCCGTGTAACGTTTCCGAGCACTTTCGGCACGTTTACGACCTCGCTCTGCCAACTCTTCTTTGCTGAGGATCTGTTTTAGCGTCATTATTAAGCTTCCATTGCATGCTGCTGCGATTTTCGACTAGCCACCGCAAGCTAAGTTAGGGAAAGCGAACCAGTCGCAGATGCCGGCACCACCCTCTTCGTCCGGTTATCGATTTTCAGTGCAGTGGCTCGGCCTCATCGAATCCCTCTATGCTTGAGCGTGCTCCTTGTCTCTCGTGAACCAATTAGATTAGACAAGCCGCTCTGTGTAGGCAATGTTATTCGCTTTTCAGGCAAACAAAAGTGACCTCCTATGAACGAGGAGAGCGTTTGATTGGTCTGTTCAGACAACCCTGCGGGTGACCGCCCGGTGCTTGCGTCGGCGGTCACGCAAATTTCACATCAGGAGATTGGAACAAAAACATATTGGAATAGTTGTACGTTATAGGGCCCCAGTATGATGTCATAATTTAAAATTTTTTTTTTTCATTTTTGTGACGTTTTAGTTCCGGAAAAGATTTCCAAACACACTGGGTTGTGTCTCTAGTTCCTTTAAAAATGCAACATAAACCTTGATTATTGGTAAACGATTACCTAGTCTCAAGCAGATGCTGTCCATATCTCAAGACGTCACAAGGAGCTAGTGTGCGAACTTCAAGCTCTTTCATGCCTGCATCCTTCCTGGCTTACAAAGACTCCACTCACAATAAGACTGATGTTTCTAGTGTCCCACAAATTTAAGTTACCAGTACAGCTTTACTGTCCCTTTAAAGGGCTCATCACCAGGTTTGGCCATCCTAAACAGACAAGTGCAGCACATACTTCCCACACTAAAGGTCATGTCTGGAAAGTATTAATGCTGCACACCACAAAAACAGCTGAAATTTCATACCAAATGCTGTGCATCCTCCTTGTCAAGAAAGTGCTTCTCCCAGCAAGAGAGTCAAAGTAAAATGCACAAATGCCATGACATCAATCGCAGTACTAGCAACACCACTCACCATGACACATGGGCAAATTGTGCAATGCAGAACGCACAATGCTGCCACCAGAAATGTGCTGATCAGCAAATATGGAAGAGAAGAAAAAAGAAGAGGCATGGCTTGTCATGTGAACGTGACAAGCCATGGCTCTCATTCTGTATGGGAGAAGGTGGGGAAGGAACGTTGCTTGTGGACTCTATGAGGGACAGCAGGAGAGTGCCTCTGTTAGCACTTGCACTCACCTTCTGGTGGTATGGTAAGAGGGCATTGTCTCCTCCAATAATAAACAGATATGAAACATTATTTTGGTACAACGATCCCGAGACAGTGTAAGAACTTCCAGAGCATAACTAAAATTTGCAATGGGACCTGGTGAGGAGCCCTTTAAGAATGATGATACTTGCGTGGAGATCTTCTGCAACAGGGTGAGCAGCAGTTATAAAAAGAATGTGTTGATAAAATGCAAAATTTTTTATAAGAGCAAAGATGCATTCATTCGTAGGTTCTGTAACACTGCTAAACAGCATTCAGCTGTCATAGCTAACAATGCCAACACAACAACAGGCACTCAAGCCATCTAAAGGTCTTCCCATTTGAGTTCTTTAGCTGCACAACAATCCTGAGTTAACAAGTGGTTAAAGAGCAATCTGCCACAAAATGCAGGAATTGTGACCTTACATCTTAGAAAAGGTCCTTAACCCACAAAAGTAGTGATGAGGGCTTTGCTGCTGCTTATAGCAAAAAAAAAAAAAAAAAAAAAAGAACTATACTACAAACACACTGTACATGTCCTAACTTAACATTAGTTTCATTCCAAGAATAAAGACTAATGCAATGGTAAAAGTGATGGCACCCTGTTGAATGCTCATAGCCTTAAAAGCACTTGCTCGTGGATGATAAACTTCAGCAAAATATAACTGCAGGCCATGCCATAGTGAAATAAATTATGTGAAGAACACTCCAGAGGGACATCAGGTGAGCACCTGCTAACATACTGTTTACGAGCTTTATATTTCAAGACATAGACATTACCATGCCTAAAACAAAGGCTTCAATGTGACATTCTCACCAGACTTGAAGAAAAAACAGTGCTAAAAAGACAAGGACTAAAAGAAGAACAAGTACGACGGACAGGCACTAACTTAACACTAACTCGCCCACATCAAGCTCCTGCTCATCAGACTTATCTGCTACAGAAGAAAGTCTGGATTCTCCAAGAGACACAATTTTATGCCTGAAATGTGGGAAAGAAATTAGTTTTTGTTAGTGCTTGGCCTTTAAATCACACTGGATCTTCTAGCTGCCAAACATAGGCATTCTTTAAATATTTGCACATGACGAACCTCTGAAGGATGTGATGTAAAATAATGAAAATACAGCAGCAAGCCAGCTGAAACACACTAATGTCTATTCCAATGCCCATGACCCATTTCTTAAGATCTAACACAATCACAGGGCTAGAGGCAGTATATCAAATGTATGTGGGCGAGTCTTTCAGTGACTGACTACATGCACTGCAGGATAATGCCTGACGATCATTGACAAGTGTGCACAAAGGGCACTGCTTGCCACCAGAGAGCAATGGAGTCATCTCGGGGCCCAGATGCTTGCTTTTGCTGCACATCTCACACACATCACGCTCTGGTGCGTTGAGGTATGTGCACGCCCCACAGGACCATATCTGCTTGTCACTAGCTGCTTCCTCTGCATCTAAGTAGCGTTGGGAGGCCTCTACCACAGCAGCTGCATCGAGGCAGTCTCCAGCACTGTCAGGATGAAAAGGCAGTCCAGCATTTCCCATGGCCAGGGATGGTTCATGAGGTATACCATTCATTTCCAGCCCACTCCGCTTGGATCCCAGGGAAAGTGATCTAAGATCTTGGGATAGATGACCAATCGTGTCCCTGCTGCTACTACAGTCCCCGGAGTGACGTGGTAGGCGGCCAGGCATGTTATCTGCAGGAACAGTGTAGCACTGTTCCCCAGCCATACTGCAGTGCAGAAAAGATCGATCACCAGCTCTTGACACAGCCCCAGGAAACTCGTAACCAGTGGCAGTACAGTACCCACTCCAGGAACCAGCAGAAACACCATAAGCGTCTGCGTAAGAGTCACCATCACCTATAGCATTGCCCAAGACATCTGCATTGCCCATTACCAATTCCTCAGGGTGTCTGGCTGCATGCACTGAAGCTCTGTAACTTGATGCTGTGCGTCGTTTAGCCTCGGAGGTATCGGGAGCTGTTGCCCCTATGTGTGACTGCCAATGAGGTGATGGCCAAGTGCCATTGGAGGGCATCTGATAATCACTAACAGGTAAATCTCTCCAGGATACACAGGGTTCATTTGCACCAAATACTGGAGCCAGCTGCTTGGAGCTCTTGAACTTATGCTTTTGCACCAAGCCTCGAACAGCATCCTCAGGATCACAGCTGCATTCTCGCCGAAATCTGTAAATTTCTTTCCAGCTCAAGGACAAGCCACGATCCCTGATGCCATCCATAATAGCTGCCAGCACCTGTAATCAGACAATGAACTTAAATCTTCAGTGACAACTAGAACTACCTTGGCCAAAGCTATGAAATCTCAACAGCACTAATAAACACACCCTTATAGTTTGTGACAACACACAGTAATGTTCCTTCAAATTGTTAAACTTCAATGAATAACTATTTAAAAAAACTAACTATACAGCTAATCAACAACGCTTCAATGATCATTTACATCAATGCAAATGTCCATTTTACAGGGGGAACTTCTTCAAGTTGCAGAAGAAGGATCTATGTAGTAGCAAGTGACATTAACGGCAGCATATTTGACTGCAAGTGTGCTTTTGTGACATGAAAACATACAGAAGCTGTGTCTACCTTATACAGACTGCAACAAAAAGCAATGCGGTGATTAATCTGGTTATCATGACACTAATTCGGGTGATGTACTGTTAAATGAGATGATTCCCATATTCTCTAGGCAGAAATGCTTACTTTGAGTACATTAAGCAGAAGTGTTCTTGTGTTTTAAGCTTTCAGTTCAGCTTTAAATGTTTTGGTTTGTTCTCTTTCTGTTGGCTCTCCTGTACATGCTTTTACAGGCGACTGCAGCTTTTCAATATAGTAATCAACTTGTTTGAGGCTATCAGCATTACACTGACGGTGCATCAATGCAAATGGTCATTTTGTTGGCCCTATTCTAGTTGCAGAAAAAGGATTTATGTAAGTGGTAATTGACACTAACAACAGCATCAGGTGTTTTCTGGATATGCTCTAGAAACTTTCACAAAACATGTTTGCTTTGATATATATATTAGAAATTGCACAATCAAAGTGCATTACAATATTTCAAGTTGCTTGAGATGAATGTAAACAGTATGCTGCTGGTCCCATCCATCTATCATGATCCATGAACTTCCTCTTCAGTGCTTCATTACAGTTACATAAGGCACCCAGTATACACTGCAATGTTAAAGGTGCCTGTTCAACTCAATTTGGAAGAGGCAACAGTTAAATAAAGGACAACTAAGATCAACACCCCCATTTAAAGTACTCATTGCAAACTGCTGTGGAGTCTATGAAACACAGTCATCCATATCACATAGATTGAAATCATAATTAGACAAATGACTACACTACTGTCATCTTGCTGCCCTGATGAAGACAAAGCCACCCGTAGAAATGGCTCTAGCGACATCCCTTGTCGGACCACCAGTGTCACACTGCTGTTTGTCACAGTTTACGTGAGGTGTTCATATAGCCTGCCATTGTGACTAAGCCACTATGGAATTCTGCTACCGAACATAAGGTCAATGGTTTTGTAGGTACACTTCATCAGCAGTTGCAATTTAGTTTGAGTGGAATGCAGTAATGCCTGTGTATTGAGATTACAGTGGAATAAAAAAAAAATCCTAGTGATATACAGTATTATCTACATGAAAAAAAAAAGAAGCAGGTGTGGCAAACCCTCAAGAAGGCCCTGCCACACCGATTATGAAAGACATGGAACACAAATAGCATTAAAAAGCTTTATGAACAGATTAACGGATATGGTATTATAAACAGCGCTATTGGCAATCAAATGCAACACCATCGTGGCCTTCCTCTCTTTTCGATTGCTGAAACTGTGTCCAAAGTTCTCCTGCCTCGCCCATGCAGAACAATGCCAACCATGCTCCATCCATCGTCGTGCTGAACTTTTGTATTGGCAAGATTTCGAAATTACATGGAATGACACTATGTCGCACTGTCCACTCTTGGACACTATAGTATCAGCACAGTAGTACTGTTCTCTGCCACCAGATGGCACCATCCGCTATCAAGTAACAGATGAGGAAGAAACTAGAAGCTTAAGGAGTTACCACAAATGCATTAGTTAACACATTGGACATCAAACCTTGGAACAAAAAGGAGAAGAATAAGGAGAAGCATGAGAAGAAAACACTACTTTAATTTTCAATGACCAATAAACAGCTAACACAGCAGCTAGCATACAGAAGCAAACAGAAAAGAGGTCACGAGA
The DNA here is from genome assembly GCF_050947875.1 of Dermacentor variabilis. Classification (NCBI taxonomy): domain Eukaryota; kingdom Metazoa; phylum Arthropoda; class Arachnida; order Ixodida; family Ixodidae; genus Dermacentor; species Dermacentor variabilis. The sequence continues at coordinate 275,753,592 of NC_134568.1, read as the reverse complement.
CTGGCACAAGATATGTAAAAAAATTAAGTAAGATAAACAGAATGCCCTATGAAAAGGAAAAAGAAAACGATGTATAGATAGTGGAATAAGGAAATCAGGGATGCAATCAATGAGAACTGAAAAGCATCCAGAAAACACCGACATGCAAAAAAAGGCAGAGCTATCACTGCAGGAAACATACAAAAAATGCAAATTACATTGATGGAAGAAATGGAAAGTGCAGAACCTGGTCCAAGAGAACTGGCACAAGATATGTAACAAAAATTAAATAACATAAACAGAATGCCCTATGAAAAGGAAAAAGAAAACGATGTATAGATAGTGGAATAAGGAAATCGGAGATGCAATCAAAGAGAACTGAAAAGCATCCAGGAAACACCGACATGCAAAAAAAGGCAGAGCTATCACTGCAGGAAACATACAAAAAATGCAAATTATATTGATGGAAGAAATGGAAAGTGCAGAACCTGGTCCAAGAGAACTGGCACAAGATATGTAACAAAAATTAAATAACATAAACAGAATGCCCTATGAAAAGGAAAAAGAAAACGATGTATAGATAGTGGAATAAGGAAATCGGGGATGCAATCAAAGAGAACTGAAAAGCATCCCGAAAACACTGACATGCAAAAAAAGGCAGCGCTATCACTGCAGGAAACATAAAAAAAATGCAAATTATATTGATGGAAGAAATGGAAAGTGCAGAACCTAGTCCAAGAGAAAACCGAAAGCAAAAATAATTGCTGGGTTTCAAGAGTACGAAAAAAACAAAACAAAAAAACTGTAAGTCCTCAAAGACTATTCTGGAAACACATGAAATCTCTTGGTCGAAAAAAGCGAAATGGTGCAGGCCTATATACAAGATGATGAGAGCAACAAGTTATAGGGGAGGACACAATGAATTACTTAACTAGAAATACAGCCAAGTCATTCAAGAGCAGGGAAGGAGCAATTTGTGAGAGGCAGACAAATGAAACTTATATGGAAAAAGAATTGATCTTGAACATGTCTACTGGAAAAAGTAGAAAAGAAAATACCAAGCTGTATGGCAACCAGATTGGATAGAATACCAATAGGGCTAATCAATAAACTGGTGCCTAAAAGCACAGAAGCATCAGTAAAATCACTGGGAAATATCGTGCAGGACAAGCAAATCCCAGAAAGTTGGTGACTGAGTAGAATGAATTCAATCTATAAGAATAAAAAAAAATGAAAGGGAAAACCAGCAAAAAACCCTGATGATTAATGCGGTGTTATGGTGCAAGGGCCAGGGATGGCCAAAGAGCGCCAAGAAATGGTATGATGCAGTTGATTTTAAACGCGAGTAGCGGTATGGGCTCTATGTCACAGAGAACCTGGTGGTGGCAGTCTCTCCCAATTTGATCGGGAGTTTCCACGTATATATATACGTCTGTGTATATGACAGTGCAGCTATCCACTCTTGACGTCTCGGCCTTTCGACGCAGCACGAGATGGAAATACCCAGCGTGTTGTTGCCTTTCGGGTGAGAGAAGCAACCACTTCCACAATTATTTTGCCCCCTACTCGTTTTAAGTGCTGTCCGAGGCCGTCGGGCCGCCTGTATATTTTGCCTAGCCGAGTTCCCGGGCGCCTGCACATGCGAGAATTCTGGAACTACAAGGCCAGAGCCACTTAGAAGTAGTTCTATATTGACTTACCCATCGCGATCAGCAAAACACATCTATCGTGGATAAATCAAAGAAGTTTTTAGGCATGTAGGGCCCTCTGGGCTGTATTTGTTGGTGATAAGGTAGCCTCGCCACCTACGGCGTTATCTAACTGAGCTATGTCGAATGCTATGCTGCCACAGTCAGAAGTTCGAATCCTTCTATAAGAGTATTTTTTATTATTATTTGGCGATGGTGAGCTTGAATTTCACCTCCTCCAGTGCATATCTGTAGGCTTAGAGTGACACCTGACACCGGCAAAAGATGACGAGAGCGAGTGGGGCTATACTAATCCAGGTACAACCAAATCAGGAAGGCCCACTTAGCTTGAATAAAGACACTCCCTCACCAGAACAGGAATTGGCCTCCCTGGTGCAGTATTCGGCCACTATCTTCCTGATGATTCTTACAATTAACCCCTGGGCCTCAGTCCCCAGCAGCTGCGGAGCACCTGACCAAGGCGGTGGTCAGACCTGTAACCCAGCAGAGGATGCTAAGAATCTCTGGGTCCGGACAGGCCGCTACTGGAAACTGACCCCGTCAACCTTTAACATCCGAACTCTGTCGAGTGAGGCAAGCTTAGCAGGACTCTTCGAGGAACTATCAGACATTGTTTGACATATCATCGGCCTTAGTGAGATTAGAGGAACTGGGAAGGCTTATACATTGCTGAATAACGGCTATGTCCTCTGCTATAGAGGTCTCCCAGACAAGAAGCAATACGGAGTGGGATTCCTAATCCATAAAGACATAGCGGGCAACATTGATGAATTCTACAGCATTAATCAGAGGGTAGCAGTAGTCATAATCAAACTTAATAAGAGGTATAGATTAAAGGTAGTACAAGTCTACGCTCCAACATCCAGTCAAAATGATGAGGAAGTAGATCAGTTTTATGAAGATGTTGAATTAGCGATGAGAAAAGTGCAAACTCAGTATACTGTAGTAACGGGTGACTTCAATGCAAAAGTGGGGAAAAAGCAGGCTGGTGAACAAGCAATTGCCAACTACGGTGTTAACTCTCGGAATGCTAGAGGAGAAGAAATGCTGGTAGAATTCGCAGAAAGGAACAAGCTTCAAATAATGAAAGAAGCGTAGCAACAGAAAGTGGAGCTGGAAAAGCCCTAATGGTGAAACCAGAAATGAAATTGATTTCATACTTTCTGCTGATCCCAGCATAGTGCAGGATGTAGAAGTGATACGTAGAATAAAGTGCAGTGATTATACGCTAGTGAGGGCTAGGATTCACCTCAATTTGAAGAAAGAAAAAGTCAGGTCAACCTAGAGGCAGTAAGGGTAAAAGCAGACGAATTCAGGCTGGTACTTGCAAAAAAATATGCAGCCTTAAAACAGAGATGAAGATGACATAGAGGTAATGAATGAAACCGTAACTAGGCTGGCTTCAGAGACAGCAATTGAAGTGGGAGGCAAGGCACCAAGGCAACTAGTAGGCAAGCTCTCCGAAGTAACAAAGGACCTAATAAAGAAACGACAAAGAATGAAAGTGTCCAACTCAAGAGATAAGATAGAATTAGCAGAACTGTCAAAACTGATCAAAAAGGCTGTGATCAAAAAGTAAGTGATATTCAGAACTACGTAAGAAAGACTGAAGAAGCCGTAGAAAATGGACGCAGCCTGAAATCAATGAGAAGGAAACTTGCCATAGGTCAAACCAAGATGTATGCACTGAAAGATAAGCAGGGTAATATCATCAGCAATCTCGAAGGTATAGTAAAAGCAGCGGAAGAATTCTATACTGACCCGTACAGTAAGTACCCGGAGGAGTCAGGGTACCTCCATTAGAAACAGTAATGAACAGGATACAGAAACTCCTCCTATATCTAGCGATGAAGTCAAAAGGGCCTTGCAAGACATGGAACGAGGAAGAGTGGCAGGAGAAGATGGAATAACAGTCGATTTAATCAAAGATGGGGGAGACATAATGCTTGGAAAAGTGGCGGCTCTATATACGAAGTGTCTATCGACTTCAAGGGTCCCAGAGAACTGGAAGAATGCCAACATTATACTAATCCACAAAAAGGGAGACGTTAAAGAATTGAAAAATTATTGGCCCATTAGCTTACTCCCAGTATTATATAAAATATTCGCCAAGATAATCTCCAATAGAATAAGGGCAACACTGGACTTTAGTCAACCAAGGGAACAGGCTGGCTTCAGGACAGGATACTCTACAATGGATCACATCCATGTCATTAATCCAGTAATCGATAAATCTGCAGAGCACAATAAGCCTCTCTATATGGCTTTCATAGATTACGAAAAGGCATTTGATTCAATAGAGATGCCAGCAGTCATACAGGCATTATGTTATCACAGAGTGCAGACCGCTTACGTAAATACCTTGGAAAATATCTACAGAGATTCTACAGCTAGCTTAATTTTACACAAGAAAGTAGGAAGATACCTATAATGAAAGGGGTCAGACAGGGAGACACAATCTCTCCAATGCTATTCACTGCATGCTTGGAAGAAGTATTCAAGTTATTAAACTGGGAAGGCTTAGAAGTAATGATCGATGGCGAATATCTCAGCAACCTTCGGTTTGCCGATGACATTGTTCTATTCAACAACACTGCAAACGAGTTACAAGAAATGACTGAGGATCTTAACAGAGAAAGTGTAAGAGTGGGTTGAAGATTATTATGCAGAAGACGAAGATAATGATGAATAGATTGGGAAGGGAACAAGAGTTCAGGATCGCCAGGCCACCTCTAGAGTCTGTGAAGGAGTACACTTACCTAGGTCAACTAATCACAGGGAACCCCGATCATGAGAAGGACATTCATAGAAGAATAAAAATGTTCTGGATCGCATATGGCAGACATTGTCAGCTCCTGACTGGAAGCTTACCATTATCATTGAAAAGGAAGGTGTACAATCAGTGCATTTTACCAGTACTGACATATGGGGCAGAGACTTGGAGATTGACAAAGAAGCTTGAGACCAAGTTAAGGACCGCACAAAGAGCGATGGAATGAAGAATGCTAGGCATAATGTTAAGAGACAGAAAGAGAGCGGTTTGAATCAGAGAGCAAACAGGTATAGCCGATATTCTAATTGAGATTAAGAGAAAAATGATGGAGCTGGGCAGGTCATGAAATGTGCAGGTTAGATAACTGTTGGACCATTAGGGTTACAGAATGAGTACCAAGAGAAGGGAAACGCAGTCGAGGACGGCAGAAGACCAGGTGGAGCGATGAAATTAGCAAATTCGCGGGCGCTAGTTGGAATCAGTTGGCGCAGGACAAGGGTAATTGGAGATCGCAGGGAGAGGCCTTCGTTCTGGAGTGAACATAAAATAGGCTGATGATGATGATGATGATGAGTCGATGCTATATTCAATGTCAAAGCGTATATGTGACATGGCTGTATATTGGCCTAAAAATATCACTGTAGAGTGCGCAAAGTATATATGTAATAAAAATATGACAGTGATACATAGGGTGTAGAATAATATGTTTGATGAAAATAATATATAGGCTACGAAGGAGTGATACACTAAAATGTGTCACTGTCAGTAGCACTACTACCTCATCAGGGCACTTCGAAAGTAAGGGCCTGGAGGCATGCGCTATACAAAATCTACCACCACAACAGAAGCCTCCCAAGAGAGGCTGTACTACAAATTTTTTGGGCTGATAGTAGTAAGTGGATTTCCTTGAAGAAACCTAAAACTGATTTTGTGTTAAATAATGGTTCCTTACTGAGAAACACTGCCTGTTGAAGCGGGATACATTGTCTGTAAGCTAGTGTAAAGTGTTTTTTCCTTTCAACGTCTAAGACGTGGAGGACAGTGAACCCCTTACTACATTTACCGCAGATCGGACGTTCATCACCTGTTAATAAGTAGTGGTGTGTCCTGTATGTGTGTCCTATTCTCAACCGACTTAGCAGGACACCAGTTTCTTGTGATTTCATTGTTGATGGCCAAATTCCTAACCGTGGTCTAATCAGGTGAAACTTATTAGACATCTCAGCATCCCAAAGGTGTTGCCAAATGCTTCTTAGTTTTTTCCACAGCAAAGGTTTCAAATCTATGGCTGAAAGAACCATGCGAGCGTTGCAGGCTTTCGTTGCTATGAATGTAGCGAGTTCATCAGCAAGCATATTACCCTCGATGCCTCTGAGTCCAGGCAGCCAGCGTATTACGATATGTTGTTCAGCTGCATAAGTAGTGCACAGAAGCAAATATAGTTCACTATTTACAGGATTTTTATGCTTTTGTAGTGACATCAAGGCCTTAACTATGCTTAATGAGCCCGTACATACAATTAACTTCTCCAACTTTAATTGCATAATATGCTTCACAGCTGACAATAGTGCATAGGCCTCAGCAGTGAAGATGCTTGTTAGTGGGTGCAGAATGTCAGATCTTGAAAATGATGGACCGACGGCTGCATAAGACATGCCAGCATGCGACTTTGATGTGTTGGTGTAAAATTCTGGGCATGAGTACTTGGCTTCAAGCTGAAGGAAGTGCATATGAATGTGTGCCTCTGCAGCATGCTTTGTGACACTGATAAATTATGTGTCACATTCTACCAAATGATGTGATAACTATGATGATAAATGATGTGCCACAGCCATGGCGGTAGCAGTTTTGCTGGATGCAATAGATGGTGTTTTGGAAGTGGGACATGCATTTCTTTATTTCTTCACTGAGCTTCCTCAAACGAAGTGAGAAAGGCTCCCTCATTGTGGGTCAATTATGAAACAGTGTTGCACAGGACGCATCGTTTACGGTTTTGCAGCAAGGATGTTCAGGATTCACATGTACTTTCAGATAATATCGCAATAAATCCTACTGACTGATTACAGTATTCTTAGTGGCATACAGATTAACAATGGTGGTTAGGACAGAATGAAAACTGGGAGATCTACAGAACAGTTTTAGAATAGGCAGGTGTATAAATAATAACATATTTATTATCACAGCCTACAGTATAGCCAGAGCAGAGAACAGACCCTTATACTTAACGTTCCTGGATATGAGTGCTGCATACGAGAATGCAAACACAAATTATGTGGAACATTGTTAGTGATGAAGAAGGACAAGGGAAGACAACATAACGCTACTAAAGGAAATATACAAGAATAATAAAGCGCAGGCAGTGTGGAAACTGTTGCTAGTGGCGAGACAGAACATTCAGAAAATCTTGAGCCAGGGTTTCCCATTATCACTGCTGCTATTTACGATGTACATTGTAGGCATGGAAAGACAGAAGAGTCAGTTAAATTGCATTTAATTAACAAGATGGTGTGGAGGTGACGTGAACTATGCCAGGTTTGGTATATGCAGATGACATTGTTTTGTTTGCAAGAAGTCAGAAAGATAGTCATTCAACTTCTGGCCGATAACTGTGGAGAAGAGGGTGAAGCTCTAGGATTTAGATTCAGTGGAAAGAAATCGGGTCTTAACATGTTTGATGGTGCTTTTGATCAGACGATCGCAGTACAGGGAAACAAAATACAGAGGGTTGAAGAATACGAATACCTAGGATTTTTGATTAAAGTGGGGGGCAAAGAATTGCATGGAAAAAAAGTTGCAGTTTCACCGGAAAAGCAAAGCATTGACAGTGATACCAAAGTATTAGATTAATACATGAACTAAGGCTCGTATGAACTGATGAGCAGTATACACTGCAGCCCACCACCTAAAGGCACACATGACAGAGCTCACAATGAACATGAGCAATCGCATTCATAATATTGACGTGATGAGGAACACATTAGTCTAAAAATGAACATTTCATGGTGCTGCCCCCTTTACCATTTCAACTGTGGTGTGCATCGAAAACTCAGCAGACCACGGGGCCTCCAACACTGTGTGCACGAGAAGACAGTGAAAATCAAGCTGCCAGCCTTCGAGGCCCACCCTCACATGCATACCCTGGATCCCACAGCAGATCACGTGATCTCCAACGCATAGCACGCAGGTCATATATGCACTCGGCCACGCATGCACTGTTGCACCTGGGACAATAGGGCCATTGTGGTGCCGATGGCACTGGCGTGAACACGTCTTGATTGCCCATGTAATTGCGACCGCAATAAAACATAAACAAGTATTCAAAGAGAAAGGCAAATAAATGCACTGATGGGGGCAGAATAATTACATGGTAATACAAGGCTAGTGAAAATTTGTAATGGTTCTTGGCCTTGCGTATGGAAACTCAATGTTGTGTTTAAAATCTAAAGTGCAAACTGAACCAGAGAATAATGAAGGTTAGGAAGGCTAGCTATAGGTGCACACAGAAAAACTGCAAACACAGCTGTACAAGATGACATGGGTTGGGTGTCTGTCGAAGTATGGGAGGGCCCAGAGCAAAATTTGCTTCAAAAAGTGACCGAAGAATATAAAGACAAAAAAGAAAGTGGGCTGCTAGGGTATTTAGGTACCTATACATCAAAAACATACAATGTAGAAAGGAAACGTCAAACATAAATATTAGGTTAATGGCTTGGCGAGCGACAAGAAAATAGGTGTTAAGCGTAAAGTTGGAGATGCAGAAACAACATATTGGATAGATGTGATGCAGAAGCCAGTGATGGAACTATATATCAAACAGCAAAGAATTAAATCAAAAAAGAAATGGTTTACGATAATTCAGAAAGTAATTTATGACTTTTCAAAGCCAGATCAGGATGTCTGTGAGCACAGTGTTATACAAGAAAATTTGCCGATGACAACTATACAAGCATAGCTTGTGGATATAGTGGAGAAACCTGAGGGCATATTTTGCTGGCATGTCACAAATCCAACCAGAGATAAATGAGGAAGTAGTTACCCTACACCCGTAAGCTTTAAGGATAATAGAGGAAAGGTTGTTAAAATAATAGCTTTAAGGAACCCGTTACGCAGAAAATGCGGCAGCGGTGGTGTTGCTCGTGCGTTGACCGTGCATTGGACGTGAACGAGAACTCCTGATGGAAGTAAAGAATTAATAAAATTCGTTAACAGGTCAAAGAATGTTTGCAATGACGCCAATTTCACAGGGAGGTTCCTGTAACCAAAGGAAAAGTAATTAAGCTGAAAATAAAATTGGGGTTTAGGTGGAAATCGAACCCATAACCTTCGGGATGTGAAACAGCCACGAAGGCAAACTGGTTCAAGTGCGTTAAAGGGCGTCATAGTGAACGCTGTGGTCTTTGACTGAGTGGTGACAAACAAGAGCATGAGAAGCAGTCAGAGACCCTTTAATGCTATTGATTTCTACTCTTAAAGGCAAAGCTTATGCATCCCACAAGATTTTTGAATCTCTGGCATAGAATAGTAAAAGATAGCTGGAGTAATGGTGGGATAAATGCATGGTACACATAGAAAGAAAAGGGACTATATTTTAGAGCAATAAATTTCTAGTAGAATTCACAGTTTGTTAACACGAACCACATATCTCAAGGGCCAATAAAAAACACAGAAGAAAAGTAAAAATAATGTGCTTGGTGGCATAAGCCACCAAACCATTTCAAAGGGGATACTGATAATATTTACCTATTCATGGAGCAGACACTCGCAACAACCTGTGTCTGCTGCAGAAAAGACATGCAGACGATTAAGCACATTGTGATCGAATGTGAAGATATCCATTCAGCTAGAACTAGAGGGAATGCCGACCTTCAGAAGCGCTGGGGTTCAAAGCTGACGGGAGCACTAACTGTTCAGCAGTGGAAATCAGCAAGAGATGATTGGAGCCTTGATGTAAAAGAAGCAGGAAAGACATTGGGGCAGGGTTAACACAGGCATAGGAAACTTTACAAGATAAAGTAGACATATGCAAAATGTTAGATTGCAATAGATATAGTAAAACCTAACTATATAAGTTAGCATGCGCAGGCTAGGTGATTATTTGTTGCCACACCAATTCAAAGGGGATGCCATTAGCAATCACCATCAAGACATTTTGCCAATTTTGCTTGTACCAGATGCACTGCTTAGTTGTGATGTCTACCGGCCATGGTTGCTTAGTGGCTATGGTGTTGCGCTGCTAAACAAGAAGCTGTGGGATCGGATCCCTGCCACAGCGGCCGCATTTCGATGGAGGCTAAATGCAAAGACACCCCTGTACTTAGATTTAGGTGCACATTAAAGAACCCCAGGTGGTCGAAATTTCCGGAGCCCCTCACTACGGCGTGTCTCATGATCAGTTTGTGGTTTTGGCATGTAAAATTCCATAACTTTATAAATTTTAATTTTTAGTTGTGATGTCTAAAGAAATCCAACCAATGGCCAGTGTGTTTCAATGTGCACAGGAATATACACAAAATGGCGGAGATCTCGGGAAGCTGACGGTAAGAGCAAATTATCTTTTGAAGGAAACATCAAGCTCCATCAAGGTGCTCTCTGCTGTGAGCGAAAGAATAATGCTAGGATCACATTTTCATGACTATTTTCTGATGACTAAGCAGGCTTAGTTACCATGTTCTAAAATTGTTAGGGAGCTTGAATCATAATTTTTAAAATTTTCTAATAGTTTTATTGTGTAGCAATTATATGAACACTTGAGGTATGTTCGCGCCATTGCTGTGTTGACAGTTTCGACACGCATGTGTGTGTCATGCGTGGGTGGCTAGAAGGTCTTCATAGATGTGCAGTGTGTTTGGCTGCAAAAGTGACAAATCCAAGTGGACGCACAGTCCCTCTCCGCTCAATCGGCTCTGCTGGAGCCAGGGCGACATTCTGACTTCTGCTGCTGGCATGAGCACTGTGCGCACACACATTAGCGTTCCTACTGAGCAGCTCTGTGCAACCCCAAAGTGATGCATACACGTGTCTCAGTGAAACTGAACGTAAACGTCCAGCTAAACTGACCTAATCTTTTCATTGGGCACTGGCAAACATAGATGGTTTTCTATTGGTCTCGTCTAGTGCACCATCGAAGCGTGAAAGCTGTAACGCCATTGCAGGCGTTCCTTATTATGCCAGCATTGTGACACGCCTGGTACCTACCAAGGTGCTCAGTGTGAACAGTTGTCTTGCGTGCTGCATTGTACCATGTCACCTCCACGTATTGGTAGAACACTGTTCGAGATGCTCGAGCACAACGCTAAACCTTGATATAGTTTTCAATGCCTCACCTTAGTGTGAAACTGCCAATGTTTGTAATTATTAACAACCTTTTTTAACCCTTAACAATAAAGAATGTTCACATCCTAGTATACTTGTAACATTAGGAAGCTTCTGTCATTATACATTGCCCCTATAAAGCTTGCTTTATCAAAAGTACAAATGGACCACAACAAACAAGTAAGCAAATTGTTCGCATACTCAAGACTCTTTGCAGCATGCGTAGCCATGTATTTTTAGAATGAAATATTAAAAGGCAGTTTTGTAAGCTTGCTCACACTTGCATTACCTTTGTGGCTAAATTGTTAATGCTTCATCCGACACAATGGACACCAGAAAAACACTTCCAATGGTCATGACAGATGATAGCTATTATATCGACTGACGTTACAATGAAGTGTTACAATTCACATTTAATCCGAAGAGAACACAGAAGTGCTGTATCCATAAATAATACAAAACATTATCCACTCTCGAATGCCATGTCTGAATGAAATTTGAACGTGAATGATCACAGTGTAGCTAGAAAAGTATGGCTGACTGTGCAATGCAACATGCTCTACTACCGAACTTATTGTGTTTTTATGTACAATATGGCTGCATTTTTTTTCTTCAATTTCCAGGTTGATTGTGCAAAGTTGATGAGCAGTATTTAGAAAGTATTTGAAAAATATTTTATTTTGTGAATAGTGACTATATTTGATTCGACGATCAAATTGAAAAGGAGAATAATAATCTATTCGTTATTTGAAAGGTTAGAATATATGCACACTCCTAAAAAAGTGTTAGTATGTTTCATGTGATGGTTTTGTGTCCTCTGCAAGGTCATGAAAATCCCTCAGTTGTTCATAATGCTGCTGGTTATTTGTGCATTGCAGGCGGTGTGTACACCCTGCAGTTAGTGCCTACGACATCACCACTGCTGGTGGGGAGAGTGACTCTTTCAAGAAGGGCGTACAGGCTTTTGTTTGAACTTTCAGCTGTTTGAACTTTGAGACAGTCATTCTGCAATCATGCCTGGAATTTCGCAGACATGCCCCTCACCGCATTATCCATGCACCGTGCTTGAGGAGTACGTCTGTTTGGGCAAGTTGGTGTGACATATTACGAGTTTAAACAGCATGAAAAGACGAGCACAAAGAAACATATACACTCAAGATCAGTGCTGCACTACTAACTTGGCTGGTAGAGGTAGTACAGCACTGGGGCTATGTGTGTGTGTAACTTTGTACTGTTTTTCTCACACTGTTTAAACTTGAAATAGTATGTAGCACCATGCTTGTTTGTTTGGAATGCTCAAAGCTGATGAGTAGCCCTTTAAAAGCAAAAACAAGAAGTTTTATCATCTCTTTCTATGGCCGTAGCTACTATGCAATTGTGGCACATTCAGTGTACAAGCAAAATGACTGATGTTGTGACGCGTTGTTTGATACTGGGAGACGAGGAACAACCTAAGGAACCACTGCCAAACCATTTCTTGGTGGTCAGTTCAGTGACGCCTTTAATGAAAACTCCATCCATTTCCACCACCTCAGGCAACTGATGTGCATTATGGACAACAAATTCTTTCTTATCAGTGTTAGAATGCAAGCACTAGTCCACAGCCTTCATTCAATTAACTTTGTCACCCCAACGATGCTGTATTTCATGGACAAGCTTGCCACATCTCTAAGCTTGAGTATCTGCCTTGAAGAGAAAGGACAGCTTTTGTTTTCAACTCACACTAGTGCTGGCCATGTTGATCAGTAGTGGTGAGAAAAGTCTGTGTAAATTGCCATGGCCCTTCACATCTACAGGGTTTAGAAGTTTTGATTCCAGAGCCTTTAACACATCTACTATGACCATTGTGCTTGGCATTGCTATGAAACAGGCTGCAGATTTTTGTTCTTAAGCACCTGTCACATCTGAAATGGCTAGTACATCTGCTATGAGTGGACCTATGAAGTGGTTGATTGCACCTGCCACAAATGTGTCATGATTTGCTTGCTGCTGCTTCGAAAAAAAAAAAATGTGTGTTGCTGACAACAGTTTGAAAGTATGGCATCTTTAGTTGCTACATACCTAGATGCAAGTAGGATGCAAAGAATAGATGCAAGGTGGTTGGTTTTGTCAAAAATGCAGGAGTGGGCGCCTTGCTCATGTGCTTATAAGGCATCAAGTTATCACACATAAGACCTTTACTAGCCAGTAACTTTGCTTGTGAGATGAAGATGCAACTAAATATGATATACCATAACATGCTTTGCAGCAGCCAACATATGAATCACTGTGAAAGAGCTCTCACATATTTTGGATCCATTGGGCAGACACAGTCAGTATAACAGACTATGGCTAGTATAAGTATTAAAGCCTGCACAAGAAAAATGTGACTTATTAATCCCTATAGTTCTCATCACATAATGCACATATAAATTATGTTAATTGACAAATGATGTTAATGTGTAATGAATTATGTGCAACTTGTAATTTACTACCTGCTAACTATTTAATGCTAAAAAAATAACAAAAGTTTTTAATGTTGGCTGTGAAATGCAATTCATTTTGATCATTCATGTCTGAATACACTGTGAAGTAGCCACATCACAGACACAAAGGGCTTGTGAACACTTCAACAGATAATGAAATTGACCCATTAGAATATGAACATAATGTCGACGAGATGAGATCCAAAACAAATTTGTCAAATACCCCAGAAGCATTTCCCCCTTCATGTAAAGTGCATACTAGCAGCTCTACTACTGGAATTCTTTGGTGAACATTCTCACGACAAGTTTACAAGCTAATCATTCTCCCGTCTTTTTGTGCATTGTGTTAACATGCTCCATTCCTTCTAACTATTGGTGGTATAAGTATATAAATATAAAGACTGCTCAACATTATCTGCCCTCTTGAGTTGGTGTTCAAAAAGGCAAGTGAAGGAAGAAAGAGGGCGACTCAAATAATGTGTGCTCAGCGACATGTTCGCCTTAGCCATGACCTGCATTGCCTGAATTCTGTGTCTGCCTTGTGTCAGCAGCCCAATGGTCAGACTTCTCGCACTGGTTGCTGTTGCTACCCGTTGCTACCAGGTGATGCATTGCAGACCACAAGCTATGCGAAGTAGGGATGCATGGACATCCCAGTAGCATGCGCCTCCCAGTATCTCCGGAGTGGCTATGCTTGGTTGTCACATGATGCATACATGTGCACCGCAAAGAAGGTTGCACATAGAGGGACTCTCACTGCTCCAACTGCTCCCAATGAATTTTGCACCTTGCTGCGAGACCGCAGCTGAGGCACCACTTTCCTTCCTTTCTATTTCTTGGAAATGGAGAGACTTCTCTACAGTACAGGGAAACACGCTATTCCCCCAATGTTGCATTTTCCTTTAGCTGAAGAGCATGAGACTGGCTGCAACCCATCTCAGCTGGGGAGACCACTGCCCGCTGTCCCTTTGCGGTGCCTGGCCAAATTGTGAGCAGCACTGCCCCAAAGCCAAGAGCGTGGAGCACACATGGTGAGCTGAATCTTCTCAGCCTCTAATTGTGTACTCTACCCATTTGCAGTTTTGCCCTAGCTGTGTAGAAAGCTGATGATGTGGTTTATTGTTGTTTGGATCTCCTACAATGGTGAAAGCGAGGGTACAATAAACACCTTCAGTTAGAAAGTCTTGTTCCTGTTTCCACTAGCCTGAACCTACTGTGGTCGCAATTCGATGTGAACCACCTGTTGAGTCACAGCTCTGACTGACAGGGCTGCCACAAAAGGTACTAGCAAGCCACTCTACTGGCCTGGCGTGACAATGAGAAGGTGCAAATTGCACATGCACAGTTACTATCACACATGTATAGATACTGTCATAAAATGAGTGCAAAGTATTCAGTGATTCTGTGCATGAATTAAAAAGTCAAAATGTTTGGGACAGGTAAACAATATTTATCGGAGCGTGACTGGGTTCAGGTTTCAGCAGAAAGTGCATAACAGGTAAGTATTAATAGGGAGCCCACTTGAGCTGCACTTATAAGCTATTCACATCAGAAAGGACAGCCCTAATGTTCACACTGAATGTTTACCAAAGACTGTCATGACTTGAGCTACATGTGCTAGGGCCATGGAAAAACACTGCATGCAAGGACTCCAGAGCCCGGGGCAGGGGTCGGGGGTGGGGTGGGGAGTGCTGGGGGGCACGAACCCTCCTGGTGTTTTCCTTCAGGTGACTCAACCCCCCCCCCCCCTCCCCAACTTCCTCTGCCTTTCAACCCCGCTCCCCCTTGCCTGTCATGGCCCTGTCTACTGCTTGTTGCCCGCATGTCAAATAAACAAAGAGTTGATCATCAATTCATCCCTCCCCGTATATCGTGTATTATCTGCTCGTCTCTCTGATGATGTCAGTGGGTCAAATGGGCAAAAAGCAGTGTTTGATCTACCCTCACACATGTCGGGGACAAAATTTGGCAAGGACCCCACATTTGCAGCTGTCCAACTTGAAGCCCATGTTTTCAGTTGCAGCACTTGTTGGTTTCTCAAACTTTTCTAGCACAACTTTCTTTTCCCTGTCTCTGGAAGGTCAAGAACACGTGCGACACGGTTGCAGGGGTAGCAATGAACTGAGACACAAATAAGTCACGAGCTGAGTACTGTGTAACCACCACACCCAACTCCACAAAGTTCACTTGAGTATAATAGTGGTATGCAAAGTGTCTTAAAGCCTGCATCTGGCATGAAAGTGTCCATTTGCTCGGCGCAGTATGTAACACCAGACTACGGCGTCGATACGACCGTCTACCTGATCAAGCTTCCACAACGAGCAACCTCAATTGCTGTAAAGAAACATGATGTTGTGACAACCTTCCTTTATCTTATTTGCACTCTTTCGTATACTATACATATACATATACATATATGCGCACCGTGTGCTCTGTGAAGCACCATGCCTATACACGCCAATTGCATAACGAATATATCAACAGTTTGACCAGCGCATCCATCGCACGCCTAGAGGCCAAGCAGTTAAGATACACTAGCGAAAGAGTCTTGCGCAATCTTGCATCACCCAGCCACTTGCATTTGTCATGCTCGGTGCCGCCTACCCAGACATGTCGCCTTCACACACTCTGTGTAACACTATCGCAATAAAGAAATAAAAAAACTAGAATAAAACATAACACACAAAAGAATAAAATTGTAAGGTGTTAATATTGCGTAAACACTCATGAAGGCTACCAACTTTTGTTAACCAATCATCTTTACATAATTTATTGGCAGCGGCAACTGTGTAAAGTTCTGTCACGCTTTCTAGCGCCTAGTTTGTATCATTTCGCGCTGCTCCACCTCAGTCTTGGAATAACTGTGGCACACGCGAGTCGACTCGTATGTGTGCCACGATGCCGGCTTCTCAACAGTAGATAGGCAGTTTCTTTCTGCCAGCATCAAAATGCTGTGAAAGAACTGAAACTCCACAAGGTATTACATCTCATGCCTGCATGTGTATTTTTTACACTTTTTGAGCGCAAGCGTCAATTTTATTGTTTTATTCGTTCCCTCACTTTGTGTTGTTAGTGGTAGGTACCTGTCCCGAGTCTCTATCCAAGCAATGCAGCCATATTACGCAAGAAACATGCTCTGACGGTAAGGCTTGTCAAACAATAACTACACTTTAAATGGCAGCCAATGGAAGCAACTTAAATCTCGTGACTTTCGCAGGAACCCTGTCAGAACTTGCGACCGCCGTAGTTATCGCCGATGGACGACAACTACAGCCTGACTGCACCCAGTCTTCCCAATCATCACCTACGTCCACAGACTTGCACAAGTATATTGCCTCCAGTGTTGAAGCTATTATGCATGCCCTACAACTTTAAAAGGAGGCTGGACTCTCAGTATGCACGCACAGTAGAGCTATTACAGATCTGAGATGACCCCACAGGCCAACGTAAAAAATTTATTTTCTGCTCTTCGTTGAAATGCCTGTGGCGTCGGGGCCAGTTGACCAAACTGGAAGAAGAGTGGACTTGAGCAGGGCAGGCCGCACGCACTTGCTCAGTGGAGGGAGTTCATCGTGGAGCAAACCAAGTGAGGACAAGTCAGTTCCATCTAGCATTTGCGCGGTTCCTTCACAAAACTACACATTTCCAAGAAACAAGAGCAACAGGTCCTACCAGCGGGAATGGTTTGAAACATTGGCATGGCTATCTTACGGCAGCAAAAGTGAAGTAGTGCTTTGTCACGAGTGCGTTTCATTTTCCGAAGGGAAAGAGTTGCAGGTCTGAAGCAGCAGAACGAGCTTTTGTGAAGACTGGTTTTAACCCTTTCAGGGTCAATGACGTAAATATACGGCGCCATCTGTACTTTTAGGAAGCGCGCCAATTGCCTAATTTTTTCTATCCTGGCATGTGCTGCCACTATGTGGGAATACAGGGAGTTTTTTTCTCGCGCCCCTCTCTCTCGGTTTTCGTTGCATGGTTTGTTTTAGAGCTGGTTTGCTCTGGCGTGTCTATATACTACCGCTCGCGCATTGGCGCACGCGCGGGCAGGCGGCAGTTTGGGTTTTGTTCCGCGGAAGGTTTCGGCTTTTTGTGCTCGCGAAACTGATGACTATCTCGTTACTAATTGCTCAAAGGGCGGCCACCTGTTTCTCGCTCGTTTAGTGCTCACAGGAGTGAGCATAAGAAGGATGCCGCCGTGCATGCGTTTCCTTTTTTTTCTTTTTTTTTTGGGGGGAGACTTGCAATATCTAATTGTCTCTGGTTGGCAATAAGATGAAGATTAGCGGAACTTTTGTCACAAGTTTTGCTTTTTTGACGGGCACACAACCACACAGTTTTCTTGAGTGAGCTCACCTAAGCAGTTCAATTACGCTATGGACGTAAATATTAGTGTAAGAGCAGGAACATTTGAGACTTGCGAAATATTCTTGTGTGCACATATTCTAAGCCTTGAACTATAACAATGCATTAAATTTTTATTTATTATAAGTTTATTTCCTTTTTTATTGTTGTTATTAATGAATAAAAAGTACACATATACCACCGCAAAATATTTATTTCTCACTTTACAGTCACCCTAAAAAAATTCCAGTAATTTTTTTCAAAATATGGTCCCTCAGAAGAATTGAAATCTGCAATAAAAAAAAACGACCCTGGGCGGTCGCATATGGCGAGAAAAATCGACCTTGAAAGGGTTAATAACTGGAAAGAAGTAATAGAGAGGTTCTGACGGCATGAAAAAAGCCAGTTCCACTTAGATTCCTTGAACCACAACCTGTTGAGGTAGAGAGGTATCCGTGTAACACAGTTCCTAACACAGCAGTGTAGCAAGGAGCAGGAAGAAGCCAGGACGGCACTATATGTCATTGTAAGCTCCATCTGCTACCTGTGGCGCACGGGCCAAGCTCCGATTGGGTGCATTAAATACGATGGAAATTCACTCAATTTGCTTGATGGAATGTCAAGGGATTTTCCAGCACTGATGAAATGGAAGGAAAAGGGACAAATGGATAAGCAGTGACGTGCAAAACGAGTTAAGTGAGATCATGATCCACGCAATACAATGGGAAATCATTAGAGGCGAGGTTTGTAGCCCATTCTACGGCATAATAGCTGAAGCAGCAACTGATGCTGATGCTTTGATGGCGAAGAGCAGTTTGCCATCAGTGTACACTACTGTGCTGACATGGCACTCAACGCCCACGAAAACTATATTGGCCTGTACAATGTGCCAGATAGCAGGGCTGACACACTGTACATGGCCATCAAAGATATGATTTTGCACCTTGGCCTTGATTTCTACAACATTCCTGGCCAGTGCCTTGACGGTGCAGCTAACATGTCCAGCCGTCTAGTAGGAGTCCAGAAAAACCTGAGTGATTCTGAGCTGAGACCTATGTATGTACACTGTAGTAATCATTCCATAGATCTTGTATTGCAGGAGACTATGAGCGTGGACTATGAGTATGAGCTGCGATATCATTGGCAGAGCTTTGAGTACCATAAATTGTTTTTCCAAAGGCATTCTTGAATAAAAAAAGTGCAAAAATGTTTATTCGTCTATTGTTCTTCCCTCAGTAGAGGATTCATCAGATGAGCCAGAGTCAATGCCAGCTAGCCTTCTGCCACTGTGCCTGACAAGGAGGACAGTCATGGTAAAGTAAATGAAAAGGTTCACTGAGAACTATGCCAGGGTCCAAGAAATACTTAGTGAGATCCTTGAAGGAACAGGCTCGATGGCAGACAACAGCAAAGCAGTTTTGCAGGGACACCAAACACTCCTGGGAATGTTTGAAATGTTGTTGGGAATAAATATCTCCATAGCTCTATTTGGTCCATTTGAGGGACTAGCAAGGGCTCCCCAACACTCAACGTTTCGTTCTGCAGGTGTGAAAGAAGCTGCCGAGACTCTGCGTGAGGCAATGTTCTGCCTGTGGTCTGAAAATACGCTACAGGAGTTGTGGAACGGCACGAGCGCTGGTTCAACCCTGCTAGGTCTGAAGGAGCCTCGTAGTGGAAAGTCTACAAAGCCACCGAGGAGGTTTGAGATGTGCAGCATGTCTCTCCCACCAGTTGCACTTGATCCCAAAGCAGCATTACAAGAATAATTTGAGGCGATTAATCGTATTACAAGACAAATGCGGTGGCACTTTGATTAGCCTGGCATGGAGCAGCTATTGAAATTAGAAGGTACATTGATAGACACCGCCAGAGGAAGACAATTGTCGACTGACGACCTAAATGCGGAATTAGGCATGCACACAGCTTATTTTGACCTAAGCAGTCTCTCGGCACAGTTCTTACTTTTTCCTTCTAGTTTGTCTAATATTGAGTCTTTATCAATTGAAAGAATTTCGAAGACTCTACAGGCAAAATCTGAACAAGTCCATGAGCTGCTAGACGAAGTCACCAGATGATTCTACTTCTTTGTGTACCTGCATCAGTAGCTTTGGCAGAATGCTCATTCAGCATAAAGTGCTGAATGAAAACTTATTTGCGGAACTACATAATGCAGGGGAGGCTAACACATCTTCTTTACACATTCACAAGGAAAGTGCCACCACGCTCAAATTAGAAGATGTGATCAAGGAATTTATCACCAGGACTGCTGAACGAACAGCCACTTCTGGTTTTTGAGGCGATTGGTAAGGTGTGCATCTGTCATGCCGTTGAAATTTGGAGCAGACTGCGTACCCTAAGTGTGTGCAGCTATCCATCTCTCTCCTTTTCTCTCTCTCTGCTAGTTACGTCTACCTTGAATTATCGAACATGAGTCCATAGGCAGGCTGTTTAGAGCTGTATGATAAAGCGGCACTGCCTTGAATAAGCTTGAGCCCATAAAGAATCATTCTGCTGCAAGCAATGCATACCACAATGTTGCTCGTACAGCTCTTTTCCATCCCCTTTCAAGCACCGTTTTCGCACACAGAGCAGATCGGAATGTGAGCTGTAAGTGCACTTTAAGCAGAAAATAAAAAGACCGGTAATTTCACTAAGCTTTGAGCGACGGCAAGGAGGACTGACAACCCAAAGTTTTTGCTTGTAAACCGATCCATTGCTTCACCATTACTTGTATATATTGCAAATGCTGTAATTACAACTGCGGAGCATTGATCTTCACACTTCTTGCAATCAAACATGTAAAGCTGCTTATATGTATATCTATTGCCACATGTGTGTAACATAAAATATTAAGTATGTATTAATTTTTTTAACTCCATGTACACTGTCCTGATGAAATGACTCGGTTTTCATGTGATAATGCATTAATAGCAGACCCCAAGAGTGAGGGTAAAAAGATGGAAAGAATAAAGGTGCTACTGTTTTGTATGTTTTCTGCTATATACTAATCATGCAGCTTTTTTGTTTGCACATGCTTTTAAAGAGAACTTGCAGCGTGGATACTTTCTTGAATAAACATGCAAATCTAGATAGTAATAAATGTGATTTACTGAAAATTCACCTTCAAGTTCTTTTTGTTGTGTTTTTGTGTGTGGGTACGTGCACATTTTCTAAAATTACCAGAGGAAGTGCACATGTAATTAGCGTTTATGTAAGACGTTATAGAGCAATTAGCTGCAGTAGCCATGTAGGCTAAATGTACTACAGTGAAAAGATGCACAGAAACAAAATATTCTATAAATAATGAGTGTAACTTGTCATGAATTTTATCACAAAGAAAATTAAAAAGCACAACATGTTTATTTTTTCTTTCAACAACAACAAAATAAAAATAAATTTTAAAAATGCTGCCATTTCCTCCGCTGCGCTGTCTGTGTGTCTGCCCAAATACTACCAGAGTCACTGACTGCATGTGTGTCTCACGCATATCATTTCACTTCATCATGGCTATCTGGAGTAGCATGCCAGGGATGCCATCAGGCGAAACTCTCAAAGATTCATTAAATAGTTGTTTCTCTAAGTAAAATGAAAATAAGAATGGTACAGTTCTTGATCTAGAGCAAAAAATGAGCAAATCCATATTACAGTTCGTACTTCACAGAAATTAAATTTTACATCTAAAAAAATTATGCACAGCATTGTCCACTTCAGTGGATACATGCAAGCATGCGACTGTGCTCCCCAGAGCGCCAGATGCAGCCTCCGGGAGAACTACTTGCACAGGTGTATTGAAAGATGAAGGCCGCGTGTGCTGCGTGTCATCTTTTAGTCTGTGGCATGTGGGAAACCTTGCCTGATGCTGGCACCGTAAATTTGTTCGCATCACGGTGCACGAACTACGGCCTTTCATATCAGCGTACGTAAAACACTGAGTGTTTATGGCACACGGCGTAAGAAACTGCTTGAAGTGGTAAGTGACGGCAGCCCAATAATGACAATTTTAATACGAAAGCATTATACGCCCCATTATGCGACATTTCATGGGCATAGTCGGTACCAAAAATGGCTGATGGCACAAAGAGTAAAAACATGTCAAAGAATGCTCGGATTGATGTGAAATTTCTCGGGGAGGTTCCTGTAAACAAAGTAAATTAATGCCTTTGAAAAGAAAATTTGGTAAATTACTGTCCGGATGGGAATTGAACCCGAGCCTCCGGGAAGCAAAACAAGCATGCTTGCCCGATGCCACGGTGGCTCTACGGTTCTGGTTGACTAGAGGTATGCCTAGGGCATGTGTCATTGCACACATCACGTCACAGCCATCTGGGTGACTAAACATGTGGCCTAGTGCATGCGTCGTTGAGCATGTGACAACGCAGCCAATGGGGATGAGGTGGCACCACATCATCAGTGTATAAAATGAGTGTATAAAATAAAAAGCATTAATGTCCAATTGAACACCGCTGAGCGATCCTTCAAGTTATGAACTCCTTGTGAGCAAGCGAGCGTGTTGAGACGCTTGGTGCATTTTGATTTGGCCTAACCAAAGCGCAGTTAGAATGCAGGCGAGCGCTTGCGCAGACAAGGTACGCACAGAAAAAAAAATTTTACCAAAGGGGCTATATTCTATAATGCTATCCACATTACCACACATAAGCAGTCTCTGCCAAATTTTTTTATAGCATTGTTATTTGGTTCAATATTCCACAATATGCCATAGGCACAATGAGTAATGAGTGCACCTATGTGCTATCCCCCTCAATTTACCTAATAAACTTGGAAAAAAAAACATATTAGCATAGTGTATTGGAATCAGTGGTGCCATGTGTAGAATGGAAAAAAGGGAAACACAGCTGAAGATTTTTTATTGAACTAGCCAGTGGCATATGTAGTTTTTGTTAACGTACACTTGTGTTGTCACATTAGGTCATTTTGCCACTGAACACAATTTAGCGATCCGGAAATTAGGATGGTGCCTTTGCATTGTCACACAGCAAATAAATGCACATTTACTGTTTGTGATTACACAATACAGAGATTGGCTGAGTAGGTAGCATATACTCGGCCAGCAAAGACAGCCAGAGAGGCTGGACATAGAAGGAAAAGAAGCTACACAACAGACTGTTCGAAAAGTTCATGCTGTACTATGTGCCTCAGCTCCTCCGTCATGCGAAGTATGATAAACAGTCATAAAATATGTCAAAAGTCCCCTCACGAATGCACCACACATAATGATAGCATTATGAAAATAGGTCCTTTAGACTTTTGAGCAGCTTATCCTGGGACGCGTGATAGCACCCTGTACTTTATGTACTGTGACGTACAAGGCCTGCCTTCCGGCATGCTGAACCATGATGTAAGCTAATTTACAGTACCAGCATCAGGCGAGGTTTGATGCATGCTGGAACAATAGCAGACGATGAACCTTAGGTGTCACCTTTGTCTCTCAATGCATCTGTGCCAGTAATTTGCCCGGTGGCTGCATCTGGTGCTTTGGGGAGCATGGCTACGCGTGCGTTTCCCTTGAGAGTGCAGGACCATGTACATTTTCATGTTACAGAAAGTACCGGATGCTAAGATGATATAGCAAGCCACACTCACCCTACATTCAGCTGCTGCTATGAGGCAATCTAGTGCCACATCACCCAAAGTGGCGGTGTCAACAGCATCAGCCAGGTATAGTACGCTGCCTTCTCTCTTCTCATATCCCATAAGTTGAAGCACTGTTTCTGCATTCTTGAGGTATCGCTCCACTGTGTGCTTGTAATAACCACTGTAAAGCTGCACATAAAAGGCACTTATTGCCCAGAGTGCTAATAAAGACATTATTTAGAAGCCACCTGATTAGAGACATACCTTAATTTGGAGTAGTTCTGTTCGCCATGGCTGGAGTATTAAGTTGGTGGCATACTCTTCAAGAGCAGCAAAGGCAGTGGCAGCTTGAAGAGGCTCAAAAGAGGCTCCATCCTCAAGTGCTCGACGCAGCACAGCTTCAACAGGTTTGCAGACAAACTTATTTGCATGTGGAAGCTTACAGACTAGTCGCCAGGCAGCGTCTTCAAGGCTCTGGCGCTTCTCCTCCTGGCGGGAGCCCTCCTCTTGAAGCAGGCATTCTCGCTGATACTTGGATAAAACACTGCGCACCATGTCTGGGGCTGAGCGCCACATCTTCAATTGTTGACAGGTGCCTAAGGTAACAGAAAGGGGTTGGCCACAATTTCTACAGCTGTAGTCACAATACAAAAATATGCAGAAGTGCAATTACTCTTCTTCACTTTGCTCCAATCTTTCATCCTGTTTAAATAATACCACATGAAGCCATGAAGGTTACATCTCGAATATATGAATGTTATTACAGACGCAGCAGCAGCACTGTGCTTGCCACATCAACTGCATGGTAGCAGTGCCAGGACACGTCAGTGATGTGCTGCAGTTAGACAAGTACTCAATTACAGACGGCATTAATTTTCAAAGCATGGAGCCAAACTGTAAGTATACTTATTGTAATTATACAGGAAGCAGGGCTTTTGTCATCATGCAATTGAATTCTCTTCTAAAGGTGCCGAGCCATAAACAAACACAAGGCACATTTATTTTACAAAATAAGTGACAAACACGACAGCCTGTGCAGGTAGATATACCGCTGACATCACCTACAGAAGGAACTATGAGCACAGCACATACATTGCTAACAGTTAACAGAGTAAAAGCCATTTTTCGTATCCACAATAAGTAAAGGTAAGGACTAAAATTAAAGCAACAAGTGTCCCTTTAACAATAAGGCAAAGCAAACTGACTACAAGAGTGGCATTGTTATATGTAAGAAAATGCACATAACATAAAACAAATCAACTATGAGAACACAAATAGAAAGTGAACTTTCGTAAATAATTTGCTGAATTATGAAATTGCTTGAGCTGTAATAAAGGTTTGGAATGGGTAGCATCAGCTAATGAAATGCAAGCGATATGATCGATGAGGCAGCTTGAACCTGCAGCGTAATCACTGGCTTGACTGACAGGGGTCAGCCAAGGCTGACCGACTATGGTGGTGCTCACTATGGTAATCAAGGTGGCAAACAATATGTCATAGCTTTTAACTGGCATATACATCATCATCATCATCATCAGCCTGGTTACGCCTACTACAGGGCAAAGGCCTCTCCCAAACTTGTCCAACAACCCCGGTCATGTACTAATTGTGGCCATGTCGTCCCTGCAAACTTCTTAATCTCATCCGCCCACCTGACTTTCTGCTGCCCCCTGCTATGCTTCCCTTCCCTTGGAATCCAGTCCGAAGCCCTTAATGACCATTGGTTATCTTCCCTCCTCATTACATGTACTGCCCATGCCCATTTATTTTTTTTGATTTCAACTAAGATGTCATTAACTCGCGTTTGTTCCCTCACCCAATCTGCTCTTTTCTTATCCCTTGAAGTTACACCCATCATTCTTTCCATAGCTTGTTGCGTTGTCCTCAATTTAAGTAGAACCCTTTTCGTAAGCCTCCAGGTTTCTGCCCCGTAGGTGAGTACTGGTAAGACACAGCTATTATGCACTTTTCTCTTGAGGGATAATGGCAACCTGCTGTTCATGATCTGAGAATGTCTGCCAAACGCACCCCAGCCCATTCTTATTCTTCTGATTATTTCCGTCTCATGATCCGGATCCGCCGTCACTACCTGCCCTAAGTAGATGTATTCCCTTACCACTTCCAGTGCCTGGCTACCTATTGTAAACTGCTGTTCTCTTCCGAGACTGTTAAACATTACTTTAGTTTTCTGCAGATTAATTTTTAGACCCACTCTTCTGCTTTGCCTCTCCAGGTCAGTGAGCATGCATTGCAATTGGTCCCCTGAGTTACTAAGCAAGGTAATATCATCAGCAAATCGCAATTTACTAAGGTATTCTCCATTAACTTTTATCCCCAATTCTTCCCAATCCAGGTCTCTGAATACCTCCTGTAAACACGCTGTGAATAGCATTGGAGAGATCGTATCTCCCTGCCTGACGCCTTTCTTTATTGGTATTTTGTTGCTTTCTTTATGGAGGACTACGGTGGCTGTGGAGCCGCTATAGATATCTTTCAGTATTTTTAAATATGGCTCGTCTACACCCTAATTCTGTAATGCCTCCATGACTGCTGAGGTTTTGACAGAATCAAACGCTTTCTCATAATCATTGATCATATAGCTTTCATTGATTACGAGAAAACTGGCATATTCAAATGAACATCAACGAGAAACAATAAATCAGCTTAGACTGGCAAGGTATTCTTTTTAAGCTCCATTCAGATTTCTTTGGTTAACAAAAAAAAAAAAAGAAGAAAAGAGAACAACACTACAAGCAGCTAAAATTAAGGATGAACTCCCCCTTTTTAATTTTGTGCTCAAACTGGTACTGACAATGATGGTTCAATCCAATAGATTTCACTGCACAATTTGGCCATTTTCAAGCAGGAACGGTTCACAGAAGCTGCCAGCCTCAGTCTTTACATACTTTAGAATGCAATATGTAATCCTTCGTAATTGTTACACCTTTAAGTAAGCTGGAGCAAATGCTGCCACAATCTATAATGTCATGGGGGAGTCGGTGCAGGCATCTCAAGGTGGCATTGTTATCTATTTTTTGTTCTTTGTCACCTAAAGAGCTTCTACTGACTGAAGGACTGAATTATGTGGTATTCTAGGAGTGTGACCTACCAATCTAACTCCGCTCTTTAGTGTCCCTTTAAATATAATATGTGCTTTACCGTGCAAGTCTCATTGAGGACCTACTAGGACAAACACATGGTAATGATTGCGTTTGGATCAAGTAAAGGCACTGCAGGTGATATGGCTGTGATAGGAAACTGTATAGTGCTACAGTGAATGGGCTCACATCACAATAACACGAGGGGAGAAACAGCTGCTACATGGCAGCAGAAATCAAGATATAACTACATTGAAATGCTCAAAATGCAGGTGGGCTCAGACATTGTTGAAGAACAACTGCATAAGCCTGCTGCATGTGACAGCAGAACGGCAAAGAACAGACCAATGTCAAAGCACAAAGGCAATGCAGGGCCAGCATAATCTAAAACTATTCCAAGTTCTTATTCCAAATCGGCCATTAGCCCTCCATGATAGGTGAGAATGGTTCGAGTCGTGCCCATATGCCACGCCCAAATGGGCAGAGCCTGAGTCAATTTGATCTATCTCGAAGGGCTAATGGCCGATTTGGAATACAAAGAGATTGTAATAGTTTTACGTTATACCAGCTCTGATCACTACATGCAGTACAATCCACACGAGAGGTATCTGTTAAAAGATATTTGCTGAGCACCATTGTCAGAATTACAGTAGCCTTCAGAGACATGAAGTACAAAGAACTCCTTGATAAAAGTGTACTGCCATTATGCTGTCACATTTATTTTGGCTGTTCGGTGTGACATTGAACATACACATACAGTGCAAGCAGATGGTGGCTGTGTCTTGTCTCGTCCCAGCATCAGTCTGCTTGCGCTGCTTGTGTGACCATGATGTTACACAGGGTGCTACCTATCCAGGACAAAGCTGTCCAGGAAATGAGTATAAGTATATTTGCTCGAGCCTGGTGCCAGCATGTTTCATATTGGATAAGAATGGAGCATGCAATGAGACAGAACAGATTAACTATTTACAGCACAAGAAAACAGAACAATATATATATATAGGGGATGATAGGAGTGCTCTTCAACTGACCGTTTATCGAAAACATGCCAATTGAATATACAAGGCCACACAAAAAATTAATAATAATGAGACTTTCTTAAGTGGGATGACAAAATCAGTGGTCACATGGATAAGATGCAGTGAAAATTTATCTAGAAAAGCTCCTGCTTAGTTAGATCAATAGACGGCTGGCTCACACAAGACTGCACAGGCTTCTCAATATTAGCTTTGGCAATTTCATGGGTGTGCAGAGAAAAGCTTTTTTGCCTGCCGTGAGCAATGTTTTAATGTAGCAGTAGTAGTACATATTGCATTATAAAAGCTGTTCACCCGAAAATAAAAGCTATGAAAAGATTAATTTTACACTGTACTGCGGCTATCAATTGACAAAATGAATTCTGCATACGACTTGCAAGGCGGCAGAAGATTCATTGAGAGGAAAGCCTTGCATCCACCAGACTGCAGCATGTGACCTCAATAAGATCATTCTTTGTACCACATTTTCCGAACTATAAGTCTCACTTTTTCCCCAAATACTTTGTCAGTGAGTATTATATATGCATAGAACTATGCATGCTGGCACGACCAATATGAGCATATTTTTTTCCACAAGCACACCATGCTAAAGAAGCAATTCCAGTGATGTGCCTACGTCTCATATAAGTTATTCAGAGGCTGAAAGCATTGACCCAGCGATGCTGCCGGCTGAAGTAGCTGAACATTTTGACGGCATCGAAGGACAAGGCATTTGCTAGGTTAGAGCGAAGCATAATAAATGCTGCTTTTCTATGCCTAAGAGAAGTATTGGTTGAAGCTATTTTACTGCTAGAAATTGCGGCTTGTAAAAACTTTGTTTATGGAAACTTAAAGCCCTGAAATTGGTAAGTACGGCACTTCACAAAGTATACAAGCATGCATAATTGCATTTTTACCACGCCGACTGAGATAAAAGAGGTGCGTCTTATATGCTGGTGCAACATATATAACAATTTTTTCTTTGAAACTAGCGAAAAGTGGGGGGTATGACTTCTAAAAAGGTGCGACTTGTAGTCCAGAAAACATAGTAGCTTTGAAGCTTCTGAAAGGTGGTGGTGCCATTTTCTGTTGCTGCGCCAGGATGAATTTTTCTCCAAAGGCAAAGTTTTCTTTCCAGCACCTGTATGGGTTTTCTTTGTATCTTTATGCTACAGTCTGATTATTAGAAAAGTATTGATTAAATTATAAGAAATAGAAAAAAAAATGGTGCATAATGTAGTACCCATATCATGTTTTACTACACTGTAGCGTTCACCAGTACAACCTTTTCAACGCAACATAAAGGTGGAGGAATGAAAAGTAAAAACAGTTTAAAAAGCTACACATTCAGGCATCTGTACCCCTGTGTGCAGAAAATGGATAGATCCCTCTGGTTTCTATCCAGTTTTGCCTCAGTAGGAAAACTAGTGTAGACACTTTTTATACACGTATGTTATTCAGCCACAGAATCACACTATAAAAAGCAAATAATGACAACTGTGCTGTCAGATGATGCATTATTGCAATTAAAAACTGGTAGGGGGTCTAACAAGCAAACTTGAAAGGCTAAAGAAAAGACCAAATGGAGACATTATTGAACAAAGCACTCTCTCTCTTTTTTTAAACACAGGCATAATAAGGCAATGAGATAACAGCTTTATGGACCAACTGAGTCAGTTTAGTAATGAGTCAAAGCATAAGCACTCTAATGGGCATGCTTGCTTACATACGTAAGCGGGAATAAATGGCTGAATAAAAATGCCAATTAAAACAAAAATGAAAAAAAAATCGTGTTTTCTATGAGAAAGAAACAAAGGTGACAGCAGCTGCTGAATGCCAAAAAAAGCAGTAATCGAGTGCACACCACTACCACCGCCTTTAACAGTGTATAGCGGAAGGTAAACAAGAGACAACGCGCCGGTTTATTGGCGCTCGATACCACAAAGACATTTCTTTCTTCGTGTCGTATATGGCAGTGCACCCTTCCGATAACCACGAGCATACGCAATCGAGATAGGAGGTCCCGCTGCTGATTAGTTTCAGAACCACTGACGCTCGGCACTGTGAATGCGACTTTCCGATAAGCACGAGCATACGCAATCGAGATACGAGGTCCCACTGCTGATTGGTTGCAGCACTACTGACGCTCGGCAATGTCAGTGCGGTTTTCCGATAACCGCGAGCATAGGCAATCGAGATAGCAGGTTGCGCGCTACCGATCGGTTGCTGCACTCATCAGATTGGTACACTTAAGACAGCTACCACAGTATCATAAACTCGCCTGGTGCAGTGGGTGAGGACAACCTGGAGCCGCAATTCGCAAAAATTTCGTGCCTTCGATTCAACTCTTATCACAAGTTGCGCGGGTGGTCGATCGCGGAGCTAGCGGCGGCGTGCAAGCTCATAACGAAGGCCGAAAACAGCAGAAAAAGAATGCTTAAGATGAAATACGGCGCCTGATTGTCGTTCATAAACATGCAGCTAACGGCGGAGCGAAAAACGGTGTCATTGCATTCATGTCTCGGGTTCAGAACCACAATCGACTTTTACATTTTGTGGAAACTAGGACGGGCAACTCGAAAGAAATACGTAGCTGCTATGTATAACACCAAAAGCCACAAGAAGGAGTGAGGATGAGAAGTGTGTGGGCAATAATAGGTCAAAACAGCCACAGGTCTCAGAAAAGAATTCCAACTGGATTATCTAAGCACAGCGTGACGAGAAAGCGTTTCGTAAACTGTACTTACTATGTTAAAACCAAATTGGGTTCACACGGCCACATCTGTCGCAATCACAGCGAAGGACAAGCTCATTTGAACAGCCTTTCGTTTTGTCGGTCATGCGACTCCAAATCATAGCTCTATTCGCCAACTATTTTCTACGAAGCACAACTTTTATGCTGCAGCAAGTATAAAGTACAGCTAGAACATTGGTTCATCATGCTGCTTACTATGCTTGCAACAAGGCAGTACAAGCACAGAAACGAAAGTCAGTCTTAACCAACCGCAAAGCTGTCGGTACGGGCACAGCCTCCTATAGGACTACTGTGCCTGCCGGAGACCGCAGAACTGCCGTCGTCTATGGAGGCGCCACTTACGTAGGATTAGAACCTTTCAGCATATTGAGGGTAGTGATAACCCTCACATGGCTCTTGGCGACCATGGTAGGGTGTTGCCGCCGAGTAGCGGCAGCAGACAACAAAAGTTGTTTGCACTCTCCACACAATGGTTTAGAACGGCGTTTGCGGGCATGGTATACTAGAATACGGTTGGGTGGGGCAAGTGGCTAAGTGGTTGTTTTGCAGTGAGGCGCGCGACGACGAAAGATACTGTGTTTAGAAAAAGTTTATTTCGACAAGAGACCATACGAACACTGAGTCACAATCACGGCACAATTGCACCAGGACGATAACATATACAAGAAACGAAGGATTGTATACACGGCACGTTCTCAAATTAGTGTCCGAGTCCTCACTCACTAAAAAATAACAACATAGACCCACCGAAAAGCACAGTTACACATAAACTAATTGTCACATGTATAAAATGATGTTCAATATATACAGTGTACACAATGGTTATGTACAATGCTGATATGACAGAGACACTTGTACATAATTTTGGAGTGATGCTGTGAGATGTGTATATATACAAAAATGATCATGTATAAGAGAGCACGCACACACAGAAGTTACAAGCACTTACATTCTGTGCACATTCAATGAACACTTCTGATGACCTGGCTACAAGAACCAGGCTGGTCGAAAATTAAGCCGTACGCGTCCATCAGCAACCGACAGAACACGACATGACCACTGTCGAAGGAACTCTTCTTCCCCAAGGAAGAACAACTCCTCTGACAGAAACGACGGCGCCGTTCGATGTTGCCCGTCACACCGTGGCCGGCATGCTGTGAGCACGACACGTAAAGCCCATTGAGGGGTTATAACGACACCCAGACCCCCGCGTCGCCAGTGGCAACCCGCCGAAGCTGCTGCCACGCACGGGTCTTCAACGACGAGACCGGGCGCTGCTGCTTCGTTTCCGCATCGGCTGCTACCGCACCGCAGCAAGGACGCACCGCTTTCAAGGTACGGGAAGCCCTTTTTGCCTCAAGTGCGCCGATGTGGAGGACTTGGATCACGTACTCTTGCGGTGCCCCGCGTACTCGTCCCATCGTGACGCGCTCACGAACGCATACCGCCGCCTCGGCCTGCATGCCGTGCGACAGCACCGAGGCGCTTCTCTTCCCGTCGGCTCACTCCTCGGTGATCGGATGCACCTTCACGGCGCTGCTCGAATACTTGGACGGCGCCGACCTGTACGAGCGGCTGTAGCCGCCGCGCCTTCCTTGACGTGCCTTACCGCTTGGCTAGCTATCTCTCTCTATACATTCTTTTGTCCTCTACTCTTTTTTATCCTTTCGCTTCACCCCTACAGCGCTGTGGAGGTGCCCTCGCACGAGAGGCAGTAACAACGCTGTACTTATCTCTTCATTTTCTCTTTCAAAAACCACTCACACTGACAGAAACGACAGTAGTTCAGAATAAAGCCCCTCCATACACGGTGGCGCGTCGACGGAGGGGCTTTAGTTCAGAATAGAGCCTCCCCAGAAGTGGAAACAGAGCGCGGCGACGATGCCCCGCGGCAACTGCCTCGCGCCGGTTACGCCATAGACAAAAGGCCCCCGCAGCAATTAAAAGTCGCGCAAAGCGGCCGCGTGAGCAGCGACCAGATGTAACAAAGCGGTTAACACAAAGGCCACGGAAACCAGTATGCACGGCCCTCCAAAACACCCTGGCAACGACGCATTGCAGCAGCACATGTTTATCGGATTCCTGATGGGAGCAATTGGGACACAGCGAAGATGGGGCTACACCCCACCGCTCTAGCCTGTCACGAGTTGGAAGCACTTGCCACCGTAGACACCACATGAAATCGCGTAGTGGAGGCAGAAATGACGCCGTTATTGCATCCCACGGCACATTATTGGAATGTGCGCGGCGCGTTGGGGGAACTAGAGGAAGCAGTAAGGCTGACATTGTATCCACCACACGGTTTTCAAGAACGTTTACATCAGGACATATCTGCTGTATGTGGCGATAATATGTCACGGCCGTAGAGTAAAATGCAGGTGCGTTTAACACTTGTGGTCCGAGATTTAAGTGCACGCCCGGTAACATGTAACGAATTTTCGTGCCTAGGAAATAGCAAGCGAGTTCACGCGCAGGACACTGATCACGCTTTAACAGACGGAGCAGAAATCGCAGAGCAAGCAGCCGGCAGCGAACAGACACGGATGGGAACGCGAACCCAGCGCGAGAGCGTGCTTGCTTAAGCGCCCCGCGACAGACCAGCCCGACCAGAAGAAGGAACCAAGAAGGGACTGCAAGGACCTAGTAACTCGTAATGGCGGCTGTACAACGTGACAAACGTACCACACTCGGCCGCAAAATACAGACTGTGCTAAGTACCTTCTTTCTAATAGGGGCAAATCATACCCTTGAATATCTTGAATATTACGTCTTACATCTTCAAGAATTGAGAGCCACACAAAGTCTGATATGCCATCATAGGTGTAATCAAGGCCTAAAATACGAATAGAGTCGCTCTTTTGAAGACGGAGAAGGGGACTTAGGCGTGTCTGTGGTGAACCAATGAACAAATAACGACATTTTGAAAAATTTAGCACAGCACCTGAAATATTTCCGTACTCAGTGAAAGTTCAAAGGCTGCGGGATATCTTCATCCCTCAGATACAATGTGATGTCATCGGCGAAGGATGTCACCTTCACAACACCGCTACGAGGCAGTGGGAGACCGCACAGGTAAGGGTCTCTCAGTACAGAGCGCAGAAATGGCTCAAGGCTGAGCACAAAGAGTACTGCAGGGGATAGAGGGCACCCTTGACGAAGACCACGAGTAACGGGAAATGGTGCACGTTCCCGACCATCAAGGAACAATGTACTTCGGATATTTGAATAGGCAGTCTTAATACGTTAAAAAAAATGACGAAAAGCCGAACGAGGTCAGTATATTAAATATGCCGCTATGTTCAAGGCGATCGAATGCCTTTCTTGATCTAGTGAAACTAAGAGACCACGTGCTGACATGGTCAGCGCGTATGTCATTATGTCACGCATAACGAACGAGAGACTGTGTATCTCTCTGCCAGGGACTGAGCATGCCTGATGGTGTCCTATTAAGGAAGGCATCAGGCTTCCCAAGCGCCGGGTGAGAACAGCTGTGAAGGTATTGTAGTCAATATTGAGAAGCGTGATTGGCCTCCATTCCTCTCGACAAACTGATGATGGATCGGGCTTAATTATCAGCACAATACGAGCGTCGCGAAAGCTAGACGGGAATTCAAAGTTCTCAAAGGAGCGGCTGATAACAGACACGAAAGTGGCACCAATATCTTCCCATGATGTTAGATAAACCTCTACGGGTAACCCGTCCGGCCCTGGGGCCGAGCCACGCTTCATGGAAGATAATGCTGATTTCACTTCGACAGCTGACGGTCATGCACAAAGACGTTCAGCGACTTCAGGTGGAACCTGAGGCCGCTCACTAAGCATTTCGACGTTACCATGGTCCATTCGTATATTCGTGCGCGCCATGTTTTCAAAATGTGAAAGCGAATAATCACGTGCGGGAGGCGACATAACAGGAAGTGCTCTTGGGGCCACAGAACCGAGCACATTCGGCTGTCTAAAAAGAGAGTTTCTTGCAAATCGCAGAACTTCAGGGTGTGCACACGGATTATGTCTGCATCGCCAAGCAGCATCTGACAAAAACGACGCTGCGATGAGGCGTTGGAAACTCCTCCGAAGCTCCCGCTGCCATAACCGCATCAGCGGACACAGTTGATTGACCCGAAGCTTCATGGCAGTATCCACCAGTTCTTTTGACGTGCCTCCCGTGCGTTTCAATCAGGGCGACCCCAGCCCGGAAATACACGTCCAGGTCACGAAAAAAATCATTGGACTTAGTGGCTTGAGCGGCCCATAGATGCACAAAATACCTAACCTAAATGAGGATAGCACACAATCAAATGCCAATATCCGCCCTGACCCATCATAAAAAACATGATGATCTCGCAAGAGAGCTCTGTTGAAAATAATAATACCGACTCCACTAGAGCGTGATGTCGCGAAAGAGAAAAAGCAATTTAGGTTGAAAGTGCGTTTGAAAGCAAAAACATGATCAATGGCGAAAAAATTTGTTTCTTGCAAACACAGAATGTCACAATTTTTAGCGCGGGCCACGTTGATAATTTCGGCTTGTTTTATAAGATTTCGGAACTCCTGTGCGTTTAATGAAATAATATTCAGGGTGTCAGCCATATCTAATTATAAGTGTCACTGAACTGACCTGGTAGTGTTGTTCAAGTCGGTGCTCCGGAGAGAAGTCCAGGGAACATGCAGTACACACGTCCCTTCTTCGACCCTCTCGAAGAAGGCCGAGGTTTCTTTGGCTGTTGTAACTCGGCGCGGCGATCCGGGGCGCCGTCCGAGCCAGAGGCTGACGCGTGGGCACGCTTTACGTCTCGCGGGACCGCCATTTCTACATCGAGTCCATCCAGGCTTGTGGACAGTCCAACGTTACTGCCAACTCCGAGGCTAAAGCTATTTTCAGATGATGATGATGCTGGTAGCGGTTGGGTTGCGGGATCGATGTCTTCGCTGCCGTCAACTTCGGCAGCCGGGGGCTCATTCAGGTGCAACGGCGCAGTGGCTTTTGCAGAAGAGTCACAAATCAGATGCGGCGTTGTATACGCAACTGAAGCGCATGAAGACACCGCAGACTTCGTTGGTGTAGCGAGCGCAGAAATTGCAGGGCCAGGTATTTTAGCCATGCCCAAAACTCCCACGTGATCAGGACTGATGGTAGCAGCCGAAGCGGAGGCGCCATCGGCCACAGCGTGCGTGTCCCTCGCTGCCTGGGAGGCCAGCGAACATGGCGTGCTGCGATCGGCCACGTCATCAATAGCACGGTCCTCCTATTCGGCCGACAAGGCCGGCGAACATGGCGTGTTGTGATTGCTCGAGCTGCAGCTGCATACTTCTTTGTCATTTGCCAACGCTGGTTGATGCGGTGTCAAGGCAATCTCTTTGGTTACGGCGTCACATGCAGTGGTGGTGGTGGTAAACATTTATTACTTGAGCCTTTGTACAACATTACTTGTGAGGGGGCTCAGGAGCGCGTAGGGTATCCGGGAATTTGTGGCCCTCGGCGACCCTCAGAGCCCAGTCCACCAGCCGTATTTGGTCGGCTGGGTTGGAGCTAGATACCGCGTGTTGCGTTTCGCCTGCGACACGTGGTTTTGCCGGCGCGACTGCGGCAGGGCGGCAGACATTTTGGCCCGATCGTCGTCGCCGCAACACTCATCGCCAGGTGTTTCCAGGCGCGACTGCGGCGATGCGACCGCAAAGGATCACCCTCGCATTCCAGTCATTGTGCCCGAAACAGGCGATGCCAAAGCAGGGATCGTCCCCTCATTACAGCCATTGTGCCCGAAACAGGCGATGCCAAAGCAGGGATCGTCCCCTCATTACAGCCATTGTGCCCGAAACAGGCGATGCCAAAGCAGGGATCGTCCCCTCATTACAGTCATTGTGCCCGAAACAGGCGATGCCAAAGCAGGGACCATCCTCTCATTACAGTCATTGTGCCCGACCGGCAGCGCTACAACAGGGTGCTACGAGATCGTGCTCGACAGGGTGCTACGAGATCGTGCTCGACATGGTGCTACGGCATCGCTACGACAGTGTGCGTCACCATTAGCCCATTGTACATTCACGTGCTCGTCTTTTGAGGGGTTCCTTCTTGCCCTCAACTGCGAGAGTATAAAAACAGCTGCCCCCGGACGCCAAAGGGAGGGCTCCGATTTCTTCTGTTGAGTGAAGTGCTCTCCCGTCTCTCTACTTCGGTCAAACCTGACCACCAACTCTTTGCGATGTTAAAATAAACAAGTTGTTTCGTTGTTACCAGTCGACTCATGCTTTGCCGGGACCTTCGGATGCTTCCAGTTGTACCCCAGGCCGCCAGGCCAACGCTACCCTTGGGGCTTGTGACCCAGGTACAACCACGGGCGTCAGCGCCGAGTTCCCAACAGATCGTACCAGCAGTCCGATCCAAACATCTGGTTGGCAGCGGTGAGATCGCCTCCGACTTCAAACAACTGTCTGCCAGCGGGGAGATCGCGACAACGGAGGCCAGCAGCGAAGAGATGCAGTTGACGGTATGCTGAGCAGCTCAACGACGATCCGGGAGCAGTGCAACGAGCCCTGTGTGACGACTGGTTGCCTGCAGCGGAACGACTGCGCGGAATTCCTGCCTGCGAGGTTTGGTGAGTGCGGGACTTTCTTCTTCTGAGCTTTGCCAGGCTTTTTGTTAGTGTCAGAAACAGAGCTGGTAATTGTGGTTGTCGTTGCTGCCGGGTTAGTTTGCGGCAAGACAATAGTAAGCAGTAGAGAAAGCAGCATTCAGAGCAGCCATGGATTTGAAGTCGTTGCGCAAACCGAAATTGTTGGAGCTTGCAAGAGAGTTGGGTCTGGATGTCTCAGACAAACTAAGAAAACCTGAACTGCTAAAGGCTATTCTTGAGTTAGAGGCTGAGGATGACGAGCTGTCGGAATGCCTTGAGACTATTGAGGAGAGGTCAAAAAGACAGGAGCGCGAACTTAAAGAACAGAAAGAAAAAGAAGAGCGTGAACTTAAAGAACAGAAAGAAAAAGAAGAGCGCGAACACGCTTTGGAAATGAAGCGTCTCGAGGTAGAGATGGAACGCGCTCGTAATGGAAGTCAGGCACACGGTGCAGGAGAACGAGTATTGTTCAAAATGACTGACCTGATGCGGCCGTTTAAGCTTGGAGAGGACATTGGTTTGTTCCTGGTTAACTTTGAGCGAACGTGCGAGAAGCAGGGGTTCTCTCGGGAAACGTGGCCACAGCGCTTGCTCACTTTGTTACCCGGCGAGGCGGCCGACGTAGTCGCTCGCTTGGATAGAGAGGAGGCAGAGGATTTCGACAAAGTAAAATCGAGTCTGCTAAAAAAGTACCGGCTGTCTGCGGAGGCGTTCCGTCGGAAGTTACGGGAAAATGGAGAAGTAGAACACCCCGTCCTGTATGCTAGTCGTAAGCTGTCCAGTCGTGAGCAGGCGTATAGCGCCACCGAGAAAGAGTGTGCGTGTCTCGTGTGGGCCGTTCAGAAATTGTCATGCTATCTAGCCGGCTCGAGGTTTATCATTGAGACGGATCACTGCCCTCTCCAATGGCTGCAGACCATCTCTCCCAAAAATGGCCGCCTCCTGCGCTGGAGCCTCGCTTTACAACAATATTCCTTTGAGGTGCGTTACAAAAAGGGGAGTCTCAACGGTAACGCCGATGGCTTAAGTCGAAGCCCCTAACGTAGGAATCAGCCTCAAAATTGTTGGTTACTGATGTTTTTCTTCCTGAGGCAGGATTTTTTTTTAACATATTGCTTTTGTTTAGTGTTTCAAAGTGATGATATGCTTTCTAGTGCAATTTTTCAATTTGTGGACGCGTTCTGAGTGATGCTAGACTACTGTAAGGAACTAGGCAGTGGTATAAAAAGGGGAAAGAGCCTGGCAGGGCTTAGTGAGGGTTGTGCCGTGCTTGCGGACTGAGCGGTTGAGTTTCCGCGTAGTTCTAACGCTTGCCGGGAACGAGAACAAAAATGTGAACTCTCCCGAAGTCACTTTGCAGTGTCCCGTGCGAACCTGAACGAGAGAACGAGGCCTTCTCTGTGCGCTGCGCTCAAGAAACGTCGAGGGACGCCCGACTTCGGTTATGAGCATCATCGAGCGACATCCCTCCGGCCAGCGGATGCAGTCCCCTGTCCATCGGGATCTCCTTCCCCCGGCGGGGCGGTCTGTTGCGTTTCGCCTGCGACACGTGGTTTTGCCGGCGCGACTGCGGCAGGGCGGCAGACATTTTGGCCCGATCGTCGTCGCCGCAACACTCATCGCCAGGTGTTTCCAGGCGCGACTGCGGCGATGCGACCGCAAAGGATCACCCTCGCATTCCAGTCATTGTGCCCGAAACAGGCGATGCCAAAGCAGGGATCGTCCCCTCATTACAGCCATTGTGCCCGAAACAGGCGATGCCAAAGCAGGGATCGTCCCCTCATTACAGCCATTGTGCCCGAAACAGGCGATGCCAAAGCAGGGATCGTCCCCTCATTACAGTCATTGTGCCCGAAACAGGCGATGCCAAAGCAGGGACCATCCTCTCATTACAGTCATTGTGCCCGACCGGCAGCGCTACAACAGGGTGCTACGAGATCGTGCTCGACAGGGTGCTACGAGATCGTGCTCGACATGGTGCTACGGCATCGCTACGACAGTGTGCGTCACCATTAGCCCATTGTACATTCACGTGCTCGTCTTTTGAGGGGTTCCTTCTTGCCCTCAACTGCGAGAGTATAAAAACAGCTGCCCCCGGACGCCAAAGGGAGGGCTCCGATTTCTTCTGTTGAGTGAAGTGCTCTCCCGTCTCTCTACTTCGGTCAAACCTGACCACCAACTCTTTGCGATGTTAAAATAAACAAGTTGTTTCGTTGTTACCAGTCGACTCATGCTTTGCCGGGACCTTCGGATGCTTCCAGTTGTACCCCAGGCCGCCAGGCCAACGCTACCCTTGGGGCTTGCGACCCAGGTACAACCACGGGCGTCAGCGCCGAGTTCCCAACAGATCGTACCAGCAGTCCGATCCAAACACGCGGTCTCCCATCCCTCGACGTCGGTGAGTTGCCACTATTGCAGAGGGTGGCTGGAGCTCAGGGCATAAACAGATTATGTGATGGAAGTTGGCTCTAGGCGCGCCGCAGAGCGTACATTCCTGTCGATATAGGCCTGGATGAACCAGAGCGAGAAAAGCTGGAGAAAGAAAAGTTTGTGCCTGAAGCTGGCGCCAGGTACTTTGTTGGGATTGTGTTTAGGATTTATCTGGGGGAGGATACCTCAACCGCATTTCGCGGTAGTGGAGGGTCTCGTGATATTCGACCAATCGGTCTCTGGCGTTATCCAGGTCATCGGACGGCATGGCTCGGTTGACGGCTACTCGAGCGATCGAATGGGCCATCTCATTGCCTGGATGGCCTGCGTGCGCGGGCACCCAGATGAGCGTAATTGGTCTGAGGGGGGTCTGATGATTGAGAATTTTCAGTGGCGGTTCATGAACTCGGCCTTTCGAGTAGTTGCGGATTGCAGTTTTGGAATCGCTAAGGATAACCTCGGCAGCGGTGGTTGAGATGGCCAGCGCTATGGCAGCCTCCTCCGCCTCTATGGACGTGCGCGCCTGTATTGTGGCAGCTGTGATGTAACCAAGTTGATGTGACACTGCACTTACGGCATAGGCTGGTTTCTGTGGGTAGCTAGCGGCGTCGACACACACAGTGAGGTGGTCGTGTTGCTGTTGTTTGTAGAGGGCTTTTGCCCTGGTCTGCCTGCGTGCCTCGTGATGCACGGGGTGCATGTTTTAGGCAGGGGGAGAATAGTGATGCAGTTTTGTATGTCCGATGGTAAAGGACGTGTCTGATGGGCCTTGGAAGTCGGGATTAGTCCTAGTTTGTCCAGGATGGTGCCGACCTGTGGTGGTAGAGGACAGTCTCTCAATTTGGGCTGTGCGATGGGCTTCCGTGAGCTCATCGAATGTGTTATGTACCCCCATGTGAAGGAGGCGCTCGTTTGGCATGTGCCTGGGGAGGTTAAGTGCTGTCTTATACGCTTGACGTATAAGGGCGTCCACTTGTTCCGTTTCCGCCCTGTTGAGATGTAGGTATGGAAGCGAGTATGCTACTCTGCTTATGACAAAGGCCTGCACTAACTTTCTCAAGTCATGCTCTCTCATCCCATTGTGTCTATTGGCTATCCGCTTAATCAGGCGCATAGTGTGATGTACTATGGTGGTAAGTTTGTTAAAGGTCGCCGTATGTCTGCCGTTGTTCTGCATGACGATGCCAAGCACTCGTAGCTGTGTGACCTCTGGAATGAAGTACGTCCTCATGTGGATACAGATGCTGGGGGTTGGAGTTGGGTCTATGCGACTCTTCGGGGGTGAAGAACAAGAAGTTCCGACTTGGTGGGGGAGCACGCGAGACCTATTGCCATAGCCCGCTCCACCACCACAGCGGCCCCTGCTTGCAAGGTCGCCTCCATGTCGCCTATGCTGCCTGTAGTGGTCCACAAGGTAATATCATCTGCATACAGGGAGTGCGAGAGGTTGGGAATATTTGCCAGGTCTCTGGCCATGGGTATGAGAGTAAGGTTGAAGAGGAGTGGCGAGAGCACTGGACCCTTGCGGTGTGCCTCCGCTACCCAGTTGGAGCTTGTCTGTTGTCAGTTCTCCCACAGTAAGGACCGCAGTCCTGGCCTGTAGGAAGGCTGTGACGTAGGCGTGAGTTTTTCCGCCTACGTGTAGATCGGATAAGGCGTTCAGCACTGCGGTATGTTCCACATTGTCAAAGGCCTTGGTCAGGTCGAGTGCTAGTACGGCTCTTGTGCGTTTGGCATGCCGGAGGTGCAGGACTTCTTCAGAGAGCAGAAGCATGACGTCTTGCGTGGATAGATGCCCGCGGAGGCCAATCATTGTGTGAGGGAAGAGATTATGTGTTTGCATATGCTGTTGGAGTCTTTCTAGTATGATATGTTCGAAGAGATTACCTAGACATGAGGTGAGTGAAATCGGACGTAGGTTTTTTAGATCTAGCGGTTTCCCTGGCTTGGGAATAAAGGTTATCTTTGCATGGGTCCACTTTGGTGGGAGGGTTCCTGCGGCCCAGTGCGAGTTAAAGAGTTGGGTTATCGCCTGTATCGACCTGTCATCAAGGTTTCGAAGGGCTTTGTTCGTTATGTTATCCTCCCCTGGAGCGGATATGGTTCTGAGCTTATGCAAGGCTGCGCGGACTTCCCAGTCAGTGATGTCTGCATCTAGTTCTGGATTGTCCTGGCCGGTGTAAGGAGGTAAGGGGACCCTTGTGCTATCTGCCAGATATAGGGTTTGCAGAGAGTCCAGTAGTGCTTTGTCTTCCGCTGGGTTGCTGTGCAGCAGCCGCGAAAGACTCTTGCGCTGTTGGATCTTGTTATTTTCGGGGTTTAGCAGGCATCGCAGGAATGACCACGTGTCCTTTAGGCCCAAATTCGCACTCATGCGGTCGCAGAGCTGCCCCCACTGTTGGCGTGTTAGGTGTGCTGCGTGCTCTTCTATTTCCTTGACAAGGGCCGCGATTCGGGTTTTGAGTTTGCGATTGTGCTTATTGGCTAGCCAGCGTTTCTGTAAACTGTTGTGTGCCT
The DNA here is from genome assembly GCF_050947875.1 of Dermacentor variabilis. Classification (NCBI taxonomy): domain Eukaryota; kingdom Metazoa; phylum Arthropoda; class Arachnida; order Ixodida; family Ixodidae; genus Dermacentor; species Dermacentor variabilis. Next base: position 275,711,991 of record NC_134568.1, on the reverse strand, counting down.
CCCACATGTGTAATAGCCTACTGTCTGCGAGTTCTGAGTCTGACGCGGTTGCTACTTGGGATGTGGCCCTTGTGGCATCTACCATTAGTTGTTGCACCCACGTGTCCAGGTTATCGATGGTTTAAGGTGCGGCTACTCTAATCCGTCGAAACCTGTCCCAGTCAGTGATGGCGACTTGGCGGCGTTGTGCCTTGGAGAGCGTGCGGGTAGGGATGTAGGTGCTAAGGATGAAGTGGTCACTGCCCAATGAGTTTAGCGTATTGAGCCATGTATACCATTGGGTATGTGCTTAGTGAGAGTAAGGTCCGGGTTCGTGTTATGTTGGACACTGTTGCCGATCCTTGTGGAAAAATTGAGATCGTTGAGGAGCGAGAGCCCCTCATTTTGGATGAGCGTCCATAGCGTGGTACCGCACAAGGCACACGACTGTAGGGTGACAATTCCTGCAACGCCGACAAGGACGGTCACATCCGTCGCTTTCGTGGCCATGGATGCCACAACGGCCACAGAACGCTGCGGTGCACTGTGCACGGTAGTGGTCGCTGGAGCCGCACCGATGACACACGCGTTGCAAGCCAAGGTAGTCAAACGTCGCACGATGACCAGAGACTCGCAGATAATTGGGGACAGGGGTTGTGGTGCTCATTTCCATTCGAACGAAGCGGGTGCCCGTGAGAACGCCACGTCGTCCGCTCATAAGACCAGCGTTGACAGACAGAACCTTGCCGTATGGTTGGACGAGGACTTCGTTCGGAACGAAGGACGGCAAGAAGAGGCAGGTTACGTTCGTGAACTGCGGGCCGACGGGAACGGCAGGACAACGCTCGCCACCGTTGACAAGGCAGCCAGCATCGAAGATTAGAGCCATGGAAGCCATGCTTTTGGAGGTAACTTGGAAGTTGAAGCCTCCCATGTGCTGTACGCAATAGACCTCAGAGAGGCCAACTATTACGGCCGTCGCGTCGACGACGGTCTCGGGACCATGTCCCGCAGGGACAACAACATCGAAGACTTGGGCTTTTGAAGGAGTTCACGGCATTGTCGGTGCCACGTGAAACACGCAGGGACGCTAGCAGAAACCCTTCTTCGTCTTCCTCTTCTTCCAAGCAAGCATGACGGGAGAATGCTGAGGAGAGGCCCTACCTACACCCTCCGCGCGCTAGGAGAAAAGTGTGGAGGAAATGACGTAGTAGGTTCTCCTCTTTTTTGTTGATTTTTTATTTCTTTGCCGTGGCGGCCACGCCTTTCGGGTCACAATGGCGGCTTTGTTTTGGTTCTGTGCGCTCACACGTGTTGCTCCGTAGGTTTCGTACCGTGGCAAAGGCGCTGTGCGGGCAGGTTCACGTTGGTGTCCGTGTTTTGTTGCGCTGCGTTAGCTGGACTGTGCTCTCCCGGATTTTGCTGTGGCCAGGAGGGACACGAGGAACTAAAGTCCGTGAAATGAACGCGCATGCAACGCTCTACGCAATGTACCGCACCACGGCAATGGCAACGGACGAAGGAATATCCGCTGGAAATATTGCCCTCTTTGGCGGAATCATGCTAACGTGCTAACGATTGTTTAGTATTGCTGCGGAACGCGCGCGTCCGAGCATCACGGTTGCGCGCAGCGCGGCGTGGTTTCGCGAGAAATGTAAACAATAGAGGAGAGCTGGCCCGATAGGCGGAGCAACGCCATGAGCAACGCCAACTTCCGGCTTCACTTTAGCTTCACAAAGAGTACGTCAGGGCCTGTCCCGAGTTTCCTTCCTCCGTGAAGTGTACTTTACGGAGATACTGTGGCGGCGCTGCGATCGAAGTGGATTGGGTTGCATCAAGGTCGCGCCGTTGGAAACTGCTGGCGATTCTGCTCGGCGGGGTCATTCGTATTGCGTCCCGCGCTACTGTTTGCGATCAGACCGCGCAAATGCTGTTTATAATTGGACATGATATGTATTTATGCCTTAGGAATGGATGCCTTTCTTTCCTTTTTTTTATTTCCTTTTACGGATTTTTAATGCCAATCGGTGACTACGCGTGCATTGCGGCCGCGGTGTCGGCTTTCATTCTAGTATGTTATTGTACGGTTCCCTTTGGAGAACAAATATTTTTCTTATTCTTCAAGCAGTATTTATCTCTTGTGTGTTTTTGCGCATATAGTTTTTCATCAGTAGGTCTTGCAGAACGCAGACGAAAAAAACATGTAAAATTCCTGCTTGCCGCTTCAAACAAATAAAACATATCGGCCCCATGCGGCGCCCTGTACTCAGATTTGCGGGAAGTGTTCTTACAGAAAAAGAAAAAAAAACTGCAGTGCAACATCCCATTCATGTTTCCGTCTTCCTCGCGTAACAGAACGCGGAGTAACTGGCACGGGTTCTTTTATTGCGGTCGGCACTCGGGCGCCGAAAACAGTTTTCGGTAGCTATTATATATGCTAATCTTTGGCTCGTAAGTCGTGTGAAATTTTTTGTCCCAGTCCATGCTTAACAACAGCAACAAAACTCAGTGCCCTTCCACTCTGTGAAGAAGGATGATCAGTGAAGCTGTGTATGTGGGCCTCTTAATGGCGAACTGCACCTCTGCCGCGGGTCGGCCCGGTATTGTACTATCTTCGGGATCGGCCCACGTATGGAGAGTGCTTCGCGCCTGCGTCACCTCCGCCGCGGGTCGGCCTGGTATTGCACTATCTTCGGGATTTTTTTCTACACGCGGACGCGATAGTGGGGAAAGAAGAGTTCCGGGGAAAACGGGAGTAACTGCGCAGTTCGTCCCAAAAAGGGCGCTTTCGTCCCTCAAGGGAGTAACGGCATGGATGTGCGTGCCGTGTGCAAATTTTGGAGAGTAAGTGTTTAGTCCCTGGTCGGAAAGAGAGCAACGGGAGGACGAACGGCAACTGTTACTCCCCATGCGCTCCGCTGTTTTCGTCCGTGTCGTGCAGTGATGCGGCAAAAACTGTATTGTCTATAAATCGTGAATAGTTCGATGTTCGTGCACTGTCCATTGAACTACATGCAAAGCAGCACTTTGCCTCTTCGTGAGAAAACTGCGTGAAATTTAAAGTTGGAATGTCAAGAGCCATGCCCTTCGTGCGCACCCCATAAGTGAGCGATACACATTTAACGCGCAAGTCATTGATAGGCTGCCAGATTTTGCTGGTCAATAGCACCTAAATTCCTTCCGTTCCAAGAAGATTACGAACTTAACTGAAGCGATGTGTAGCTCACACGGGACACGCTAAGCGACAGAGCAATTGTCCGTCTCTGTCGTTTTAGGTGCCCCGTTTGAGCTCGCTACACGTTTACATCGTGTAGTGCCTCAGTTTAAAGCACCCTAAGAATACTCGGGCAGATTTCTTTTCGCACTCGCTTATGGTTGCAAGTACACTCAACGTTACACTCTCCCCGCACAGCATACACAAAATGCCGAGTCGCTTTTACATTGCCGCACCTGCGTTCCGTTGCTTAACCTGTCTCAATTGCCTACCCTCGTCAAGCAGCCTACCGTGGTGCAGTGGTTAGAGTAGCTAACATGAGAGCGAGAGGACGTGAGTTCGAATCCTGTTGTCGGGCGCCTTTTCTTTTCTTTTTTTCTTTTAGCTCAGTAATCTTTTTTATTAGCGTATAAATGCCTAATTTCATTAATTCCACCTTTGCGGAGCATCGCAAATAATGACCGTTGCTCCTTTGAGGAGCATCGGAAAAGAGCAACTGTTAGTCCTCGGAGGAGTAACGGCATGGGGAGTAACAGTTCATCCCCTCGCACTTACCCCCTAAAGGGAGGAATGGTTGTGGCAGATCAGTTGCTCCCCTAAAGGAGTAACCTCAATACCCCATTTCCTCCTTTTCTTCTTAGAGTGTGTAGCCCGTAACAGCTTCGCTGTTAAGTGGATATGGCGTTGCGCTGCGAAACTCGAGCTCATGGGTCCAAACGAAGTCGCGGAATTCCATGGAACGAAGTGGAAAAACACTCGTGTACGTAAGCATATTCATGAGCATATCCTGTAGGTGCGCGTTAAAGAACTCCAGGTGGTGAGAACTGAACAGGGTGCCTCGTAAGCATATCGCCAGACGTAAAACGGTAGAATTTGTTTAATTAAAAAAGAGAAAAAAAAGAAGGTAGCTGCGTCCTTCGGCTTTTTTCTAGGGGTGTAAACGAGAGAAATTATTCTTGAGTCTGATTTCTGAGAAAAAACATGTTACGCTTATCTTATATTTCATACCTAAATGTAATGCCGTTCCCGACTCTACGTCCGCTCAACTAAGCAGCTTCTGTATTATAATTAAACGCCTGCTTTCAGTTATCCGGTGCACTATGATAAGGACAATAATGAAGCATTTAAAGGAACGGCAAGCCTCGCATACACGTAGAGATATTTGTAGATCTGCGGCGTTCGTTGAAAAGGGTAAGTGTGGTAACACATTGGGCATCCAGTTTTAATAGGTTGCAGTCTTGCAGACATGGTGAGACTGTCAACAAATTTTTTCCTTGCCTGAATCAAGTTTGCAGATTTGGCTGTCCCAAAACGGAGCGTTTATATTGAATGACAGCTAGGAACTTGTTCAGCTAGACTGATTATCACCCGCGCCCTAATTCTTTCAGGAACGGGTGCGGCTCTGCGCAACAGCCACGACTCTCTTCGGAATAGGAGTCCTCACTTGCATCGTCTCACCTTCGAGACTTCAAAAGCGCTGTTATTCGTAACATTCGAACGCAAACGGATATTTAATAATTTTTAATAGTGAATTCTGAAGTCGAATACGATCTGAATAGCAAATACCATTCGATTAGACTATATGTTTCTACTTCATTTCGCCTGTTGGCACGTTGAAGAAGATCACCAGACAAGCCACGGAGATTACTTTGGTAACGACTTCCCGGCCTCCCTGATTCAGTCTGAGTACATAGGCAATATCTTGTCCCTAACACTGTTGTTCATATTAATGTGCCAATAATTGCCTTGATTCCTTTTCTCGGAAAGTCGATTGGTTCACCTGGCGCTGGTGCAGCTTTTAGAAAAAAACACGCTTATTCCGGTCGGGAGTTCTCACTTTTTCAATCAGTGCATTTAGAATATATGATAATTTTTCCCTTGCATATATTTCGTGGATATATATGTCTATGTACGATTAGATTTACCTAGAAATGCATTGGTCATCTGCATCTCTTCGCGCCACGCAGTTAATGAACCTGGTTTATTTCACTATATATAATATTGTTTTCTTTGATCATTGACTCTAATGAAAATTACTCCAACAAGACGCTCGCGTCAAATGACACGATATCAATAGCATTTTCTTTCGTAACTTCATGTTGCAGATAGGCGGCCTCTGTGGCAAAAATTGCGTGTTACATTTAGAAAACAATGTTAAAAACAGCAGTTCACCTGGCTAAAACTACAATTAGTACCAGCCGACAAGAGTCGCGGGCGCACCAATGCAAGTAAAACCAAAAAAATTTTTACCGCAGACACTTTCTGTGAGAAAACTGGGCGTTCGCCAGCGTCCGCGCAACGAACGCGCGCTCCCGAGCAAACGACGCACTTGGCAACGAGAGCAAAATTTAATACGTCATGTTGTGTAACCGATGCCTGAAATATGTATACGCAGCAAAAAGATGTCAATATAAATTTGCAGCGGAAATAAAGCACTGTTATAAGAGCGTACGCGCGCAGTCGGTCTTGTAGGGCCCGCAGCGAAATTGCGTTGAATATGCCGCGAAGCGCGTCTCCGCCCCAATCCAGTTCGTTCGCAGCGCCCTCGCAAAATTTTTCCGCACACGGCGCCTAAGCGACAGAGCGCCGTTCGGCCCACTCGACCATAGTCTAACACGCTCTAGCGGGCATGAAGGAAGGTTCCTTCCTCCATTAGTGCGGGTTCAAATAGCGATCCGAAGAGTCCAACGTAGGTGGGGCCCCCAGCAGAAGTTCCAACAGCGGCCGTTTTTTTTTGCGATAGCAATAATATGGACACTCTAGGCGCATACCTGCCGTAGTCGTCGGCGTTGCGGTGAGGTTCCGTACGAGTGAAAGCGTGTGAGGGTGAGCCAGCGAATGCGGTTCGATCTCGCGTGCGCGAGCGAGATTGAACCGAGATTGAATTCATGAGATTGAATTCAAAGCAACTGGGAAGGCAACAATTTATTAAGAATAACAATAGGTTATTTCTATTGCACTAATCACATCAAGATGACAACTTGCAAAGTAATTATTCACACATGGCAGACCGTAGTATGACAACACATTTTTCTTGATCTTTTCATACTACTAGGGTCAATTTGCTATAACACAGCGCTTATTAAACATACAGGCATAATTTTACATTGCTCACGTCAACTAAGCCCGATCGAACAAGCAAGATATTGCGGGCGGTAAATGCTGAAGCTATAACAGCTGTTTCATTAGCTCCAGTGGAGCGCGCGAGGTTTTCGCTTACTACAAAGCAATGAACACTAGCACATCAATCAACGTTACCTAGAAAACCAGAACGCCCACAAAAAATTGCAAAAAAAGAAAACAGAGGAAGGAAAAACCAGGGTGCAGCGGGCAAATTGTATCCGCTAGTATTTACTGTTTTTAAAACACTGGTCTAGAGCCGCATAGGCAGAACAATCGTACGAGCAACACAGCGAATTGGGCTAGTTGGTAAGTTAACATTCTTGGCGTATATGTGCACCGCGACGCAAACGTGTCGTTCATTCTTTGTCCCACGTCTGTGTCACGTGTGCGCCAAAATTCGTACAAGTGAACAACCTTTATTTCATGCCACCCGTACGCATCTCAGCGTTAACAGGGATGTTACACGAGATAAAAGTTGCTTTAGTGTAAACAAGGCAAACTCACCTCTGTAAACAAGGCGAACGCATCTCGCATATCCTGGTCCTTTTCGGCGCCGGCCGGTCTCGGCTGATACGCAGTAGCCATACGTCGCCGGCGCGTGTCTGTCCGTCCGCGCGTCACCGCGTAAAAAGCTTTGCCACCTTCCGTGTGGTTCGTGCAGTTTGGTACGTTGCACCCCGTCATACTGGAATAGAAGTGTCAATATGATTTGTTTCGTATCACTTCGCCAAGGTCCTTGACTTAAAAATTTGGCAGTGGCTTAGCTCGGCTATGCCAGGATATACGTAGCGAAAGCTAAGGTATAGCATGGTTAACCTAGGTTAATCTTGATTGCAAGTCCAGGTTAGTCTGGTTGTCTAGCTATGTTGCGGCGTTTAGCCAGTCGTTCGGCGCGCTGTTCGTCTGTTTCCTGGGCGATTCGTTTCCTCTTCATCTCGCTCCGATGTCGATTCCAGGCCTCCTCCTGCTTATCAGAATTGTCTCCGCCCATACTGCCGCCTCAACTGTGGTTACGGCGCACGCGATCTCTCCTTTTCAATTCTCCGACATGTTATCAGGCATGCGACGCAGCTGGCGAAGCGAGCGTATACATATAGGCGAGCGCAACGACGAGGAAGGCGGTGTAGGAACGCGGTGTGACGTCATGTGCCTTCTGGGAGCGCGACCATAGCGAAATCGCCAGTTCGCGGCCAGTAAAGCTTTCGCTGTAATATCGTCGAATACCGTACCTACAGTCCGGAGCCGATGAATGCAACGGACGCTGGACGTAAAGCCCCTCCATCCACGCGCCACCGACGTAAACGTGTATGGAGGGGCTTTAGCTGGACGGTACGCTGATTGCAATGTCAATGGCACGAACAGAAACGATGAGTCGCCATCGGGCCCGTAAAGTTCGCTTCGCAGGGGCGCAATTAAACATTTCACGCCATATTGCGCCACGTGATAGCCCTGGGCGAATAGCGGTGCGAGCGGCGCCAGAAAAGTTATGCGCAACTCTGCTCCTTGCGGTAGCATATACAGGAACACTACCTCGGCCGCTGCTCCGTACAGAGTGGAGACAACCGCGGCGTCTACTACGGGTTTGGCCACACGAATCGCGGACGCCATGTTATTGCTTCGCTGATAATTCGGCATGCAGAAGTGTGCTGCTCTTTTATTGATGCATACGATTTTTGTACAGCTACAGCGGTATATGACTAACCCTCCGTAGTTTTTTCGGCGTCCGGCAACAGAAACGGACTTAGCGATTTCTAACAAACCCATACACAATGGGTTTCAATGTTTGTTTTGTTGATCACCTACGCGTGCAGTGCGGCTGCGCAGATGTAAAAGAAAAAAAAAATGGGAGGACGCTTAAGCTTCGCCTCTAAGAGTGGAACGCCAATAGCATTCAAAGATCCCTGACTGCTTCTCACGCTCCCCGGCAACTGGCGGCCGCATTTCGATGGAGGCGAAATGCGAAAACACCTGTGTACTTAGATTTAGGTGCACGTTAAAGATCCTCAGGTGGTCTAAATTTCCGGAGTCCTCCACTACGGCGTGCCTCACAATCAGAAAGTGGTTTTGGCACGTAAAACCCCATAATTTATTTTTTTTCCCGCGAACGCAATGCACGAAGGTGACCTTTGTGGTGGAACCACGGCGTCTTGCGATGCGGCGGAGGTGAGCGCCAGCTGGAGCTAATGCAAGAAACTGGGCGCGCCGATCCGTGGCCCCCAAGACACCCATAGCACCGGCGCGCGCAATATGGCGGACGCCGTGGCCGGTCTGTGAACGCCGCGGCCGGTTTGTGTGTTCGAAATAGTTTCTTTGCATTTTCGCGTAACAGAATTGTTTTCTGGTATAGTAAAATTACAATCCGAGAGCTATCATGTCTGTAGGTTGTGTGCCAGTCATAGTTTACGATATTTATACGTATTTAACTTTAAAATTCAATTAATTAAGTCAATTACTTGCATCAGATGGAACGCCGTAGTGGGAAACTCCGGAAATTTTAGGCTATACTTGGGGTTCTCTAACGTGCACCTAAATATATGTGGTTAGACATTTTTTTTTGTCGATGCGATTTTCGACGCTGGACTCAGGACTCCAGATTTTCTGCGACACGGGCTTTTTAACGCTATCGGGTTAAAAGGCAGAACAGATTAGAACGCTCGCCGTGAAAAATAGCGTGACGTCAAGGTTATCGTAGTATGTAAGCAGGAAACACTCTAAAAACAGTGTCACCCTTTAGGGTGTATATTTGCCACACAACGATAATCGTCATCTGTCTTACCCGACGTGGTTGCTCAGTGGCTATGGTGTTGGGCTGCTGAGCACGAGGTCGCGGGATCGAATCCCGGCCACGGCGGCCGCATTTTGATGGGGGCGAAATGCGAAAACACCCGTGTGCTTAGATTTAGGTGCACGTTAAAGAACCCCAGGTGGTCAAAATTTCCGGAGTCCTCCACTACGGCGTGCCTCATAATCAGAAAGTGGTTTTGGCACGTAAAACCCCAAATATTATTATCGTCATCTGTCTTTTCCGCATTTCCTTTCTTTAACGCTGCGAGCCCGGTACTTCCCAGTAACGAACGTCATGCGCGTCATCAGCATGACATAGCATTCCCGACAGGAAAGTAGCGGGCGCAGCGTTTTCAAGAAAGGAAATGCATCAAGGCACACGACGATTATCGTTGTGTGGTAGATATACACCCCAAAGGGTGCAAACTTTATATAGAGTGTAGGTATCGGCGCTAAAAACAGCTGCGTTATCGATGGGGCGGACACGTATAGTTCGTATACACCCGAAGAACAACATGCGTACAGGTACACTCTTAGGCAAAGTTACACCCTTTGGCTTGCCCCTTCTGCCACACAACGATAATCATCATCTGCCTTGATGCGTTTCCTTTCCTTAACGCTGCGAGCCCGGTACTTTCCAGTAACGAACGGCACGCGCGTTATCAGCATAGAACAGTTTACACCCTTTGGAGTGCTCCTTCTGATAACGCGCGTGCCGTTCGTCACTGGAAAGTTCCGGGCTTGCAGCGATAAAGAAAGGAAACGCATCAAGGCAGATGACGATTATTTTTGTGTGGCAGAAGGGGCAAGCCAAAGCGTGTAAACTGTTCTTAGAGTGAAGCCTACGTAAGTGGCGCCACCGCCATAGTTCCGACGACGGCCGCTTCCTATTTGTCCGTCGACGATCCGGCAGGCACAGAAGTTATAGGGGGGGCTATCGCAGGGGATGAAGGTAGGCGGCGGCGGCGCGACGCAGTTGCGGATGCGCTGTACAACTGGTGCGATTGGGCGAGAGCACGAGTTTCGACTCTGCTGAAGTGAGCGACTGCACTCTAAAAAAAGTTTACACCCTTTGCGGCTTATCTTGTCCCCAAACGATAATCGTCATCTGCCTTGCTTGCGTTTCCTCTCTTGAAAACTCGGCGCTCGTTACTTTCCTGTCGAGAATGCTCTGTCAAGCTGATAACTCGCGAGCTGTTCGTGACTACACTCTACACTCTTAAGCAAAATTACACCCTTTTGCCACACAACGGTAATCGTCATCTGTCTTGTCCGCATTTCCTTTCTTTAACGCGGCGAGCCCGGTACTTTCCAGTAACGAACGGCATGCGCGTTATTAGCATGGCATAGCATTCCGAACAGGAAAGTAGCGTGCGCGGCGTTTTCAAGTAAGGAAACGCAAGCAAGGCAGATGATGGTTATCGTTGTGCGGCAGAGATACACCCCAAAGGGTGTACCTTTTGTCTACACTCTTAAAACGGTTGCTCCCTTTGGGGTGTATATTTGTCCCACAACAATAATCGTCATCTGCCTTGCTTGCGTTTCCTTTCCTGAAAACTCGGCGCTCGCTACATTCCTGTCGAGAATGCTGCGTCACACTGATAAGGCGCATGCCGTTCGTGACTGGAAAGTACCGGGCTCGCAGCGTTAAAGAGAGGAAACGCGGGCAGCACGGATGACGATTATTGTTGTGGGACAAGATACGCCCCAAAGGGTGTAAATTTTTCTAAGAGTGTACACTCTAAAAACAGTTGCACCCTTTAGGGTGTATATTTGTCCCACAACGATAATCGTCATCTGTCTCGCCCGCGTTTCCTTTCTTTAACGCTGCGAGCCCGGTACTTCCCAGCCACGAACGGCATGCGCGTTATCAGTGTGACGCAGCGTTCTCGATAGGAAAGTAGCGAGCGCCGAGTTTTCAAGAAAGGAAACGCAAGCAAGGCAGATGACGATTATTGTTGTGGGACAAATATACACACTAAAGGGTGCAAACTGTTTTTAGAGTGTAAGAGTGTAGGAAGTACCGGGCTCGCAGAGTTAAAGAAAGGAAATGCGGGCAAGACAGATGACGATTATTGTTTGGAGACAAAATATAACCAAAAAGGTGTAAGCCTTTTTAGAGTGTAGATTTGTGCCACTTTCTTAAAATTTTATGGAGTCCTACGTGCCAAAACCACGATCTGTTTATGAGGCACACCGTAGTGGGGAACTCCGGAAATTTGGACCACTTGGGGTTCACTAACGTGCACCTAAATTTAAGTACACGGGTGTTTGCGCATTTCGCCCAGAATGAAATGCGGCCGCCGAGACCGGGATTCGACCCCGCGACTCCATGCTTTGCAGCCCAACACCATAGCCATGCACTACGCGACCACGGTGGGTGAGCCACTTCATTCACCTAATTACTATGAATATCATACTTTAAACGTTGATGGTTCTTTGGTGAAAGCTTTGGTCATGGAAGCAAAATAGTAGAAGATGAAAGGGGCTCTAGCGCTGATTCTAAATGGATATTTTTTCACCATTTATCGTTCTTCCGTGCTTCCAGGAAGCACAGCTGCAGATACAAACCGCGCCTTTTAAATATTTGCACTTATATTCGTTTTCGCGTGTTTCCGTTTGTACTCCCGTAGATCGCGAGCGCGTATTCGCAATTGCTAAATTGCAAGTATCGCAAGTACGGCGGCAAAAGGGACGTCAATAGCTTTTCCGCGCGAAGTGTACAAACAACGTCTACCTGATCGCAGACGCATTCGCTGTAGCTTAAAGGCTAAACCCCATTAGCGCGATTTTGTGCGCGACAGCGACGAGCGACGGGTTCGCGCGACGGATCAGGCCGTCGCTTGAACAGATCGCTCGGTCTTGTCGCGCGAACGCTCGGTTTTGCAAATCTAGAATTCGTCGCTCGTCGCCCGGAAGTGCTATGAGCGACTAGCCAATAGCGCAAAGCCGGAACTGGATGTACATAACTCCAGTACTTCCGATTGTCGCACGGAACGAGCAAACGATTGAATTTTTATAGGTGCAAGGATAAGAACCTACTGCAAGACTTTCAGAAATATTTTATGCTGCTTTTTACAGTAAAATACATCAACTTAAGTTAATAAAGCACGCGTCACGCTAGTTTCGGCACCTATATTGCTGCCCTCATACCGGCAACACTGGGGAGACGTCGCTCGAAGTCATCGCTCGCATGGGGTGCAACTTGTAGGCGACGAGCGAACGCGACAGCCATCTACATCGCGTCGCCTGTCGCTGTCGCGTGCAAGATCGCTTGCATGGGGTTTATACTTAAAGGAGGCATCGTATAAGCGCTTTCCTAGCATAGAGCAAGGCCGCTTCCTAGGTCGCCTATTTTACGCGCGACTCAGAACCATATTGCTCCGGCGGCCCGGCTCGCCCCTCTGAGGATTTGCCCGTTCAGCGAAAGTCGCTGCCAATGCACGCTCCTCACATCCAACATCTCAGCCTTGGGCGGCGCATCAGTATCAGTTCCGCCTCGTTTGGAAAGACTTCTCCGATGCCTAAGGCAGGCAGACGAGGCCGTAAGCTACTTGGCGTACCTCCGTCCATTCGCGACTTGTGAATTCCCGGTAAGCGCTGAAAGCTTTTCTTTTTCTCATTTTCTTTTCTTTCACATTACTTTTATGTGCTGGTCAAGTTAGCCGAAAATATATCGTGTATCTAGCCGTGTTCATGGCCGCATACGTACGGGAGACTCCTAAACCACGGTGTTAGAACCATTGAGAAATACTATGTTGTGCAACCTGCCGCGATCAGCAAAATCCGTATATTGCGGATAATTCAAGCATGTATGTTTTCAGGCACGTATACGATCATCTGGGCTGGAATTCTCCGACATAAGGTGTCCTGACAGCCCGCAGGGTTATCTGACTGAGCTAGCTTGGTTGCCACAGTCAGAAATTCGAATCCTCGCGTTTTTCTTTCTGCAGGTGGATAACTCGAATTCACCTCTCAGGCCTGGAGTGGCGCCTGGCACCGGCAAAAACGCCGAGAGCAAGTGGGGCTATACTAATCCAGGTTAACCAAATTAGGAAGATCCGCTAAGCTTCAACAAGACACTCCCTCACCAGAACAGGAATTGGCCTCCCTGGTGCAGTATTCGGCCACTCCCTCCCAAATAACTCATTCGATTACTCAATGTCCCTCAGGCCCCAGCAGCTGCGGAGCACCTGACCAAGGTGGTGGTCAGACCTGTAACGCAGCAGAGGGTGCTGTTGTGATCGGCCGTTCTCCCCGCGACAACCTCCGGTCACGGCTCGCGCAATTATGGGGAACGGGCCGACGGCCTCGTCAAAATGGTTCTCGAAACGGATGATTTATGACCAGCGCGGGGGTACATCGCTCAGGAGAGGTTTGAGTAATTAGCATGAATACGGCCATCCTTTGTCAGCCGCACAACTTGGCATGTCCAAGCCGGAGACGCGGTCATTGCGATGATACGGCCATCACCTGTCAGTGTACAATCGGAGTCAGCGTACGTTCCCCTCCTTTCCCTGTTTGTGCCCAGTACCGTGCGTGCGTTTCCGACCAAATTCCCTTTTTAGGGAAAGGGCAACCGACCTCCGGATTGGTGGGACCTGATGTCATCGGTCTCCTGACAGCGGATTGGGTGAAGTGACTGAACAATGATTACGCAAGGCATAAAAGGAGCAACGGACGGCGTGTGTGATCGGCGACTACAACTTCATCATCAACTTTTCTGTATTATTTTGCATTTTCTTGTACATATGTAGATATAAACTTGTTTGTCAAACGCTCTGAATATCCGACCCAGCCTCACGTTCACTCACTCCTCCACGAGGCAAAGTAAATTCCACATTTTCGGACTCCCAGTGGCAACAGTACTAAGAATCTCTGGACCCGGACAGGCCGCTGATGGAAACTGACCCTTGCAACGTTTAACTCCCGAACTCTCTCGAGTGAAGCTAGCCTAGCAGGACTATTTGGGGAATTATCAGACATTGTTTGGGATATTATTGTCCTCAGTGAGGTTAGAAGAACTGGTGAGGCTTATGCAGTGCTGACAAATGACCACGTCCTCTGCTATGGAGGACTACAGCATAAGAAGCAGTATGGAGTAGAATTTTTTATCCATAAGGACATAGCTGGCAACATTGACGAATTCTACAGCAGTAATGAGAGGGTAGCAGTAGTCGTAATAAAGCTGAATAGGAGGTATAGAATAAAGGTAGTACAAACGTACGCTCCAACCTCCAGTCACGATGATGAAGAAGTAGAACAGTTTTATGAAGATGTGGAAGTAGCGATGCGAAAAGTTCAAACTCAGCATACTATAGTCATGGGCGACTTCAATGCGAAAGTGGGAAAAAGCAGTCTGGTGAACAAGCAATTGGCAACTGCGGCGGGGATTCTTGGAACACTCGAGGAGAGATGTTGGTAGAATTCGCGGAAAGGAATAAGCTGCGAATAATGAACACCTTCTTGAGGAAGCGTTGGAAGAAAAAGTGGACCTGGGAAAGCCTTAATGGTGAAACAAGAAATGAAATTGATTTCATACTTTCTGCCGATCCCAGCATATTGCAGGATGTAGAAGTGTTAGGTAGGGTAAATTGCAGTGATCATAGGTTAGTGAGGGCAAGGGTTCACCTCAATTTGAAGAGAGAAAGAGTAAAATTGGTCAAAAAGAAACAGGCCAACCTAGACGCAGTAAGGGTAAAAGCAGACCAATTCAGGTTGGCGCTTGCAAACAAATATGCAGCCTTAGAACATAGAGATGGAGATGACATAGAGGCAATGAATGAAACCGTAACTAGGCTGGCTTGAGAAGCAGCAATTGAAATGGGAGGTAAGGCACCAAGGCAAGCAGTAGGTAAGCTCTCACAAGTAACAAAGGACCTAATAAAGAAACGACAAAGAATGAAAGTGTCCAACTCAACATATCAGATAGAATTCGCGGAACTGTCAAAACTAATCAACAAGGAGAAAATAAGAGATATTCGAAATTATAACGCGAGAAAGACTGAGGAAGCAGTAAAACATGTACGCAGCATGAAAACCGTGAGAGGGAAACTAAGCATCGGACAAACCAAGATGTACGCACTGAAAGATAGGCAGGGTAATATCATCAGCATTCTCGTAGATATAGTAAAAGCAGCAGAAGAATTCTATACTGACCTGTACAGTACAAAAAGCAGCCACGATAATAATATTTGGTGTTTTACGTGCCAAAACCACTTTCTGATTATGAGGCACGCCGTAGTGGAGGTCTCCGGAAATTTTGACCACCTGGGGTTCTTTAACGTGCACCTAAATCTAAGCACACGGTGTTTCCGCATTTCGCCCCCATATAAATGCGGCCGCCGTGGCCGGGATTCGATCCCGCGACCTCGTGCTCAGCAGCCCAACACCATAGCCACTGAGCAACCACGGCGGGTTAAGCAGCCACGATACGTCCATTACGTCGATACGTCCAAGTAGTAATGAACAGGTTATAGAGGCTCCTTCTACAATTAGAGATGAAGTTATAAGGGCCTTGCAAGACATGAAACGGGGAAAAGCGGCAGGAGATGGACTACCAGTCGATTTAATGAAAGATGGTGGAGAAATAATGCTTGACACTGTATATCGACTTAAGAGGTCCCAGAGAACTGGAAGAATGCCAACATTATAGTAATCCACAAAAAGGGAGACGGTAAAGAATTGAAAAACTATAGGCCCATTAGCTTACTCCCAATATTACATAAAATATTCACAAAAATAATATCCAATAGAATAAGGGCAACACTGGACTTTAGTCAACCAAGGGAACATGCAGGTTTCAGGAAGGAATACTGTACAATGGATCACATCCATGTCATCAATCAGGTAACCGAGAAATCCGCAGAATCCGTATCCAGTGGTTCCCGGCGCACACCGGCGAGTGTGCATCCTCACCGAACCACAACGAGACGGCCCATTCGGTGGCGCGAGCGCTTACACTCTGCCCACCGAAAGTGACAGTCACCGTTGGTGGTTCGAAACCAAGGACCGAGTGACCAATTAGGGCGAAGTTACTAAGTGTTACCGCTTAGCTCGACAGACAATGCCGTCTCCCCACCCGGCATTCACTCGGGAGAAGGCCGTCATCCTAAGGCAGATACAGACCGGGTTACCCCTCGCCCCGGCAGTACTACACGTGCTTCACCCAGAACTCTGTTCAAGTGGTGTGTGCGGTATTTGTGCGGTGGATCCGGCGTACCAATGGCACACCACGTGGGACTGTGCCACGTTCCCGACCGAAGCTATCTCCAGGACATACCCGCCTGAACTTCAAAGGGCAGTACAGTCTACAGACAAGGACACTCAACTATGGGCCGTCCAGCAGGCCCGGGGTGCGCTCGAAAAACACAAGCCTCACGACCCACCACAAACGGGCCGAACTGGGGTAGTGGAGAGTACGGCATCCCCGGGTCGACGCTTGGCCAGCGTCACGACGCGTTAAACCGTCGGTTGCCGGCGTTTAAAAAAAAGTTTTTCCCATCCTATCCGCTGAGTACGATCAGCCTATCTATATGGTTTTTATAAATTACGAAAAGGCATTTGATTCAGGCGAGATACCGGCAGTCATAGAGGCATGACGTAATCAAGGAGTACAGGACGCTTACGTAAATATCATCGAAAGTATTTTCAGAGATTCCACAGCTACCTTAATTCTCCACAAGAAAAGTAGGAAGATACCTATAAAGAAAGGGGTCAGACAAGGAGACACAATGTCTCCAATGCTGTCCACTGCGTGTTTGGAAGAAGTATTCAGGCTATTAAACTGGGAAGGCTCATGAGTAAGGATCAACGGCGAATATCTCAGCAACCTTTGATTGGCTGATAAAACAAAGGTACACCGTTTGGGGTGTATATCTGCCACACAACAATAATTGTCATCTGCCTTGCTTGCGTTTCCTTTCTTGAAAACGCCGCGCCCTCTACTTTCCGGTCGGGAATGCTACGTCATGCTGATAACGCGCATGCCGTTCGTTACTGGGAAGTACCGTGCTCGCAGCGTTAAAAAAGGGAAATGCGGACAAGACAGATGACGTTTATTACTGTGTTGCAAGATACGACACAAAGGGTGTAATTTTGTTTTAGAGGGTGTACTGTTCAGCAAATCTGGGGACGAGCTACAACAAACGATTGAGTACCTCAAGGGAGAGAGTATAAGAGTAGGGTTGGGGGGAAGATTAATATGCAGAAGACAAAGATAATGATCTATATCCGCGCAAAGGGATGAGAGTTCAGGAATGCCAGTCAGCCTCTATAGTCTCTGAAGGAGTACGTTTTTCGGATAATTACTCACAGGGGACACTGATCACGAGAAGAAAATTTACAGAATAATAAAATGGGTTGGAGCGCATTCGACACACATTGTCAGATCCTGATTGGAAGCTTACCATTATCATTAAAAAGAAAGATGCACAATCGATGCATTCTACCGGTGCTGACATATGGGGCAGAAACTTGGGGACTGACGAAGATGCTAGAAAACAAGTTAAGGACCGCGCAAAGAGCGATGGAACGAAGAATGTCAGACATAACGTTAAGAGATAGGAAGAGAGTGGTGTGGATCAGAGAGCGAACAGGGATAGCCGATATTCTAATTGACATTAAGAGAAAGAAAATGAGCTGGGCAGGTCACGTAATGCCTAGGTTAGATAACCGGTGGACCATTAGGGTTACAGAATGGGTGCCAAGAGAAAGGAAGCGCAGTCGAGGACGGCAGAAGGCTAAGTGTAGTGAGGACATTAAGAAATTCGCAGGCGCTAGCTGGAATGGGTTAGTGCAGGACAGGGGTAATTGGCGATCACGGGGAAAGGCCTTAATTCCTCCATGCAGTGGACATAAAATAGGCTGATGATGATGATGAGAGGTGTGTCGGGGGCCTTTTTTTCCATCTTTGCCCTCTGTGTTGTAAACTCATCGTTAGGACCGCTGCTCAACAAGCGCTACACGCACGAGCGCGCACGCGCCCATAGGGACTGTTTCAATAAAAAGAAATATCCACGGGTTATACACTTATCAGCATTTCTCTTGTTGCGGATGGGTAACTCGTGCCTCCGCCAGTATTGTTTTCCGCTTTCTCGTCTTCTCTATTATGAGAAACGGCGAGATAGAAGAAAGCCCTTGCTACAGATTCCTCATAACGCATGGTGCAGCTTTCTGGCTTGTATTTACGGGGCAAGTGGGCGTTATCGTTACTTGCACAACACAACGTTTTCATGAAAAGTGTGATATGCTTTCTGTCTTTATCAGCACGGGTATCACCATATATAGCGGTCAAGAGAAAGAAAGAAAAGGACACTATTATGTGCTATCCATAAGGGAGCACGGCTCAGCATCCGGGAATGGGGGAGAGGGTGAGAGTAGCGATAGATGAGTAGGAGAGGGGAGAAATAGGCATGTGGCGGAAGGTTCAGCCTCAGTATCGTGCTATGGCAGGAGACCGCAAGGAGCAGGTGGCCGGGGGATCGGCTACAAGGGTGGCAGGTCCAGCCACAGCAGGAAACTCGAGGAAAGCCTGCAATGCTTCGACTGGGGATCGGCGGGGGAAGAGCAGGTCTTCCGCCGAGTTGGCTGGAAGGCCGAGGCGATGGTACGCGGCCGTCATCGCCTATTGGTGTGTAGAAAGTGCTTGACAGTGGCACAAGATATGTTCAAGTGTCTCAGAGGAGCCGCATCTCCTACAAGCAGGTGACGAGATGCTCCCTACGCTGTATTTTCGGGCGGCGGGCTATGCGCTACTTGTCCTGAAAACGTAGGAGGAGTGTTTGCTTTTGCCTGGTAAGTCCTCTCTCGGGGAGTGGCCGGGGTGGCTTGTCGCTAGCCGCACGCGTGTCTGGGTGGGATGCGGTCAGCAGTATGAGCAGTCGGTGCCGCTAGAAGTCGGATGCGGCTACTGCAGTGGTTACTCCAACAGGATCATGATGGGCTGCTTTGGTTGCAGCATCCGCCTCATCATTTCCGGCTATCCCTACGTATGAGGGGAGCCAGTGGAGTGAGAAGGGAGTGCCACTCTTTTGGATTACTGTGGGCTTGGCCAGGAGCAGGGCGACTGGGACTCCTGCGCGGTCAGGTTCGTGTAGTCCCTGGAGAGCCGGTCGGGAGTCTGTGATGCATCACCACGCGCGTCACACACCATGGTCACGCGTCCACAACTACCTCCTTTCCATATTCCGCAGTTACGCTCAGTGCTGTAGTGCCGTAGCCGGATGTAAGGGTGTCGGGGGGCTCTTTCGGTGTCGGAATATCCACAAATATTTAATAATTGCTTTGCTTAAAACGACAGACGACTTAAAGATATGTGGGAGATACCCTGAACTCTTTCCATACCATGGGGAAAAGACTTGTTTTTTGGAGGTTGCGCAAGATTTTCTTTCTGAAGGAACTTCTGCACTCAATATTTTATGTAATGCATAAACAAAAATCAGAATGAATGTACTTTTCACGCATAAAAGTTTTAATAACGAGATGTATGCCACCAAAAAGATCTAAATTACGAGAATGAAGTTCTGGGATAAAATTGAACAAAGTTTCTGAAGACACGCTCGTATCTGCGAAGGAAAAGATGTAACAAAAATATGAGATATACAAAATGTATTGCCATTTAATAAAAACTATCTAAAAAAACAACAACAAATTTTTCATTGAACAGGTATTCCACTGCATAAGCTAAGTGCCCGCCGTACATTTTGGCATACCGGGCTGCGGCCGCCGATGTTCCGGGCTGGCTTGCGTCGTCGTCGCTCTCAAAGTCCGACAGAGAGGCATCATCCTTAGACTCGCTGCTGCTCGACCCATTGATGAAATCAGCCGCCGAGGCAGCGGAATCTCGAAATCTGCGATCTTTCGAAGCGTGCGCTGCTCCCAGGGGCGGCCATTTTTGCTTTCTACTTTGTCGATCGCGAAACGTCGGAGTGCGTACAAAAATTAGCGCCTGGCAGAGAAAAAGCGAACTGCTTAGAAAACAAAAATATAGTTTTCCACCTTCCCGTCCTATGGCGCAAAGTGTCCGTAAGCGGCGCGGAAAATCTCGAAAGTGGCGTTTCAAGCCATCCGTAGCGGGCGGCCATTTTTGCGTTCTACTTTGACGATGGCGAAAATTTCGGAGCGCGTTCAAAGAATCATCAACTGGGGGAAAAAGCGAATTACTTAGAAAACAAAACTATAGTTCTCCTCCTTCGCGTCCGATAGCGCAGTGTGTCATGGAGCGGCGCGGAAGGTCTCGAAAGTGCCGTTCAAACCATCGTTAGGGGGCTAACAATGCTCAGCGGGCGCGGTACGGAGAAAGTTAAGCACTGAACACATCACTGGCAAAAAGTGTTTAGAGCGCAGCTCTTAGCAGCCGTTCCTTCGTTGAGCGTCGGCGTCATACCATAGGTGTTCTGTGGTCATACCTCGGCCAACCCCCGGAAGGCGAGTGCTAGTTTCGATTTTAAGAGGAAGCTTTAGCTCGAGTGCTCCTATCCAAATACATGTAAAAGGAGAATTCGTTTTTCTCGGCAACCACTGCACCAAATTTGATTAGGTTTGTTGCATTTAAAGGACAAACTTAAAATCTAGTGACTGTTGGTTCCGAATTTTTGAGTTAGATTGTCAATTTTTTATTAAAAATTGGCAAAAATCGGAAATTTTCAAAAAACATAACTATCAAGTTTACAACTCTGTAACTTAACCACTAAAAATGATAATACAATTCTGTGAATTGCATCTAATAGTACATCTAAAGCGGACAAAATTGATATGTTACACATGAATATAAAAAAATTTAATCATAGGGAAATACAACTTTTGCAAAACCGTTGTAATCAACGTAACAAATTCACGTAAGATGTAAAATGACATTTTGAATTTGTCCGCTTTGAATGATCTAATGAATGTCGTTTACAGAACCGCGATATCAGTTCTTGATGCAAAGCTATGAATTTGTAAACTTCGTGATTCTATTTTTTTCAAACGGTCAAATATTTGAAAATCGTTTTAAGAAAATTCAAGCCCTAAATCGAAATTCCGCTTCCAACAGTCACTAGAATTTAACTTTCTCTTTCAAATGCGACAAATTTCATCAAAATCGGTCCAGGGGTTATCTCATAAAAACGTTTTTGCGTTTTACATGTATTTGAATAGGCCGCGTCGGAGTTGGGCCCGAGCTAAAGCTTCCTCTTAAGGAACATGCGCACTCCAAGTGGTTGCCGGACATGCTAACTTATTTTTTATTTTTATTTTTGGAAATTTTAAATAGGGCGAAGCGTGAGAAGTGGTTTACATCTTGCGTCTGTCGAGCGTATACTTACGCTCACCCTTGCCACTCGTTCAGCGATATCACAAGTCGGATCGCGCTTGATCATCTGCTTCGGTTGTCGTCCCAAGTATGAAGATGGGAAAGATAAGACAGAGAAGCTTGATCAAGCGTGCAACGAACGGAAGACGCAGGAAACCAGGTCAACCATGCATTAGACGAAGATGGCTAAAACGGGGCGTCACATGTGTTGCGCGGCTCTGTGGTGTTCTAACACCGGGAATTCCAGTTCTGCGAAGTTTTTAAGGTTTCCTAATGACAGCAGGTAAGCGCAAGTATTTCACTTTATTTTGTGAGCAGTTACTCATTTTGTATGAGTAAACCAGTTCTGTGAAAGTCTGAGGGGACTGACATAAAAGCAGTGTCGCTGGACCCATTCGTCATGACGGCAGCCCAGCTGCTATCGGTGAATTACTTGTACTGAAGGACTTGAGTAGGTGTTTGTTGGGCTACATACTTTGTGCACTCTTTGTCGACACATACAGCCAAAACTAAAGTAAAGAAAAAAACAGCCACAGCCGTGATGTTTTATCAAATTTCAGGAGCAGTGACGGCAAAAGGATGCACGCACATAATTTCTTGTTGCGGTTTGATGCACCATTACTAAGATATCGCACTGAAGAAGGTTGAAGGTCTCTATTTTATCTGAATTTTGGAGCGTATAGACGCCCCCCCCCCACCATACGCTCCGTTACCTTGCTTTAGATACAGCTTCGGTGTGTGCAAGTTTTTGAGCACCTGTATTAAAGACCAGGCGTAATGTTATTTGTTTTGCCGGCAAAATGTATTTAATACCAGTAATACAAGTGTAGAGTATTCAATGCTAATTAAGTGCGAACTGGTAATCCCCCTTGCGATGAAGAGTGCTATTAAGTGTTTTTTTTTGTGAATTGTCGGTTCCTTGCGTTGCTGTTGTGTCAAAACAGTGTCCTAATACTCGCCGTGCTATTCTGCATATATGAATATGACGCAAAGTATGACAACAAGCAGATTATATGCGCCTGTAAGCGCTATAGAAATATGTCCCCTCATTCGGCATGCAGTTCAAATAATGAGAGCAGTTATAGGCTACTTCATGTTCATGCAGATACATGTAGCCAGCTTAAAATTCTCTGGGTACTTCTCATACTGTCAATGAAATACATGTATTGTACGCTGCGTTCTTTCTGTAAGCCAATCCCGGCCATGGCGGCGGCATTTCGATGGAGGCGAAATGCGAAAACACCCGTGTACTTAGATTTAGGTGCACGTTAAAGAACCCCAGGTGGTCAAAATTTCCGGATTTCTCCACTACGGCGTGCCTCATAATCAGAAAGTGGTTTTGGCAAGTAAAACCCTATAATTTTTTTTTCTGTAAGCCACAAAATGTGTCGCCGTCATAACGTACGTGACAGTCAAGTTCCGTGTGACCAATCCGTGATGGTTAATTTTCGCATTGGTTTGGATCTTGCGGAATCTATGTTCGCTTATTATGTACAAATTTTAGCTGTGAATGGAAATTACTTCTGCTGATTGACACTTTCGCACTGCGTGGCGGTCAGTCTTCTTACAGTACGGAATGTGTGAATAGAAACAAACACGTTAAACTTTTACTTGTGCTGAGTTTTGGCTGACAGAAACCGGCCAGCTTTAGCTGATCCACTTGACAACACACGAACGAAATTGACGATTGATCGTGCCATGAAGTTATTTTCTTTGCACTACCACCCACTAGTGGTGTGGACTAGTTGAACTGTAACACTAACTTAACCCCAAGTAAGGAATTTCA
Source organism: Dermacentor variabilis (assembly GCF_050947875.1). NCBI lineage: Eukaryota > Metazoa > Arthropoda > Arachnida > Ixodida > Ixodidae > Dermacentor > Dermacentor variabilis. The sequence continues at coordinate 275,688,813 of NC_134568.1, read as the reverse complement.
AAGCGACTTCTTTCACGAAGTGACGAAATGTAGTGTATCACCTGCGAATATTGGTAGTTAAGTACAAACCCCATTAGAGCGATTTTGTGCTGCGACGGCAATGAGTGACGAAACGGGCCGTCGCTTGAACAGATCGCTCGGTCTTGTCGCTCGATCGCTCGGTTATGGAAATATAGAATTCGCTGCTCGTCGCGCCTAGGATTTGATCTCGCCACCTCGTGCTTAGCAGCCCAACAATACATCCACTAAGCAACTACGGCGGGTAAGGAATGTTGGCAGTTCGAGGAAGGTGACAGTCGGCACGTGAGACAATTTGTTTGCATCGTCATGGCGCGAGAACCAGTGTGAGTCGTTGAAGAATGACCGCAGGGTGCATTGTATTTAATGTGGTGGAGTCCGCGCCCAAAATTTTATATCCGAATCACCCTGTAACGACTGACGACCAGGCATCTCGCTTATATGTGCAGTCGCCTGACAGTTGCCGGGCGCTGGCGTCGGCCACATGATCTACTTGACCTCTCTACAACACTTGCCAACATTTTCGCCTTATTTCACACCATCGGGTTTCGGCTAACTCCTTCAACAGCCAATCTATTTGTCCAGAATATTGGCTACCAACTTATGTTCTTATTTTATTTTTAAGTGATTTTTTATATTTAAGCTAGTACTGGTCCTGAGATTTCCAGTGGGTTCACCTTTCCCAAAATGCCTGCAGTTTTGTCGGCCTCTGCTCATATGTTGGGGGATTATTAATAGACGTTGAAACCATGGCACGGCCCCCTACCATGCTGCTTAAAAAGTGATTTTATTTTCCTGAGGTCTTGTGCAAGCTTCTGTCTTCTTGCCATTCATCAACTTCCTGATTTCCCTGTCACTTATATCCCATTTCGATGACTACGATCCCACGAAAGTTGGCAATGATGTAGTGACCATGGGATTGAAGCCGTTCTACCGGCGACGCGACAGTCACTTTTGATCACTGTGAATGAAAATAGTGTATTAATGAGCGCCAATCTTAAGCATATAAATTCACATCCGAAAAAAATATGCGGATCCCACGCATTGTGGGAATCGATGTAAGTGAAGCTTTTGTGTTGTTTGCTTTTATTGACGAGAATTAGCGGTAATGCTGACTGCGAATGTACAATTTATTCAGCGTTTAGTGCAATACGAGAGTAGCGAGTTGATGGCAAAGGTTACCTTGCGTACACCACTGCTTTCTGTCTGCGTAGTACACAACTTACAGCGAGACGTGTTTGCTTGAGTGAGTGAAGTAACTTTATTTTGGTCCAGAGAAGACGCAGGGAAGACCCCGCGCCACCCGGCTAGTCCCACGTAGGGACCGCCAAGCCCAGCTTGACGGCCCGATCGCGGGCACTCTGGACGGCCAGGGTTTGGTCGTTGAGTTCGGGGCTGCCCAAGAGCGCAGCCCACCTATCCTCGCTGAAGGAGGAGCCGATGGCTTCACACTCCCACAACACATGGTCCAATGTTGCCCTTAGTCCACAGGCAGGGCAGTCCGCACTGGGATATCTTTCAGGGTATATGGCATGAAGAACCGCGAGGTTAGGGTATGCACGGGCTTGTAGAAGTCGAAGGGTAACCGCCCGCACCCTACATAAGGCGGGGTGCGGTAGGGGGAAGACCCGTCGTGACAGATAGTAGTGCGTGGTGATCTCATTAAACGTAAGCAAGGGTTCCCCGCGGGGCTGGGCGACTGCTGAGGTGGCGCGGTCAGTGAGTCCTCGCGCGGCCTCGTGTGCGCCCTCGTTAGGGTTAGAGGGAGAACCCTCAATCGACCCCAAGTGAGCGGGAAACCAAATGAGAGAATGCGGAGAGATACTTTTGGCGCTTTGGAGAATGCGGAGGGCCTGGGGGGAGACCATACCGGTTTGGTAGGCCTTAATGGCTGCCTTGGAATCACTATATATTGCCTCTCTGCGACCATCGAGCACAGCCAGCGCGATTGCAACCTGTTCGGCTACCACGGGCCTCGAAGTGCGTACCGTAGCGCAGCAAGTGAGCCTTGAATTGGAGTCTACGATGGAGACGGCGAATGCCTCTTGTTGGACATATGCCGCGGCATCCACGAAGCTTGCCTCAATGTGGTTATTGCGGACATGCTCGAGTAGCGCTGTACCCCTGGCCCGACGTCTGCCGACGTTGTTTGCGGGGTGCATATTGCGGGGAAGGGGCGCGATGTGCAGGTGAGACCTGATGTCGCTGGGAATCCGCACGGCGTCGGGGCACTGGTCGACAGGATTGAGGCCCATCTCGCCGAGTAACTTGCGGCCCGTCGGGGTGCCGGATAGCCTGAGCAGCTGTGAGTACTCTTGTGCCTCGATAATTTCTTCGAGCGTGTTGTGGACTCCGAGCTCCAACAGGTTTTCGGTGTGAGTGCTTGCAGGTAAGCCGAGGGCGAGCTTAAAGACCTTTCTGATGAGTGAATTGAGCTTGTTCTTCTCTGCAACATGCCAATTATGCATGGCCGCCGAGTATGAGAGGTGGCAGAGAACAAAAGCATGTATAACGCGGATGAGGTTGTCTTCCTTGATTCCCCGGTGCCTGTTGGCGATCCTCCGAATGAGGCCGAGAGCACTCTCCGTCTTGGCGGTGATCTTTCTGAGTGCGGTTCCATTGGCACCGTTAGACTCGATATACATCCCCAATATTCGGAGTGAGTCGACTCTGGGCACCGGAGACCCGTCACCAGTGAAAAGCCGTATTTCGCTTTCGGACGCCGGTTTCCAATCACGATGGCCGCCGCCTCTGGGTCTTTTCTTGTAGAGAAGTAGCTCAGATTTCGATGGAGAACATCTGAGCCCAGTGGGGCGGAGGAAGCGCTCGGTCGCATCGATGGCGCTCTGCATGGCGGCATCAACTTGGCCGTCGCTCCCGCCGACGCACCAGATGGTGATGTCATCTGCGTAGATGGTATGGTTGATTCCTTGAATCTTCGTGCGCTCCTTAGAAAGTCCGATCATTGCGATGTTAAATAATGTTGGCGAGATGACTGAGCCCTGAGGCGTGCCGCGTGAACCAAGGGTGATCTCTTGCGAAAGGTATCCTTCGATCTTGAGCTTGGCAGTTCTCTGGCTAAGGAAGGATCGGACGAAGTCGTAGGTCCTCTTCCCGAGTCCGAGGCCGGCAATAGACTGGATAATGAACTCGTGTGAGATATTGTCGAACGCCTTCTGCAGGTCTAATCCAAGGATGGCTCTGGTATCACCCGTGCTCCGGTCGATGATCTGATGCTTTATCAGCTTCATGGCGTCCTGTGTCGAGAGGCCGGCTCTGAAAGCAATCATATTGTGGGTGTACATGTCATTGGCCTCGATGTGCACCTTGAGCCGGTTGAGCAGGGCATGCTCTGCAACCTTACCGACACACGACGTCAGGGAAATTGGTCTTAGATTCTCTATTCCTGGTGCTTTACTGGGTTTGGGGATGAGTAGCGTGCAGGCCGGCTTCCACTGTGTGGGGACCTGTCCACTACGCCAGACTTCATTAATCCTCTCAGTGAGGAAGTCGATCGACTCATCATCGAGATTCCTCAGCATCCTGTTAGTGACGCCATCTGGGCCAGGCGCAGATTTGACGTTTAGTGAGAAGAGGACTTCTCGGATCTCGGCCGCGGTGAAGTCCTGGTCCAACTCCGGCACCGCACTCCCCGCGTAGTCTGGGAACTGGGTAGGGGCAGATCTATCCGCGACCGGCAGGTACGTGTCTATGAGCCTGTCGACAATCAACTCGTCCGGGGTAGAGTCCGTAGCGAGGTGGATGGCTCGCGCGAGGGATCGTCTCTGGCTGGATCTGGTGCTGCCCTCATCGAGAAAGTGTTTGAGCAGACCCCAGCTCTTGCCTGATCTGAGCTGACCCTCGACGGATTCGCAGAGCTCATCCCATTGTTGCTTACACAGGTTCTTGCAGTGATGTTCGATCTCCCTGTTAACCTCCGAAACCTTCTTGCGGAGCCTCCTGTTATGCTTCTGCCCCTTCCATCTCGTGAGGAGGGCTTGCTTGGCTTCCAACAGGTGCGCCAACCTACTATCCATCTTGTCAACGTCGAGTTCAGTGACGACCTCCTTGGTTGCCGCCGCGGCGTCATCCCTGATCCCTTTGCACCAACCTTCAAAATCTGTCCCGGCCATCGGTGCGCGCTCGGCTCTGCTCTTGCGGAAAACGTCCCAGTCGATCAACTTGAATTTCCTTGTCTTATAGCGGGCAATCGGGAGGGAGACTTCGATGACGTAGTGGTCACCTCCGAGGTCTAGAGCCGTGTTTACCCACTTGACCTCCCCTACTTTCTTGACAAAAGAGAGGTCTGGGGTAGTATCCCGGCATGCGGAGGTACCTCTCCTAGTGGGGAAATCCTTATCGGTGATAAGGGTCAAGTCCACTTCCATCGCAGTCTGCCACAGTTCGCGTCCCTTGGGCGTGTCATGGGTGTACCCCCACACCCTATGTGGGGCGTTGAAATCCCCGACGACTACAAGGGGGTGCCCACCGGCCAGGCTGACGGCTCTCTTGAGGAGGGAGTTCGCCCTCGCCCTGCGGTAGCTGGGGCTGCAGTATACGTTGAGGATAAAGAGGCTGTTTCTTCTGAGGCCCTTTCTGGGTGGGTGCATGAGGATTTCAGTCATGACGTACTCGATGCCATCACCAACTGCGCCGAGGTTGCGAGAGAGGCAATTGTACCTTTTGTTGACGAGGGTGGCAACTCCCCTACCTCCTGAATGTGAGGATGCTACCAGATAACCTGCGAGTTTGATAGGAGTACTAGTTGCAACTTCCTGAATAGCGGTGATTTGGGGCTTAACCGTAAGAGTTCTTACATATTGCTGCAGAAGCGGCTTCTTATTGCGAAACCCTCCGCAGTTCCGTTGCCAGATACTAAAGTTCTCGTCCGCACTATCCATGGCTAGGCTGAGAGGAGGCTTGAACGGCCCTGAGAATCGCGCCCTCCGTCGGTGGTGCCAGTACATGACGTCGTGCTGCGACCTGCGAAGGAGCGGGGCTGGGTTCTCTCCTGGCATCGACCTCCTCTAATTGGCTTATTCGTTCACTGAGTGCACCTAAGCCCATTTTTGGGTGCGCTATAGCTTCCTCGACCTTTGCTAAGCTAGCCTGCATGCTGGCGAAGGCATTCTTGAGTTCTGAGAGCAATTTTATTTTCTCGTCTTCCTCTCTGTTCTCTACCGCTCGACGCTTGGGCGCGCGAGCCGCGTGGGATGTCTCGGACGTATCCATGGCGACCGGGGCCAAAGCGGGTTGCGGCGAGGAGGGGGAAAGCGCGAGCTTCCTAATCTCCGCCATCTCCGCAGCTAGCCTGCGCATTTCTTGTTTAACCTGCGCGTTTTCCTTCCTCAACTGCTCGTTAACTCGTCGCAACTCCTCGAGCTCGTGTGCGTGGTGCGAATCGCGAGGCGGGTCGTCACCTCTTGGACCCTCACGTCCCCCTCGAACCTTGTCGGCCCAGGAGAGCGTGAACTTGCTTCTAAGGGCGGTGGGCGTGCGGGAGCGGGACCTGGTCCGCCTCGACGTGTCGCGCCCCGGCCTGGAGCTGGAGCGAGGCCGAGAACCGGAGCGTCCCCGGTAACAGGCCCGTCCTTTGGACCCACGGCTGGAGCCGGAACGTGCCCTGGAGGTGGAGTGGCCCCTGGATACGGAACGGACTCTCGAGCGCCCCCTGGAACGGGAGCGTCCTCTGCGCTGAGTACCCGGAGTGGACGAAGCCTGGACGAGTTCCGCAGTGTCCGAGCGCCGCTGAGGGGACGGTGACGCGGCATCGGCCATCTTGGCGCGCTCACTGCGACGACGACGCACGATGTATGGGATCTTGAACCTTTGAGCACAGTCCTTATTAGCCGTGAGATGCTGGCCACTACAGAGTTTACACTTGGGGGTACACTGATGCTGCTCGTCGGGACTAGGGGCACCACAGCCACGGCAAATAGCGTCACCTGGATTGGGACACACGTCGGCGCGATGACCGAGGCGGCCGCACGTATAGCACACGTCGATTTGCTTGCGATAGAGTGAGCACTGCATGAGTAGCGGTCCATACCTGACAAAGTTCGGTACACGATGCCCGTCGAACGCGACGATGACCGTGCCGGTTTGAGCTATTCTCTTCGCTGCTAAGGCGAGTGGATTATTGGCGTTAACAATCTTGCCATCGATGACGTCAGGGCCGTCTTGAAGAGGGATGTTGCGGATCACCTCCTTGCACGTGGAGTGCGCGGCCTGATTTGCCACGGCGCGCTCCCGGCTGGGGCGATGGCGCATTAGTGTCAGCCGTGCGCGTTTTGGCGCTAACTCTTCTGGCCCCCGCAGACTGCCAGCCTTGATCTTGGGTAACCTCTTCCGGGGAGATATCCTCCCCCGCCACTTGATACTCCATCTTGAGTATGAAGCGTACCCCGCCTTCAAAGGGCCAGTACACGGCGGGCAGATGCTTCACGAGGTGAAAAGCTCGGTCTCAAAGCTCGGGCACGGGCAGGAGGCTCGTGGCCGTGGCGCGAGGCGCGTGGCCTCCGGGAGCAAAGCTTGGCAATCCTCCGTAGGCTTAGCTTGGCGGCCGCCGCTTTGCTGCTGTCGAAGCGTGTAAATCTGTGAAAAATGAACTCACAGTGCTGCGGATGGTCTCTCTGAATGCCGCTTTTCGAGCTGCGTCGAATGATGCAGATGTTCTGGCGCTTCCAGGTTGCAGTCCGCAAGAAGCACACGTTGAATCGGGAGCTCATGTGGAACCACGTGTTTGCTTGAGGCATTGTTGCGTGCCAATGTTTATAAGTCATGGGGGGGGGGTGGTTGAGCATTTCATTGCTTCACATGGCACATCGCATCGCAACAGACGTGTAGGCAGAACTATGAAGCTCCTACGTGCTAAAACCATAAGATTATGAGGCACGCCGCAGTGGCGGACTCCCGATTAATTTTTAAACCCTGCTGTTCTTTAACGTGCACCTAAACCTAAGTGCACGACTGTTTTTGTATTTCGCTCCCGTCGAAATCCGGCTCCCGCGGTATATTGGGATCCAAATCACGAAGTCGAGCGGTGCCATTGCCGCACAGCTACCGCTGCGGGCACAGAAGCGTTGATTTGAAGTCCGACCGCTTCCTTAGCGTTGCATAGACCCTACGGTGATTTATTGTGGCTTTACATCTGCACGCCCTGCGTTAATAGTCCGCTTGACGAATTTGCATGGTGTTTGTTTTAGAGCGCAGCTCTTTTGCGTCCGTTCCTGGGTTTCGCGTCGTCGTCCGCGTTGTCGTCGGCCTCGTAACCAGCTCCGCCCCCCTTTCATCCCCCCAGCGCTAGCAGCGACCGACTGATACCGCTGGATGCCGCTGACGCCGCTAGAGAGTCAAGATAACGTGACTGCATAGAACACCGTCGCCGCCATGCAGAAAGAGGAGGAAAGGGTCCCCCCCCCCCTGTTCTTGTGTGGCGGATAGGGTGCTCTTCAGTTGCCGACGCGCCGGTTATTTCACGTAGGCCCCGGCACGTCGACGAATACGTGACCACCTTCCCACGGCTAGACCTGGTTCTTAGCGCTGCGGAAGCGAGGGTATCATATTGTTTGTGTCGGCATCGGCGGCGTTGTCCCTGAAACCAACTCCGCAGCTGGGGTTGACTCACTATCGGCGTCAGCGGCATCAGTCAGTCGCTGCTATCTCTTCCCTCCTCCCTTTATCGTGTTGTCCGCTTGCTGCGCGCGCTTCTGCCCCCATCGTTTGCCGCTGGGTGTACACGCCGCCCCCCTCCCCCCTCTTCCTGCGAGTCTCCGGTTGTCAAAGCGCCGGCTCGAACTTAATTCCTTTCTTCGCTCCTCCTCCAATGCAACCCCTGTGCGGTGGCAATCAGAGAGCCGGATCGGTGGCGGCGGATCTGTATATGTGCACCGCCCGAGCCGAAATTGCCGCTGCCGTTCGCCCTGTGCGGTGGCAATCAGAGAGCCAGATCGGTGGCGGCGGATCTGTATATGTGCACCGCCCGAGCCGAAATTGCCGCTGCCGTTCGGCACTGCGAAATTATCTGCCAGTTCTTTCTGAGCCATGAGCGAGACGACCGATGGAAGTCCTCCGTCTGCTGCTGCTGCTGCTGCTGCTGCTGAACGAGCTGCCAGAGCAGAGGCCCAGCGCCGTCGCCGTCAGAATCCAGAGGTGCGTGCCGCCGAAGCAGAAGCTTACCTAGTGGAGTCTTTGTTAAAGGAATACGTGTGAAAAATAAAAAAAAATTCTGTGATAGCGCATACATGTGTTGCTCGATTTCTTTGCCTCAATCTATCGAAAAGGTGAAACAGCTTATTTGCTGAGCTCAAATTTCGCATTAGGAAGTAACGTAATCGTCGGTAATTTTTTTTTACCGGAAATGTGCAGTCAGTGGTGGGACCCAGAGTTGACAATGCCTGTAAGAGGGTTGCCAAGCTTTTTTTCTTTTGTGAGAGTCTTGCCCAGCTCCCAAAGATCTGCTCAAGCTAAGACTTGCTGATGGCTGTATGTGTTTTTTTTGAGAAAAAGCAGAAACGTACAGTACTGTACCTTCCATTTGGCCCGCAACTGTTGTCGTGCCTAAAGTAGCAGCGTTTGGTTTACCTTCGTTTCCTTAACATAACCTTTTCTCTGTCACAACCCTCCCTCCTGTATGGGAACTGCGAGCGAAGAGTGGCAAGGCTGTTATTCACTCGTTTCGCGATTGCCGCCGGTTTTACCCATTCTCTGCCTCATCTCCTTGCTTCCTCTCTACCGTTCTATTTACCTCTCATCAGGACTTGCACGTTAGTAGAGCGGTAAGCGCTGCAGTTTCTGCAATGCTTTTGCGGGGGGTCACAGATAATTACAGCTGTAAAGAGGCTAATATAACGACGCCCAGAGAGCTCCAGAGAGCACTGTGCACGTGTGACGCGATGAAAGACGCGAATGGTCTATCCAGTTTACTACAGACCTACAAGATCTTTTTTCATTATGTTCATTATTTGTATCGTCCACAGGTATACTGTGGAGGCAGTTCCTTTATACTGCATTGTAATAATAAGTGAACTTGTTTTCGAATTATATTCTCTTATAATGGTTGTATTCTTGCTATCAATGTCGTGCGTAATCTAGACAGAGTACTCAGGCACCCTCTAATGCTTTCACTTTTTGCTTGATTACGCCCACCATTGTAATGCAAATAAACGTAGCTTGAACTCATTTTCGCAGAGATAAACGCTGAATAAAACGCTGAGGTCATGCTGAACAAAATACGCGGTGAAGTATGGCCGATGAATAAGTAATTGCCAGGATTGGTATTTGGTAAACGTTAATTACTAAGAACGGCGGGTGCTAATACTACCGCAAAGGACGCATGCTGGGCGGTGACTCCAATCATTTGCTCGCTACATCACACATCTACCCTGAAATTAAACTGGTTTCAGAAATTCCCGCTTATATTCTCTCGACCCTTAACTGCGACTACACCCGCCGTGGTTGCTCAGTGGCTATGGTGTTGGGCTGCTGAGCACGAGGTCGCGGGATCGAATCCCGGCCACGGCGGCCGCATTTCGATGGGGGCGAAATGCGAAAACACCCGTGTGCTTAGATTTAGGTGCACGTTAAAGAACCCCAGGTGGTCAAAATTTCCGGAGTCCTCCACTACGGCGTGCCTCATAATCAGAAAGTGGTTTTGGCACGTGAAACCCCAAATATTATTATTATTATTAACTGCGACTTCGTCTGTTATCTGGATTCTTTCTTTTTTTCTCTCTTTTTGTACCTCGCTCCTTTCCCAATGTGTGGGCACGTGCTTCCACCGACGTTCGGTTCTCCTTTATTTTAATGAATTCATTCACTCATTCATTTAATCCTAAATTGCTGCAGAAGATAGCGTCTCACCTCCATAATCATCCTTTCTCTCACCTGGAATCTTCCATCGCAAAACAATGCTGCCAAGTTGCATATCACTGGGCGTCGCATATACAGTTTTCTAAGAATGTCCAGCAGCGCGCATGCAATTTTTGGTTGGTGATGAGACAGTATAGAGCCCCTTCTTTGCTACTTCCACACTTAACACTCTGCTCCGTGAGCAACTATTACCCGGTTTGAAGGCAGACCACTATCGGAGAAAAATATCATGGGAACTTGGTCTAAGCATCATTCGATTCACAAAGCCACAGAACACCAACTGTGCTTCTTGAAAGTGCCTGCACTGTGTGTACTGCAGGGTTCACTCACGCTACCTCTTCATTCTTTTTCGTTATCTCTCTGTTTATATTCTAATACGTAGCATTAGGATTGTTAAAGGGAAAAAAAGTGTAAGCATCACGCCGGTCACGTGGGAGAGGTAGAGAGGAGATGGGACCTCTTATAAAAGTTTATATATATATATAGTTCTCTCGGATTCCTGACGCGCCGATTTAATAGATACATTTCCTATCCAAGCCTAAATGACCAAATGACCGCGATACAGGCGAAGTCAGTTACGGTAGCTCGTGGGTTCGGACTAACGACGCTACTCACGCAGAACTTTAATCTTTTTTGTGGTTGTTAACCGGAGTGAAAGGCAGGAGGGTAACACGCCTTCCCGAAATGAAAAATTCGGAATAACCCTTTGTTTTAAGGTTGGACGCACGTCAACGACCCACAGTACGAAACACCTTCAAGTGATTATCAGCTTACAAAGGGGGAAGTCAGATGAAACGTTTTCAAATGGATAGGCTTTAAATTATCATAAGGACATTTTTACTTGAAGTTTCCTTCCTTGCCATGAGGCGAAAGCAGACTAAGAAGCATTTAAATTTCCTTTATTCTTGAGGCCTTCTGTTAGTGTCCAGGTTGCTGTCATTTAAAACTTCTGAGATTAAAAAGTCGGTTCTGAATAATAAATTGTTTGTACAACAAAAATCCTAGTCCATTTCTCACTATTCACGCAATGAAAATGTAGCACGTCTATACTGTCAAGTTGTAGTGATGTGAAGAACAAGGGAGCTCCAACAGAGTGAGTCGCGAATATAACTCATTATAAGGCGAGCTTGCGCTGGAAAAGAAAATAATGAAAGCACAATGATGGCTGCGTGGGAAAATAGTGATTCATCTGAATCTGATCTACGAATCAAGGCATCGGTTCATCAGATTGGAACGGTCGTACATAGCAGCGCAATCGCGGGCGCTGAAATGTGATCGAGAATGTATACGCCAGTATTCGCTTCACGCGCGCAATCTGATTAGATAACTCTCTTTCGCTATTGAACCCGTGACGACATTCTGGATACTTGAAATACATACAGGCGCGGCTGGAGCTAAGCGATAACCTTGGAACAGTGATGGGGGGGGGGGAGGGGGGGAGACCGTAAAGGAAGCTCACTCGTAAATAATAATAATAATATGCTGTTGCTTCGAATAATAGCTGAAATATAATGCGCGTGGTAAGAGGGGCCCCTAAGACTGCACAGCGGCGCAGACATACCAAAAGTTTCAGTGCTAAACACTTTCAGATTACTGGTAGTTATTAAACCAATTCTTCTCGTGTCAATATTGCCCTGTAGTCCAGGGTCCAGTTCCATGATGGGCACGGTGTCGGAGCTCATATTTCACGTGACTTTACATATGTTAGCAATAACTGTAACAAAATAACAGTATTTAATTTTTTTAGGTCTTAACATTTGACAGCATAAATATATGCCGCAAACACCCATCATAATACATGAGTACTTTTGTCCACGCTGTCCGCGCGTGTCCATCATGTCCGTGCTGCTCCATCAATTGCAAATTACTGAAGAATATATTCCTGACACGTTTCAACACGGTTCAACACAGAAGCGTAGTGTGTTGTCTTTCTTTCTGACTGACAGTACAATATCGAAAGCTTCCCCCAGGCACCTGTTTTGTTTGCGAAAGCGTTAATGGTTCCGTGTCTCAGAAAATCTCGTGTCGGCGTCGGCGAAGTTGTCAGTGAGCAAACATTTTCGTACATATTTCGGCGTATGTCCATGCCATGCCTTGCTTGATCAACAGCGCATATCTTATATGCTAAATCTCAAAAAACTGAGAAAATGGGCTGTGTTCGACTCGAAACCGGCATTACACTGCATGCAGTCAGTTCTCCGACGCGGTTGTCAAGAACAGCTGACCTACGAAATCGTGAAACTTCACCATCAAGTCCCTTCGCATATAACGGCAATGCAATACACCGGCAGAAATGTGTGTGTAATAATTTTTCTTTTGATTATTTGCTTACTAACGTTGGCCTTGTCCAACTGCTCCGATCTCGACCATTAAGGCGAGATCGCGAGCGTTGGGCAGCAATCCTGTTGGCACGTTTAAGCACTGCGACCACAGCACTTCTTAAAATTTCTTCAAGGAAGAATTGGGATGGTGTGCGCGCCGATTAGAGATGTCGGTGGCGCTGTCGGTTACACGAGGCCCCTTCGTGTATAACGTCAATGGAATAGACCAGCAGAAATGTGTGTGTAATAATTTCTTTCTTTTGAGTATTTGCTTACCAACGTTGGCCTTGTCCAACTGCTCCGATCTCGACCATTAAGGCAAGACCGCGAACGTTGGGCAGGCACCCTGTTGGCACGTTCAAGCTCTGCGACCACAGCACTTCTTAACATTTTCTTCAAGGAAGAATTCGGATGGTGTGCGCGCCGCTTAGCGATGTCGGTGGCGCTGTCGGTTACACGAGGCCCCTTCGCGTATAACGTCAATGGAATAGACCGGCTGAAATATGTGTGTAATAATGTCTTTCTTTTGTTTATTTGCTTACCAACGTTGCCCTTGTCCAACTGCTCCGATCTCGGCCATTAAGGCGAGGTCGCGAGCGTTGGGCAGGCACCCTGTTGGCACGTTTAAGCTCTGTGACTACTGCACTTCTTAACATTTTCTTCAAGGCACAATTGGGAAGGTGTGCGCGCCGCTTAGCGATGTCGGTGGCGCTGTCGGTTACACGAGGCCCCTTCGCGTATAACGTCAATGGAATATACCGGCAGAAATATGTGTGTAATAATGTCTTTCTTTTGATTATTTGCTTACCAACATTGGCCTTGTCCAACTGCTCCGATCTCGGCCATTAAGGCGAGATCGCGAGCGTTGGGCAGGCACCCTGTTGGCACGTTTAAGCTCTGCGACCACTGCACTTCTTAACATTTTCTTCAACGAACAATTGGGATGGTGTGGGCGCCGCTTAGCGATGTCGGTGGCGCTGTCGGTTACACGAGGCCCCTTCGTGTATAACGTCAATGGAATAGACCAGCAGAAATGTGTGTGTAATAATTTCTTTCTTTTGAGTATTTGCTTACCAACGTTGGCCTTGTCCAACTGCTCCGATCTCGACCATTAAGGCAAGACCGCGAACGTTGGGCAGGCACCCTGTTGGCACGTTTAAGCTCTGCGACCACTGCACTTCTTAACATTTTCTTCAAGGCACAATTGGGATGGTGTGCGCGCCGCTTAGCGAAGTCGGTGGCGCTGTCGGTTACACGAGGCCTCTTCGCGTATAACGTCAATGGAATATACCGGCAGAAATATGTGTGTAATAATGTCTTTCTTTTGATAATTTGCTTACCAACGTTGGCCTTGTCCAATTGCTCCGATCTCGGCCATTAAGGCGAGATCGCGAGCGTTGGGCAGGCACCCTGTTGGCACGTTTAAGCTCTGTGACTACTGCACTTCTTAACATTTTCTTCAACGAACAATTGGGATGGTGTGCGCGCCGCTTAGCGATGTCGGTGGCGCTGTCGGTTACACGAGGCCCCTTCGCGTATAACGTCAATGGAACATACCGGCAGAAATATGTGTGTAATAATGTCTTTCTTTTGATTATTTGCTTACCAACGTTGGCCTTGTCCAACTGCTCCGATCTCGGCCATTAAGGCGAGATCGCGAGCGTTGGGCAGGCACCCTGTTGGCACGTTTAAGCTCTGCGACCACTGCACTTCTTAACATTTTCTTCAACGAACAATTGGGATGGTGTGGGCGCCGCTTAGCGATGTCGGCGGCGCTGTCGGTTACACGAGGCCCCTTCGCGTATAACGTCAATGGAATAGACCGGCTGAAATATATGTGTAATAATGTCTTTCTTTTGATTATTTGCTTACCAACGTTGGCCTTGTCAAACTGCTCCGATCTCGGCCATTAAGGCGAGGTCGCGAGCGTTGGGCAGGCACCCTGTTGGCACGTTTAAGCTCTGCGACCACTGCACTTCTTAACATTTTCTTCAAGGCACAATTGGGAAGGTGTGCGCGCCGCTTAGCGATGTCGGTGGCGCTGTCGGTTACACGAGGCCCCTTCGCGTATAACGTCAATGGAATATACCGGCTGAAATATGTGTGTAATAATGTCTTTCTTTTGTTTATTTGCTTACCAACGTTGCCCTTGTCCAACTGCTCCGATCTCGGCCATTAAGGCGAGGTCGCGAGCGTTGGGCAGGCACCCTGTTGGCACGTTTAAGCTCTGCGACCACTGCACCTCTTAACATTTTCTTCAACGAACAATTCGGATGGTGTGCGCGCCGCTTAACGAAGTCGGTGGCGCTGTCGGTTACACGAGGCCCCTTCGCGTATAACGTCAATGGAATAGACCGGCTGAAATATGTGTGTAATAATGTCTTTCTTTTGATTATTTGCTTACCAACGTTGGCCTTGTCCAACTGCTCCGATCTCGGCCATTAAGGCGAGATCGGGAGCGTTGGACAGGCACCCTGTTGGCACGTTTAAGCTCTGCGACCACTGCACTTCTTAACATTTTCTTCAACGAACAATTGGGATGGTGTGGGCGCCGCTTAGCGATGTCGGTGGCGCTGTCGGTTACACGAGGCCCCTTCGCGTATAACGTCAATGGAATAGACCGGCTGAAATATATGTGTAATAATGTCTTTCTTTTGATTATTTGCTTACCAACGTTGGCCTTGTCAAACTGCTCCGATCTCGGCCATTAAGGCGAGGTCGCGAGCGTTGGGCAGGCACCCTGTTGGCACGTTTAAGCTCTGCGACCACTGCACTTCTTAACATTTTCTTCAAGGCACAATTGGGATGGTGTGCGCGCCGCTTAGCGATGTCGGTGGCGCTGTCGGTTACACGAGGCCCCTTCGCGTCTAACGTCAATGGAATATACCGGCAGAAACATGTGTGTAATAATGTCTTTCTTTTGATTATTTGCTTACCAACGTTGGCCTTGTCCAACTGCTCCGATCTCGGCCATTAAGGCGAGATCGGGAGCGTTGGGCAGGCACCCTGTTGGCACGTTCAAGCTCTGCGACCACAGCACTTCTTAATATTTTCTTCAAGGAAGAATTCGGATGGTGTGCGCGCCGCTTAGCGATGTCGGTGGCGCTGTCGGTTACACGAGGCCCCTTCGCGTATAACGTCAATGGAATATACCGGCAGAAATATGTGTGTAATAATGTCTTTCTTTTGATAATTTGCTTACCAACGTTGGCCTTGTCCAACTGCTCCGATCTCGGCCATTAAGGCGAGATCGGGAGCGTTGGGCAGGCACCCTGTTGGCACGTTTAAGCACTGCGACCACAGCACTTCTTAAAATTTCTTCAAGGAAGAATTGGGATGGTGTGCGCGCCGATTAGAGATGTCGGTGGCGCTGTCGGTTACACGAGGCCCCTTCGTGTATAACGTCAATGGAATAGACCAGCAGAAATGTGTGTGTAATAATTTCTTTCTTTTGAGTATTTGCTTACCAACGTTGGCCTTGTCCAACTGCTCCGATCTCGACCATTAAGGCAAGACCGCGAACGTTGGGCAGGCACCCTGTTGGCACGTTCAAGCTCTGCGACCACAGCACTTCTTAACATTTTCTTCAAGGAAGAATTGGGATGGTGTGCGCGCCGATTAGAGATGTCGGTGGCGCTGTCGGTTACACGAGGCCCCTTCGCGTATAACGTCAATGGAATAGACCGGCTGAAATATATGTGTAATAATGTCTTTCTTTTGATTATTTGCTTACCAACGTTGGCCTTGTCAAACTGCTCCGATCTCGGCCATTAAGGCGAGGTCGCGAGCGTTGGGCAGGCACCCTGTAGGCACGTTTAAGCTCTGCGACCACTGCACTTCTTAACATTTTCTTCAAGGCACAATTGGGAAGGTGTGCGCGCCGCTTAGCGATGTCGGTGGCGCTGTCGGTTACACGAGGCCCCTTCGCGTATAACGTCAATGGAATATACCGGCAGAAATATGTGTGTAATAATGTCTTTCTTTTGATTATTTGCTTACCAACATTGGCCTTGTCCAACTGCTCCGATCTCGGCCATTAAGGCGAGATCGCGAGCGTTGGACAGGCACCCTGTTGGCACGTTTAAGCTCTGCGACCACTGCACTTCGTAACATTTTCTTCAAGGCACAATTGGGATGGTGTGCGCGCCGCTTAGCGATGTCGGTGGCGCTGTCGGTTACACGAGGCCCCTTCGCGTATAACATCAATGGAATATACCGGCAGAAATATGTGTGTAATAATGTCTTTCTTTTGATTATTTGCTTACCAACGTTGGCCTTGTCCAACTGCTCCGATCTCGGCCATTAAGGCGAGATCGGGAGCGCTGGGCAGGCACCCTGTTGGCACGTTTAAGCTCTGCGACCACTGCACTTCTTAAAAATTTCTTCAAGGAACAATTGGGATGGTGTGCGCGCCGCTTAGCGATGTCGGTGGCGCTGTCGGTTACACGAGGCCCCTTCGCGTATAACGTCAATGGAATAGACCGGCTGAAATATGTGTGTAATAATGTCTTTCTTTTGATTATTTGCTTACCAACGTTGGCCTTGTCCAACTGCTCCGATCTCGGCCATTAAGGCGAGATCGGGAGCGCGGGGCAGGCACCCTGTTGGCACGTTTAAGCTCTGCGACCACTGCACCTCTTAACATTTTCTTCAACGAACAATTCGGATGGTGTGCGCGCCGCTTAACGAAGTCGGTGGCGCTGTCGGTTACACGAGGCCCCTTCGCGTATAACGTCAATGGAAGAGACCGGCTGAAATATGTGTGTAATAATGTCTTTCTTTTGATTATTTGCTTACCAACGTTGGCCTTGTCCAACTGCTCCGATCTCGGCCATTAAGGCGAGATCGGGAGCGTTGGGCAGGCACCCTGTTGGCACGTTTAAGCTCTGCGACCACTGCACCTCTTAACATTTTCTTCAACGAACAATTCGGATGGTGTGCGCGCCGCTTAACGAAGTCGGTGGCGCTGTCGGTTACACGAGGCCCCTTCGCGTATAACGTCAATGGAATAGACCGGCTGAAATATGTGTGTAATAATGTCTTTCTTTTGATTATTTGCTTACCAACGTTGGCCTTGTCCAACTGCTCCGATCTCGGCCATTAAGGCGAGATCGGGAGCCTTGGACAGGCACCCTGTTGGCACGTTTAAGCTCTGCGACCACTGCACTTCTTAACATTTTCTTCAAGGCACAATTGGGATGGTGTGCGCGCCGCTTAGCGATGTCGGTGGCGCTGTCGGTTACACGAGGCCCCTTCGCGTATAACGTCAATGGAATATACCGGCAGAAATATGTGTGTAATAATGTCTTTCTTTTGATTATTTGCTTACCAACGTTGGCCTTGTCCAACTGCTCCGATCTCGGCCATTAAGGCGAGATCGGGAGCGCTGGGCAGGCACCCTGTTGGCACGTTTAAGCTCTGCGACCACTGCACTTCTTAAAATTTTCTTCAAGGAACAATTGGGATGGTGTGCGCGCCGCTTAGCGATGTCGGTGGCGCTGTCGGTTACACGAGGCCCCTTCGCGTATAACGTCAATGGAATAGACCGGCTGAAATATGTGTGTAATAATATCTTTCTTTTGATTATTTGCTTACCAACGGTGTCCTTGTCCAACTGCTCCGATCTCGGCCATTAAGGCGAGATCGCGAGCGTTGGACAGGCACCCTTGTTGGCACGTTTAAGCTCTGCGACCACTGCACCTCTTAACATTTTCTTCAAGGAACAATTGGGATGGTGTGCGCGCCGCTTAGCGATGTCGGTGGCGCTGTCGGTTACACGAGGCCCCTTCGCGTATAACGTCAATGGAATAGGCCGGCTGAAATATGTGTGTAATAATATCTTTCTTTTGATTATTTGCTTACCAACAGTGTCCTTGTCCAACTGCTCCGATCTCGGCCATTAAGGCGAGATCGGGAGCGTTGGGCAGGCACCCTGTTGGCACGTTTAAGCTCTGCGACCACTGCACCTCTTAACATTTTCTTCAACGAACAATTCGGATGGTGTGCGCGCCGCTTAACGAAGTCGGTGGCGCTGTCGGTTACACGAGGCCCCTTCGCGTATAACGTCAATGGAATAGACCGGCTGAAATATGTGTGTAATAATGTCTTTCTTTTGATTATTTGCTTACCAACGTTGGCCTTGTCCAACTGCTCCGATCTCGGCCATTAAGGCGAGATCGGGAGGGTTGGACAGGCACCCTGTTGGCACGTTTAAGCTCTGCGACCACTGCACTTCTTAAAATTTTCTTCAAGGAACAATTGGGATGGTGTGCGCGCCGCTTAGCGATGTCGGTGGCGCTGTCGGTTACACGAGGCCCCTTCGCGTATAACGTCAATGGAATAGACCGGCTGAAATATGTGTGTAATAATGTCTTTCTTTTGATTATTTGCTTACCAACGGTGTCCTTGTCCAACTGCTCCGATCTCGGCCATTAAGGCGAGATCGGGAGCGCTGGGCAGGCACCCTGTTGGCACGTTTAAGCTCTGCGACCACTGCACTTCTTAAAATTTTCTTCAAGGAACAATTGGGATGGTGTGCGCGCCGCTTAGCGATGTCGGTGGCGCTGTCGGTTACACGAGGCCCCTTCGCGTATAACGTCAATGGAATAGACCGGCTGAAATATGTGTGTAATAATATCTTTCTTTTGATTATTTGCTTACCAACGGTGTCCTTGTCCAACTGCTCCGATCTCGGCCATTAAGGCGAGATCGCGAGCGTTGGACAAGCACCCTTGTTGGCCCGTTTAAGCTCTGCGACCACTGCACCTCTTAACATTTTCTTCAAGGAACAATTGGGATGGTGTGCGCGCCGCTTAGCGATGTCGGTGGCGCTGTCGGTTACACGAGGCCCCTTCGCGTATAACGTCAATGGAATAGACCGGCTGAAATATGTGTGTAATAATGTCTTTCTTTTGATTATTTGCTTACCAACGTTGGCCTTGTCCAACTGCTCCGATCTCGGCCATTAAGGCGAGATCGGGAGCGTTGGGCAGGCACCCTGTTGGCATGTTTAAGCTCTGCGACCACTGCACCTCTTAACATTTTCTTCAACGAACAATTCGGATGGTGTGCGCGCCGCTTAACGAAGTCGGTGGCGCTGTCGGTTACACGAGGCCCCTTCGCGTATAACGTCAATGGAATAGACCGGCTGAAATATGTGTGTAATAATGTCTTTCTTTTGATTATTTGCTTACCAACGTTGGCCTTGTCCAACTGGTCCGATCTCGGCCATTAAGGCGAGATCGGGAGCGTTGGACAGGCACCCTGTTGGCACGTTTAAGCTCTGCGACCACTGCACTTCTTAAAATTTTCTTCAAGGAACAATTGGGATGGTGTGCGCGCCGCTTAGCGATGTCGGTGGCGCTGTCGGTTACACGAGGCCCCTTCGCGTATAACGTCAATGGAATAGACCGGCTGAAATATGTGTGTAATAATGTCTTTCTTTTGATTATTTGCTTACCAACGGTGTCCTTGTCCAACTGCTCCGATCTCGGCCATTAAGGCGAGATCGCGAGCGTTGGACAGGCACCCTTGTTGGCATGTTTAAGCTCTGCGACTACTGCACCTCTTAACATTTTCTTCAACGAACAATTCGGATGGTGTGCGCGCCGCTTAGCGATGTCGGTGGTGCTGTCGGTTACACGAGGCCCCTTCGCGTATAACGTCAATGGAATAGACAGGCTGAAATATGTGTGTAATAATGTCTTTCTTTTGATTATTTGCTTACCAACGGTGTCCTTGACCAACTGCTCCGATCTCGGCCATTAAGGCGAGGTCGCGAGCGTTGGGCAGGCACCCTGTTGGCACGTTTAAGCTCTGCGACCTCTGCACTTCTTAAAATTTTCTTCAAGGAACAATTGGGATGGTGTGCGCGCCGCTTAGCGATGTCGGTGGCGCTGTCGGTTACACGAGGCCCCTTCGCGTATAACGTCAATGGAATACACCGGCAGAAATGTGTGTGTAATAATTTTTCTTTTGATTATTTCCTTACTAACGTTGGCCTTGTCCAACTGCTCCGATCTCGACCATTAAGGCGAGATCGCGAGCGTTGGGCAGCAATCCTGTTGGCACGTTTAAGCTCTGCGACCACTGCACTTCTTAACATTTTCTTCAAGGCACAATTGGGATGGTGTGCGCGCCGCTTAGCGATGTCGGTGGCGCTGTCGGTTACACGAGGCCCCTTCGCGTATAACGTCAATGGAATATACCGGCAGAAATATGTGTGTAATAATGTCTTTCTTTTGATTATTTGCTTACCAACATTGGCCTTGTCCAACTGCTCCGATCTCGGCCATTAAGGCGAGATCGCGAGCGTTGGACAGGCACCCTGTTGGCACGTTTAAGCTCTGCGACCACTGCACTTCTTAACATTTTCTTCAAGGCACAATTGGGATGGTGTGCGCGCCGCTTAGCGATGTCGGTGGCGCTGTCGGTTACACGAGGCCCCTTCGCGTATAACGTCAATGGAATATACCGGCAGAAATATGTGTGTAATAATGTCTTTCTTTTGATTATTTGCTTACCAACGTTGGCCTTGTCCAACTGCTCCGATCTCGGCCATTAAGGCGAGATCGGGAGCGCTGGGCAGGCACCCTGTTGGCACGTTTAAGCTCTGCGACCACTGCACTTCTTAAAAATTTCTTCAAGGAACAATTGGGATGGTGTGCGCGCCGCTTAGCGATGTCGGTGGCGCTGTCGGTTACACGAGGCCCCTTCGCGTATAACGTCAATGGAATAGACCGGCTGAAATATGTGTGTAATAATGTCTTTCTTTTGATTATTTGCTTACCAACGTTGGCCTTGTCCAACTGCTCCGATCTCGGCCATTAAGGCGAGATCGGGAGCGCTGGGCAGGCACCCTGTTGGCACGTTTAAGCTCTGCGACCACTGCACCTCTTAACATTTTCTTCAACGAACAATTCGGATGGTGTGCGCGCCGCTTAACGAAGTCGGTGGCGCTGTCGGTTACACGAGGCCCCTTCGCGTATAACGTCAATGGAAGAGACCGGCTGAAATATGTGTGTAATAATGTCTTTCTTTTGATTATTTGCTTACCAACGTTGGCCTTGTCCAACTGCTCCGATCTCGGCCATTAAGGCGAGATCGGGAGCGTTGGGCAGGCACCCTGTTGGCACGTTTAAGCTCTGCGACCACTGCACCTCTTAACATTTTCTTCAACGAACAATTCGGATGGTGTGCGCGCCGCTTAACGAAGTCGGTGGCGCTGTCGGTTACACGAGGCCCCTTCGCGTATAACGTCAATGGAATAGACCGGCTGAAATATGTGTGTAATAATGTCTTTCTTTTGATTATTTGCTTACCAACGTTGGCCTTGTCCAACTGCTCCGATCTCGGCCATTAAGGCGAGATCGGGAGCCTTGGACAGGCACCCTGTTGGCACGTTTAAGCTCTGCGACCACTGCACTTCTTAACATTTTCTTCAAGGCACAATTGGGATGGTGTGCGCGCCGCTTAGCGATGTCGGTGGCGCTGTCGGTTACACGAGGCCCCTTCGCGTATAACGTCAATGGAATAGACCGGCTGAAATATGTGTGTAATAATGTCTTTCTTTTGATTATTTGCTTACCAACGTTGGCCTTGTCCAACTGCTCCGATCTCGGCCATTAAGGCGAGATCGGGAGCGTTGGACAGGCACCCTGTTGGCACGTTTAAGCTCTGCGACCACTGCACTTCTTAAAATTTTCTTCAAGGAACAATTGGGATGGTGTGCGCGCCGCTTAGCGATGTCGGTGGCGCTGTCGGTTACACGAGGCCCCTTCGCGTATAACGTCAATGGAATAGACCGGCTGAAATATGTGTGTAATAATGTCTTTCTTTTGATTATTTGCTTACCAACGGTGTCCTTGTCCAACTGCTCCGATCTCGGCCATTAAGGCGAGATCGCGAGCGTTGGACAGGCACCCTTGTTGGCATGTTTAAGCTCTGCGACTACTGCACCTTAACATTTTCTTCACGAACAATTCGGATGGTGTGCGCGCCGCTTAGCGATGTCCGGTGGTGCTGTCGGTTACACGAGGCCCCTTCGCGTATAACGTCAATGAATAGACAGGCTGAATATGTGTGTAATAATGTCTTTCTTTTGATTATTTGCTTACCAACGGTGTCCTTGACCAACTGCTCCGATCTCGGCCATTAAGGCGAGGTCGCGAGCGTTGGGCAGGCACCCTGTTGGCACGTTTAAGCTCTGCGACCTCTGCACTTCTTAAAATTTTCTTCAAGGAACAATTGGGATGGTGTGCGCGCCGCTTAGCGATGTCGGTGGCGCTGTCGGTTACACGAGGCCCCTTCGCGTATAACGTCAATGGAATACACCGGCAGAAATGTGTGTGTAATAATTTTTCTTTTGATTATTTCCTTACTAACGTTGGCCTCGTCCAACTGCTCCGATCTCGACCATTAAGGCGAGATCGCGAGCGTTGGGCAGCAATCCTGTTGGCACGTTTAAGCTCTGCGACCACTGCACTTCTTAACATTTTCTTCAAGGCACAATTGGGATGGTGTGCGCGCCGCTTAGCGATGTCGGTGGCGCTGTCGGTTACACGAGGCCCCTTCGCGTATAACGTCAATGGAATAGACCGGCTGAAATATGTGTGTAATAATGTCTTTCTTTTGATAATTTGCTTACCAACGGTGTCCTTGTCCAACTGCTCCGATCTCGGCCATTAGGGCGAGATCGCGAGCGTTGGGCAGGCACCCTGTTGGCACGTTTAAGCTCTGCGACCACTGCACTTCTTTAACATTTTCTTCAACGAACAATTGGGATGGTGTGCGCGCCGCTTAGCGATGTCGGTGGCGCTGTCGGTTACACGAGGCCCCTTCGCGTATAACGTCAATGGAATAGACCGGCTGAAATATGTGTGTAATAATATCTTTCTTTTGATTATTTGCTTACCAACGGTGTCCTTGTCCAACTGCTCCGATCTCGGCCATTAAGGCGAGATCGCGAGCGTTGGACAGGCACCCTTGTTGGCATGTTTAAGCTCTGCGACTACTGCACCTCTTAACATTTTCTTCAACGAACAATTCGGATGGTGTGCGCGCCGCTTAGCGATGTCGGTGGTGCTGTCGGTTACACGAGGCCCCTTCGCGTATAACGTCAATGGAATAGACCGGCTGAAATATGTGTGTAATAATGTCTTTCTTTTGTTTATTTGCTTACCAACGTTGCCCTTGTCCAACTGCTCCGATCTCGGCCATTAAGGCAAGGTCGCGAGCGTTGGGCAGGCACCCTGTTGGCACGTTTAAGCTCTGCGACCACTGCACTTCTTAACATTTTCTTCAAGCACAATTGGGATGGTGTGCGCGCCGCTTAGCGATGTCGGTGGCGCTGTCGGTTACACGAGGCCCCTTCGCGTATAACGTCAATGGAATAGACCGGCTGAAATATGGTGTAATAATGTCTTTCTTTTGATTATTTGCTTACCAACGGTGTCCTTGTCCAACTGCTCCGATCTCGGCCATTAAGGCGAGATCGCGAGCGTTGACAGGCACCCTGTTGGCACGTTTAAGCTCTGCGACCACTGCACTTCTTAACATTTTCTTCAAGGCACAATTGGGATGGTGTGCGCGCCGCTTAGCGATGTCGGTGGCGCTGTCGGTTACACGAGGCCCCTTCGCGTATAACGTCAATGGAATAGACCGGCTGAAATATGTGTGTAATATGTCTTTCTTTTGTTTATTTGCTTACCAACGTTGCCCTTGTCCAATTGCTCCGATCTCGGCCATTAGGCGAGATCGCGAGCGTTGGGCAGGCACCCTGTTGGCACGTTTAAGCTCTGCGACCACTGCACTTCTTAACATTTTCTTCAACGAACAATTGGGATGGTGTGCGCGCCGCTTAGCGATGTCGGTGGCGCTGTCGGTTACACGAGGCCCCTTCGCGTATAACGTCAATGGAATAGACCGGCTGAAATATGTGTGTAATAATGTCTTTCTTTTGTTTATTTGCTTACCAACGTTGCCCTTGTCCAACTGCTCCGATCTCGGCCATTAAGGCAAGGTCGCGAGCGTTGGGCAGGCACCCTGTTGGCACGTTTAATCTCTGCGACCACTGCACTTCTTAACATTTTCTTCAAGGCACAATTGGGATGGTGTGCGCGCCGCTTAGCGATGTCGGTGGCGCTGTCGGTTACACGAGGCCCCATCGCGTATAACGTCAATGGAATATACCGGCAGAAATATGTGTGTAATAATGTCTTTCTTTTGATTATTTGCTTACCAACGTTGGCCTTGTCCAACTGCTCCGATCTCGGCCATTAAGGCGAGATCGGGAGCGTTGGGCAGGCACCCTGTTGGCACGTTTAAGCTCTGCGACCACTGCACTTCTTAAAATTTTCTTCAAGGAACAATTGGGATGGTGTGCGCGCCGCTTAGCGATGTCGGTGGCGCTGTCGGTTACACGAGGCCCCTTCGCGTATAACGTCAATGGAATAGACCGGCTGAAATATGTGTGTAATAATGTCTTTCTTTTGATTATTTGCTTACCAACGGTGTCCTTGTCCAACTGCTCCGATCTCGGCCATTAAGGCGAGATCGCGAGCGTTGGACAGGCACCCTTGTTGGCACGTTTAAGCTCTGCGACCACTGCACCTCTTAACATTTTCTTCAACGAACAATTCGGATTGTGTGCGCGCCGCTTAGCGATGTCGGTGGTGCTGTCGGTTACACGAGGCCCCTTCGCGTATAACCTCAATGGAATAGACAGGCTGAAATATGTGTGTAATAATGTCTTTCATTTGATTATTTGCTTACCAACGGTGTCCTTGTCCAACTGCTCCGATCTCGGCCATTAAGGCGAGATCGCGAGCGTTGGACAGGCACCCTGTTGGCACGTTTAAGCTCTGCGACCACTGCACTTGTTAACATTTTCTTCAACGAACTATTGGGATGGTGTGCGCGCCGCTTAGCGATGTCGGTGGCGCTGTCGGTTACACGAGGCCCCTTCGCGTATAACGTCAATGGAATATACCGGCAGAAATATGTGTGTAATAATGTCTTTCATTTGATTATTTGCTTACCAACGGTGTCCTTGTCCAACTGCTCCGATCTCGGCCATTAAGGCGAGATCGCGAGCGTTGGACAGGCACCCTGATGGCACGTTTAAGCTCTGCGACCACTGCACTTGTTAACATTTTCTTCAAGGAACAATTGGGATGGTGTGCGCGCCGCTTAGCGATGTCGGTGGCGCTGTCGGTTACACGAGGCCCCTTCGCGTATAACGTCAATG
Source organism: Dermacentor variabilis (assembly GCF_050947875.1). NCBI lineage: Eukaryota > Metazoa > Arthropoda > Arachnida > Ixodida > Ixodidae > Dermacentor > Dermacentor variabilis. The sequence goes on along the minus strand of NC_134568.1, from coordinate 275,663,358 downwards.
GAATATACCGGCAGAAATATGTGTGTAATAATGTCTTTCTTTTGATTATTTGCTTACCAACATTGGCCTTGTCCAACTGCTCCGATCTCGGCCATTAAGGCGAGATCGGGAGCGTTGGGCAGGCACCCTGTTGGCACGTTTAAGCTCTGCGACCACTGCACTTCTTAAAATTTTCTTCAAGGAACAATTGGGATGGTGTGCGCGCCGCTTAGCGATGTCGGTGGCGCTGTCGGTTACACGAGGCCCCTTCGCGTATAAGGTCAATGGAATAGACCGGCTGAAATATGTGTGTAATAATGTCTTTCTTTTGATTATTTGCTTACCAACGGTGTCCTTGTCCAACTGCTCCGATCTCGGCCATTAAGGCGAGATCGCGAGCGTTGGACAGGCACCCTTGTTGGCACGTTTAAGCTCTGCGACCACTGCACCTCTTAACATTTTCTTCAACGAACAATTCGGATGGTGTGCGCGCCGCTTAGCGATGTCGGTGGCGCTGTCGGTTACACGAGGCCCCTTCGCGTATAACGTCAATGGAATATACCGGCAGAAATATGTGTGTAATAATATCTTTCATTTGATTATTTGCTTACCAACGGTGTCCTTGTCCAACTGCTCCGATCTCGGCCATTAAGGCGAGATCGGGAGCGTTGGGCAGGCACCCTGTTGGCACGTTTAAGCTCTGCGACCACTGCACTTCTTAAAATTTTCTTCAAGGAACAATTGGGATGGTGTGCGCGCCGCTTAGCGATGTCGGTGGCGCTGTCGGTTACACGAGGCCCCTTCGCGTATAACGTCAATGGAATAGACCGGCTGAAATATGTGTGTAATAATGTCTTTCTTTTGATTATTTGCTTACCAACGGTGTCCTTGTCCAACTGCTCCGATCTCGGCCATTAAGGCGAGATCGCGAGCGTTGGACAGGCACCCTTGTTGGCACGTTTAAGCTCTGCGACCACTGCACCTCTTAACATTTTCTTCAACGAACAATTCGGATGGTGTGCGCGCCGCTTAGCGATGTCGGTGGCGCTGTCGGTTACACGAGGCCCATTCGCGTATAACGTCAATGGAATATACCGCAGAAATATGTGTGTAATAATGTCTTTCTTTTGATTATTTGCTTACCAACGTTGGCCTTGACCAACTGATCCGATCTCGGCCATTAAGGCGAGGTCGCGAGCGTTGGGCAGGCACCCTGTTGGCACGTTTAAGCTCTGCGACCACTGCACTTCTTAACATTTTCTTCAAGGCACAATTGGAATGGTGTGCGCGCCGCTTAGCGATGTCGGTGGCGCTGTCGGTTACACGAGGCCCCTTCGCGTATAACGTCAATGGAATACACCGGCAGAAATGTGTGTGTAATAATTTTTCTTTTGATTATTTCCTTACTAACGTTGGCCTTGTCCAACTGCTCCGATCTCGACCATTAAGGCGAGATCGCGAGCGTTGGACAGCAATCCTGTTGGCACGTTTAAGCACTGCGACCACAGCACTTCTTAACATTTTCTTCAAGGAAGAATTCGGATGGTGTGCGCGCCGCTTAGCGATGTCGGTGGCGCTGTCGGTTACACGAGGCCCCTTCGCGTATAACGTCAATGGAATTGACCGGCTGAAATATGTGTGTAATAATGTCTTTCTTTTGTTTATTTGCTTACCAACGTTGGCCGTGTCCAATTGCTCCGATCTCGGCCATTAAGGCGAGATCGCGAGCGTTGGACAGGCACCCTTGTTGGCACGTTTAAGCTCTGCGACCACTGCACTTCTTAACATTTTCTTCAACGAACAATTCGGATGGTGTGCGCGCCGCTTAGCGATGTCGGTGGCGCTGTCGGTTACAGGAGGCCCCTTCGCGTATAACGTCAATGGAATATACCGCAGAAATATGTGTGTAATAATGTCTTTCTTTTGATTATTTGCTTACCAACGGTGTCCTTGTCCAACTGCTCCGATCTCGGCCATTAAGGCGAGATCGCGAGCGTTGGACAGGCACCCTTGTTGGCACGTTTAAGCTCTGCGACCACTGCACCTCTTAACATTTTCTTCAACGAACAATTCGGATGGTGTGCGCGCCGCTTAGCGATGTCGGTGGCGCTGTCGGTTACACGAGGCCCCTTCGCGTATAACGTCAATGGAATATACCGCAGAAATATGTGTGTAATAATGTCTTTCTTTTGATTATTTGCTTACCAACGTTGGCCTTGACCAACTGATCCGATCTCGGCCATTAAGGCGAGGTCGCGAGCGTTGGGCAGGCACCCTGTTGGCACGTTTAAGCTCTGCGACCACTGCACTTCTTAACATTTTCTTCAAGGCACAATTGGGATGGTGTGCGCGCTGCTTAGCGATGTCGGTGGCGCTGTCGGTTACATGAGGCCTCTTCGCGTATAACGTCAATGGAATATACCGCAGAAATATGTGTGTAATAATGTCTTTCTTTTGATTATTTGCTTACCAACGTTGGCCTTGACCAACTGATCCGATCTCGGCCATTAAGGCGAGGTCGCGAGCGTTGGGCAGGCACCCTGTTGGCACGTTTAAGCTCTGCGACCACTGCACTTCTTAACATTTTCTTCAAGGCACAATTGGAATGGTGTGCGCGCCGCTTAGCGATGTCGGTGGCGCTGTCGGTTATACGAGGCCCCTTCGCGTATAACGTCAATGGAATACACCGGCAGAAATGTGTGTGTAATAATGTCTTTCTTTTGATTATTTGCTTACTAACGTTGGCCTTGTCCAACTGCTCCGATCTCGGCCATTAAGGCGAGGTCGCGAGCGTTGGGCAGGCACCCTGTTGGCACGTTTAAGCTCTGCGACCACTGCACTTCTTAACATTTTCTTCAAGGCACAATTGGAATGGTGTGCGCGCCGCTTAGCGATGTCGGTGGCGCTGTCGGTTACACGAGGCCCCTTCGCGTATAACGTCAATGGAATACACCGGCAGAAATGTGTGTGTAATAATTTTTCTTTTGATTATTTCCTTACTAACGTTGGCCTTGTCCAACTGCTCCGATCTCGACCATTAAGGCGAGATCGCGAGCGTTGGACAGCAATCCTGTTGGCACGTTTAAGCACTGCGACCACAGCACTTCTTAACATTTTCTTCAAGGAAGAATTCGGATGGTGTGCGCGCCGCTTAGCGATGTCGGTGGCGCTGTCGGTTACACGAGGCCCCTTCGCGTATAACGTCAATGGAATTGACCGGCTGAAATATGTGTGTAATAATGTCTTTCTTTTGTTTATTTGCTTACCAACGTTGGCCGTGTCCAATTGCTCCGATCTCGGCCATTAAGGCGAGATCGCGAGCGTTGGACAGGCACCCTTGTTGGCACGTTTAAGCTCTGCGACCACTGCACTTCTTAACATTTTCTTCAAGGCACAATTGGAATGGTGTGCGCGCCGCTTAGCGATGTCGGTGGCGCTGTCGGTTACACGAGGCCCCTTCGCGTATAACGTCAATGGAATACACCGGCAGAAATGTGTGTGTAATAATTTTTCTTTTGATTATTTCCTTACTAACGTTGGCCTTGTCCAACTGCTCCGATCTCGACCATTAAGGCGAGATCGCGAGCGTTGGGCAGCAATCCTGTTGGCACGTTTAAGCACTGCGACCACAGCACTTCTTAACATTTTCTTCAAGGAAGAATTCGGATGGTGTGCGCGCCGCTTAGCGATGTCGGTGGCGCTGTCGGTTACACGAGGCCCCTTCGCGTATAACGTCAATGGAATAGACCGGCTGAGATATGTGTGTAATAATGTGTTTCTTTTGAGTATTTGCTTACCAACGTTGGCCTTGTCCAACTGCACCGATCTCGGCCATTAAGGCGAAATCGGGAGCGTTGGACAGGCACCCTGTTGGCACGTTTAAGCTCTGCGACCTTTGCACTTCTTAACATTTTCTTCAAGGCACAATTGGGATGGTGTGCGCGCTGCTTAGCGATGTCGGTGGCGCTGTCGGTTACATGAGGCCTCTTCGCGTATAACGTCAATGGAATATACCGCAGAAATATGTGTGTAATAATGTCTTTCTTTTGATTATTTGCTTACCAACGTTGGCCTTGACCAACTGATCCGATCTCGGCCATTAAGGCGAGGTCGCGAGCGTTGGGCAGGCACCCTGTTGGCACGTTTAAGCTCTGCGACCACTGCACTTCTTAACATTTTCTTCAAGGCACAATTGGAATGGTGTGCGCGCCGCTTAGCGATGTCGGTGGCGCTGTCGGTTATACGAGGCCCCTTCGCGTATAACGTCAATGGAATACACCGGCAGAAATGTGTGTGTAATAATTTTTCTTTTGATTATTTCCTTACTAACGTTGGCCTTGTCCAACTGCTCCGATCTCGGCCATTAAGGCGAGGTCGCGAGCGTTGGGCAGGCACCCTGTTGGCACGTTTAAGCTCTGCGACCACTGCACTTCTTAACATTTTCTTCAAGGCACAATTGGGATGGTGTGCGCGCCGCTTAGCGATGTCGGTGGCGCTGTCGGTTACACGAGGCCCCTTCGCGTATAACGTCACTGGAATATACCGGCAGAAATATGTGTGTAATAATGTCTTTCTTTTGATTATTTGCTTACCAACGTTGGCCTTGTCCAATTGCTCCGATCTCGGCCATTAAGGCGAGATCGCGAGCGTTGGACAGGCACCCTTGTTGGCACGTTTAAGCTCTGTGACCACTGCACTTCTTAACATTTTCTTCAACGAACAATTGGGATGGTGTGCGCGCCGCTTAGCGATGTCGGTGGCGCTGTTGGTTACACGAGGCCCCTTCGCGTATAACGTCAATGGAATAGACCGGCTGAAATGTGTGTGTAATAATGTCTTTCTTTTGATTATTTGCTTACCAACGTTGGCCTTGTCCAACTGCTCCGATCTCGGCCATTAAGTCGAGATCGCGAGCGTTGGACAGGCACCCTGTTGGCACGTATAAGCTCTGTGACCACTGCACTTCTTAACATTTTCTTCAACGAACAATTGGGATGGTGTGCGCGCCGCTTAGCGATGTCGGTGGCGCTGTCGGTTACACGAGGCCCCTTCGCGTATAACGTCAATGGAATAGACCGGCAGAAATATGTGTGTAATAATGTCTTTCTTTTGATTATTTGCTTACCAACGTTGGCCTTGTCCAACTGCTGCGATCTCGGCCATTAAGGCGAGATCGTGAGAGTTGGACAGGCACCCTGTTGGCACGTTTAAGCTCTGCGACCACTGCACCTCTTAACGTTTTCTTCAACGAACAATTCGGATGGTGTGCGCGCCGCTTAGCGATGTCGGTGGCGCTGTCGGTTACACGAGGCCCCTTCGCGTATAACGTCAATGGAATATACCGGCAGAAATATGTGTGTAATAATGTCTTTCTTTTGATAATTTGCTTACCAACGTTGGCCTTGTCCAATTGCTCCGATCTCGGCCATTAAGGCGAGATCGCGAGCGTTGGGCAGGCACCCTGTTGGCACGTTTAAGCTCTGTGACCACTGCACTTCTTAACATTTTCTTCAACGAACAATTGGGATAGTGTGCGCGCCGCTTAGCGATGTCGGTGGCGCTGTCGGTTACACGAGGCCCCTTCGCGTATAACGTCAATGGAAAAGACCGGCTGAAATATGTGTGTAATAATGTCTTTCTTTTGATTATTTGCTTACCAACGTTGGCCTTATCCAACTGCTCCGATCTCGGCCATTAAGGCGAGATCGCGAGCGTTGGGCAGGCACCCTGTTGGCACGTTTTAGCTCTGTGACCAGTGCACTTCTTAAAATTTTCTTCAAGGAACAATTGGGATGGTGTGCGCCCCGCTTAGCGATGTCGGTGACGCTGTCGGTTACACGAGGCCCCTTCACGTATAACGTCAATGGAATAGACCGGCTGAAATATGTGTGTAATAATGTCTTTCTTTTGATTATTTGCTTACCAACGTTGCCCTTGTCCATCTGCTCCGATCTCGGCCATTAAGGCGAGATCGCGAGCGTTGGACAGGCACCCTGTTGGCACGTTTAAGCTCTGCGACCACTGCACTTCTTAACATTTTCTTCAACGAACAATTGGGATGGTGTGCGCGCCGCTTAGCGATGTCGGTGGCGCTGTCGGTTACACGAGGCCCCTTCGTGTATAACGTCAATGGAACATACCGGCAGAAATATGTGTGTAATAATGTCTTTCTTTTGATTATTTGCTTACCAACGTTGGCCTTGTCCAACTGCTCCGATCTCGGCCATTAAGGCGAGATCGCGAGCGTTGGGCAGGCACCCTGTTGGCACGTTTTAGCTCTGTGACCAGTGCACTTCTTAACATTTTCTTCAAGGCACAATTGGGATGGTGTGCGCGCCGCTTAGCGATGTCGGTGGCCCTGTCGGTTACACGAGGCCCCTTCGCGTATAACGTCAATGGAATATACCGGAAGAAATATGTGTGTAATAATGTCTTTCTTTTGATTATTTGCTTACCAACGTTGGCCTTGTCCAACTGCTCCGATCTCGGCCATTAAGGCGAGATCGGGAGCGTTGGGCAGGCACCCTGTTGGCACATTTAAGCTCTGCGACCACTGCACTTCTTAAAATTTTCTTCAAGGCACAATTGGGATGGTGTGCGCGCCGCTTAGCGATGTCGGTGGCCCTGTCGGTTACACGAGGCCCCTTCGCGTATAACGTCAATGGAATATACCGGAAGAAATATGTGTGTAATAATGTCTTTCTTTTGATTATTTGCTTACCAACGTTGGCCTTGTGCAACTGCTCCGATCTCGGCCATTAAGGCGAGATCGGGAGCGTTGGGCAGGCACCCTGTTGGCACATTTAAGCTCTGCGACCACTGCACTTCTTAAAATTTTCTTCAAGGCACAATTGGGATGGTGTGCGCGCCGCTTAGCGATGTCGGTGGCGCTGTCGGTTACACGAGGCCCCTTCGCGTATAACGTCAATGGAATAGACCGGCTGAAATATGTGTGTAATAATGTCTTTCTTTTGATTATTTGCTTACCAACGTTGGCCTTGTCCAACTGCTCCGATCTCGGCGATTAAGGCGAGATCGCGAGCGTTGGGCAGGAACCCTGTTGGCACGTTTAAGCTCTGCGACCACTGCACTTCTGAACCATTTCTTCAACGAACAATTGGGATGGTGTGGGCGCCGCTTAGTGATGTCGGTGGCGCTGTCGGTTACACGAGGCCCCTTCGCGTATAACGTCAATGGAATAGACCGGCTGAAATATATGTGTAATAATGTCTTTCTTTTGATTATTTGCTTACCAACGTTGGCCTTGTCCAACTGCTCCGATCTCGGCCATTAAGGCGAGATCGCGAGCGTTGGGCAGGCACCCTGTTGGCACGTTTTAGCTCTGTGACCAGTGCACTTCTTAAAATTTTCTTCAAGGAACAATTGGGATGGTGTGCGCCCCGCTTAGCGATGTCGGTGGCGCTGTCGGTTACACGAGGCCCCTTCGCGTATAACGTCAATGGAATATACCGGAAGAAATATGTGTGTAATAATGTCTTTCTTTTGATTATTTGCTTACCAACGTTGGCCTTGTCCAACTGCTCCGATCTCGGCCATTAAGGCGAGATCGCGAGCGTTGGACAGGCACCCTGTTGGCACGTTTAAGCTCTGCGACCACTGCACTTCTTAACATTTTCTTCAAGGCACAATTGGGATGGTGTGCGCGCCGCTTAGCGATGTCGGTGGCCCTGTCGGTTACACGAGGCCCCTTCGCGTATAACGTCAGTGGAATATACCGGAAGAAATATGTGTGTAATAATGTCTTTCTTTTGATTATTTGCTTACCAACGTTGGCCTTGTCCAACTGCTCCGATCTCGGCCATTAAGGCGAGATCGCGAGCGTTGGGCAGGCACCCTGTTGGCACGTTTTAGCTCTGTGACCAGTGCAATTCTTAACATTTTCTTCAAAGCACAATTGGGATGGTGTGCGCGCCGCTTAGCGATGTCGGTGGCGCTGTCGGTTACACGAGGCCCCTTCGCGTATAACGTCAATGGAAAAGACCGGCTGAAATATGTGTGTAATAATGTCTTTCTTTTGATTATTTGCTTACCAACGTTGGCCTTATCCAATTGCTCCGATCTCGGCCATTAAGGCGAGATCGCGAGCGTTGGGCAGGCACCCTGTTGGCACGTTTTAGCTCTGTGACCAGTGCACTTCTTAAAATTTTCTTCAAGGAACAATTGGGATGGTGTGCGCCCCGCTTAGCGATGTCGGTGACGCTGTCGGTTACACGAGGCCCCTTCACGTATAACGTCAATGGAATAGACCGGCTGAAATATGTGTGTAATAATGTCTTTCTTTTGATTATTTGCTTACCAACGTTGCCCTTGTCCATCTGCTCCGATCTCGGCCATTAAGGCGAGATCGCGAGCGTTGGACAGGTACCCTGTTGGCACGTTTAAGCTCTGCGACCACTGCACTTCTTAACATTTTCTTCAACGAACAATTGGGATGGTGTGCGCGCCGCTTAGCGATGTCGGTGGCGCTGTCGGTTACACGAGGCCCCTTCGTGTATAACGTCAATGGAACATACCGGCAGAAATATGTGTGTAATAATGTCTTTCTTTTGATTATTTGCTTACCAACGTTGGCCTTGTCCAACTGCTCCGATCTCGGCCATTAAGGCGAGATCGCGAGCGTTGGGCAGGCACCCTGTTGGCACGTTTTAGCTCTGTGACCAGTGCACTTCTTAACATTTTCTTCAAGGCACAATTGGGATGGTGTGCGCGCCGCTTAGCGATGTCGGTGGCCCTGTCGGTTACACGAGGCCCCTTCGCGTATAACGTCAATGGAATATACCGGAAGAAATATGTGTGTAATAATGTCTTTCTTTTGATTATTTGCTTACCAACGTTGGCCTTGTCCAACTGCTCCGATCTCGGCCATTAAGGCGAGATCGGGAGCGTTGGGCAGGCACCCTGTTGGCACATTTAAGCTCTGCGACCACTGCACTTCTTAAAATTTTCTTCAAGGCACAATTGGGATGGTGTTCGCGCCGCTTAGCGATGTCGGTGGCCCTGTCGGTTACACGAGGCCCCTTCGCGTATAACGTCAATGGAATATACCGGAAGAAATATGTGTGTAATAATGTCTTTCTTTTGATTATTTGCTTACCAACGTTGGCCTTGTCCAACTGCTCCGATCTCGGCCATTAAGGCGAGATCGGGAGCGTTGGGCAGGCACCCTGTTGGCACATTTAAGCTCTGCGACCACTGCACTTCTTAAAATTTTCTTCAAGGCACAATTGGGATGGTGTGCGCGCCGCTTAGCGATGTCGGTGGCGCTGTCGGTTACACGAGGCCCCTTCGCGTATAACGTCAATGGAATAGACCGGCTGAAATATGTGTGTAATAATGTCTTTCTTTTGATTATTTGCTTACCAACGTTGGCCTTGTCCAACTGCTCCGATCTCGGCGATTAAGGCGAGATCGCGAGCGTTGGGCAGGAACCCTGTTGGCACGTTTAAGCTCTGCGACCACTGCACTTCTGAACCATTTCTTCAACGAACAATTGGGATGGTGTGGGCGCCGCTTAGTGATGTCGGTGGCGCTGTCGGTTACACGAGGCCCCTTCGCGTATAACGTCAATGGAATAGACCGGCTGAAATATATGTGTAATAATGTCTTTCTTTTGATTATTTGCTTACCAACGTTGGCCTTGTCCAACTGCTCCGATCTCGGCCATTAAGGCGAGATCGCGAGCGTTGGGCAGGCACCCTGTTGGCACGTTTTAGCTCTGTGACCAGTGCACTTCTTAAAATTTTCTTCAAGGAACAATTGGGATGGTGTGCGCCCCGCTTAGCGATGTCGGTGGCGCTGTCGGTTACACGAGGCCCCTTCGCGTATAACGTCAATGGAATATACCGGAAGAAATATGTGTGTAATAATGTCTTTCTTTTGATTATTTGCTTACCAATGTTGGCCTTGTCCAACTGCTCCGATCTCGGCCATTAAGGCGAGATCACGAGCGTTGGACAGGCACCCTGTTGGCACGTTTAAGCTCTGCGACCACTGCACTTCTTAACATTTTCTTCAAGGCACAATTGGGATGGTGTGCGCGCCGCTTAGCGATGTCGGTGGCCCTGTCGGTTACACGAGGCCCCTTCGCGTATAACGTCAGTGGAATATACCGGAAGAAATATGTGTGTAATAATGTCTTTCTTTTGATTATTTGCTTACCAACGTTGGCCTTGTCCAACTGCTCCGATCTCGGCCATTAAGGCGAGATCGCGAGCGTTGGGCAGGCACCCTGTTGGCACGTTTTAGCTCTGTGACCAGTGCAATTCTTAACATTTTCTTCAAAGCACAATTGGGATGGTGTGCGCGCCGCTTAGCGATGTCGGTGGTGCTGTCGGTTACACGAGGCCCCTTCGCGTATAACGTCAATGGAATATACCGGAAGAAATATCTGTGTAATAATGTCTTTCTTTTGATTATTTGCTTACCAACGTTGGCCTTGTCCAACTGCTCCGATCTCGGCCATTAAGGCGAGGTCGCGAGCGTTGGGCAGGCACCCTGTTGGCACGTTTAAGCTCTGCGACCACTGCACTTCTTAACATTTTCTTCAAGGCACAATTGGGATGGTGTGCGCGCCGCTTAGCGATGTCGGTGGCCCTGTCGGTTACACGAGGCCCCTTCGCGTATAACGTCAATGGAATATACCGGAAGAAATATGTGTGTAATAATGTCTTTCTTTTGATTATTTGCTTACCAACGTTGGCCTTGTCCAACTGCTCCGATCTCGGCCATTAAGGCGAGATCGGGAGCGTTGGGCAGGCACCCTGTTGGCACATTTAAGCTGTGCGACCACTGCACTTCTTAAAATTTTCATCAAGGCACAATTGGGATGGTGTGCGCGCCGCTTAGCGATGTCGGTGGCGCTGTCGGTTACACGAGGCCCCTTCGCGTATAACGTCAATGGAATAGACCGGCTGAAATATGTGTGTAATAATGTCTTTCTTTTGATTATTTGCTTACCAACGGTGTCCTTGTCCAACTGCTCCGATCTCGGCCATTAAGGTGAGATCGCGAGCGTTGGACAGGCACCCTTGTTGGCACGTTTAAGCTCTGCGACCACTGCACCTCTTAACATTTTCTTCAACGAACAATTCGGATGGTGTGCGCGCCGCTTAGCGATGTCGGTGGCGCTGTCGGTTACACGAGGCCCCTTCGCGCATAACGTCAATGGAATAGACAGCCTGAAATATGTGTGTAATAATGTCTTTCTTTGGATTATTTGCTTACCAACGGTGTCCTTGTGCAACTGCTCCGATCTCGGCCCTTAAGGCGAGATCGCGAGCGTTGGACAGGCACCCTTGTTGGCACGTTTAAGCTCTGCGACCACTGCACCTCTTAACATTTTCTTCAACGAACAATTCGGATGGTGTGCGTGCCGCTTAGCAATGTCGGTGGCGCTGTCGGTTACACGAGGCCCCTTCGCGTATAACGTCAATGGAACATACCGGCAGAAATATGTGTGTAATAATGTCTTTCTTTTGATTATTTGCTTGCCAACGTTGGCCTTGTCCAACTGCTCCGATCTCGGCCATTAGGGCGAGATCGCGAGCGTTGGACAGGCACCCTGTTGGCACGTTTAAGCTCTGCGACCACTGCACTTCTTAACATTTTCTTCAACGAACAATTGGGATGGTGTGCGCGCCGCTTAGCGATGTCGGTGGCGCTGTCGGTTACACGAGGCCCCTTCGCGTATAACTTCAATGGAATAGACCGGCTGAAATATGTGTGTAATAATGTCTTTCTTTTGATTATTTGCTTACCAACGGTGTCCTTGTCCAACTGCTCCGATCTCGGCCATTAAGGCGAGATCGCGAGCGTTGGACAGGCACCCTTGTTGGCACGTTTAAGCTCTGCGACCACTGCACCTCTTAACATTTTCTTCAACGAACAATTCGGATTGTGTGCGCGCCGCTTAGCGATGTCGGTGGTGCTGTTGGTTACACGAGGCCCCTCCGCGTATAACGTCAATGGAATAGACAGGCTGAAATATGTGTGTAATAATGTCTTTCATTTGATTATTTGCTTACCAACGGTGTCCCTGTCCAACTGCTCCGATCTCGGCCATTATGGCGAGATCGCGAGCGTTGGACAGGCACCCTGTTGGCACGTTTAAGCTCTGCGACCACTGCACTTGTTAACATTTTCTTCAACGAACTATTGGGATGGTGTGCGCGCCGCTTAGCGATGTCGGTGGCGCTGTCGGTTACACGAGGCTCCTTCGCGTATAACGTCAATGGAATATACCGGCAGAAATATGTGTGTAATAATGTCTTTCTTTTGATTATTTGCTTACCAACGTTGGCCTTGTCCAACTGCTCCGATCTCGGTTATTAAGGCGAGATCGGGAGCGTTGGGCAGGCACCCTGTTGGCACGTTTAAGCTCTGCGACCACTGCACTTCTTAAAATTTTCTTCAAGGAACAATTGGGATGGTGTGCGCGCCGCTTAGCGATGTCGGTGGCGCTGTCGGTTACACGAGGCCCCTTCGCGTATAACGTCAATGGAATAGACCGGCTGAAATATGTGTGTAATAATGTCTTTCTTTTGATTATTTACTTACCAACGGTGTCCTTGTCCAACTGCTCCGATCTCGGCCATTAAGGCGAGATCGCGAGCGTTGGACAGGCACCCTTGTTGGCACGTTTAAGCTCTGCGACCACTGCACCTCTTAACATTTTCTTCAACGAACAATTCGGATTGTGTGCGCGCCGCTTAGCGATGTCGGTGGTGCTGTCGGTTACACGAGGCCCCTTCGCGTATAACGTCAATGGAATAGACAGGCTGAAATATGTGTGTAATAATGTCTTTCATTTGATTATTTGCTTACCAACGGTGTCCTTGTCCAACTGCTCCGATCTCGGCCATTAAGGCGAGATCGCGAGCGTTGGACAGGCACCCTGATGGCACGTTTAAGCTCTGCGACCACTGCACTTGTTAACATTTTCTTCAACGAACTATTGGGATGGTGTGCGCGCCGCTTAGCGATGTCGGTGGCACTGTCGGTTACACGAGGCCCCTTCGCGTATAACGTCAATGGAATATACCGGCAGAAATATGTGTGTAATAATGTCTTTCTTTTGATTATTTGCTTACCAACGTCGGCCTTGTCCAACTGCTCCGATCTGGGCCATTAAGGCGAGATCGGGAGCGTTGGGCAGGCACCCTGTTGGCACGTTTAAGCTCTGCGACCACTGCACTTCTTAAAATTTTCTTCAAGGAACAATTGGGATGGTGTGCGCGCCGCTTAGCGATGTCGGTGGCGCTGTCGGTTACACGAGGCGCCTTCGCGTATAACGTCAATGGAATAGACCGGCTGAAATATGTGTGTAATAATGTCTTTCTTTTGATTATTTGCTTACCAACGGTGTCCTTGTCCAACTGCTCCGATCTCGGCCATTAAGGCGAGATCGCGAGCGTTGGACAGGCACCCTTGTTGGCACGTTTAAGCTCTGCGACCACTGCACCTCTTAACATTTTCTTCAACGAACAATTCGGATGGTGTGCGCGCCGCTTAGCGATGTCGGTGGCGCTGTCGGTTACACGAGGCCCCTTCGCGTATAACGTCAATGGAATAGACCGGCTGAGATATGTGTGTAATAATGTGTTTCTTTTGAGTATTTGCTTACCAACGTTGGCCTTGTCCAACTGCACCGATCTCGGCCATTAAGGCGAGATCGGGAGCGTTGGACAGGCACCCTGTTGGCACGTTTAAGCTCTGCGACCACTGCACTTCTTAACATTTTCTTCAAGGCACAATTGGGATGGTGTGCGCGCTGCTTAGCGATGTCGGTGGCGCTGTCGGTTACATGAGGCCCCTTCGCGTATAACGTCAATGGAATATACCGCAGAAATATGTGTGTAATAATGTCTTTCTTTTGATTATTTGCTTACCAACGTTGGCCTTGACCAACTGATCCGATCTCGGCCATTAAGGCGAGGTCGCGAGCGTTGGGCAGGCACCCTGTTGGCACATTTAAGCTCTGCGACCACTGCACTTCTTAACATTTTCTTCAAGGCACAATTGGAATGGTGTGCGCGCCGCTTAGCGATGTCGGTGGCGCTGTCGGTTACACGAGGCCCCTTCGCGTATAACGTCAATGGAATACACCGGCAGAAATGTGTGTGTAATAATTTTTCTTTTGATTATTTCCTTACTAACGTTGGCCTTGTCCAACTGCTCCGATCTCGACCATTAAGGCGAGATCGCGAGCGTTGGGCAGCAATCCTGTTGGCACGTTTAAGCACTGCGACCACAGCACTTCTTAACATTTTCTTCAAGGAAGAATTCGGATGGTGTGCGCGCCGCTTAGCGATGTCGGTGGCGCTGTCGGTTACACGAGGCCCCTTCGCGTATAACGTCAATGGAATTGACCGGCTGAAATATGTGTGTAATAATATCTTTCTTTTGTTTATTTGCTTACCAACGTTGGCCTTGTCCAATTGCTCCGATCTCGGCCATTAAGGCGAGATCGCGAGCGTTGGACAGGCACCCTTGTTGGCACGTTTAAGCTCTGTGACCACTGCACTTCTTAACATTTTCTTCAACGAACAATTGGGATGGTGTGCGCGCCGCTTAGCGATTTCGGTGGCGCTGTCGGTTACACGAGGCCCCTTCGCGTATAACGTCAATGGAATACACCGGCAGAAATGTGTGTGTAATAATTTTTCTTTTGATTATTTCCTTACTAACGTTGGCCTTGTCCAACTGCTCCGATCTCGACCATTAAGGCGAGATCGCGAGCGTTGGGCAGCAATCCTGTTGGCACGTTTAAGCACTGCGACCACAGCACTTCTTAACATTTTCTTCAAGGAAGAATTCGGATGGTGTGCGCGCCGCTTAGCGATGTCGGTGGCGCTGTCGGTTACACGAGGCCCCTTCGCGTATAACGTCAATGGAATAGACCGGCTGAGATATGTGTGTAATAATGTGTTTCTTTTGAGTATTTGCTTACCAACGTTGGCCTTGTCCAACTGCACCGATCTCGGCCATTAAGGCGAGATCGGGAGCGTTGGACAGGCACCCTGTTGGCACGTTTAAGCTCTGCGACCACTGCACTTCTTAACATTTTCTTCAAGGCACAATTGGGATGGTGTGCGCGCTGCTTAGCGATGTCGGTGGCGCTGTCGGTTACATGAGGCCCCTTCGCGTATAACGTCAATGGAATATACCGCAGAAATATGTGTGTAGTAATGTCTTTCTTTTGATTATTTGCTTACCAACGTTGGCCTTGACCAACTGATCCGATCTCGGCCATTAAGGCGAGGTCGCGAGCGTTGGGCAGGCACCCTGTTGGCACGTTTAAGCTCTGCGACCACTGCACTTCTTAACATTTTCTTCAAGGCACAATTGGAATGGTGTGCGCGCCGCTTAGCGATGTCGGTGGCGCTGTCGGTTACACGAGGCCCCTTCGCGTATAACGTCAATGGAATACACCGGCAGAAATGTGTGTGTAATAATTTTTCTTTTGATTATTTCCTTACTAACGTTGGCCTTGTCCAACTGCTCCGATCTCGGCCATTAAGGCGAGGTCGCGAGCGTTGGGCAGGCACCCTGTTGGCACGTTTAAGCTCTGCGACCACTGCACTTCTTAACATTTTCTTCAAGGCACAATTGGGATGGTGTGCGCGCTGCTTAGCGATGTCGGTGGCGCTGTCGGTTACACGAGGCCCCTTCGCGTATAACGTCACTGGAATATACCGGCAGAAATATGTGTGTAATAATGTCTTTCTTTTGATTATTTGCTTACCAACGTTGGCCTTGCCCAATTGCTCCGATCTCGGCCATTAAGGCGAGATCGCGAGCGTTGGACAGGCACCCTTGTTGGCACGTTTAAGCTCTGTGACCACTGCACTTCTTAACATTTTCTTCAACGAACAATTGGGATGGTGTGCGCGCCGCTTAGCGATGTCGGTGGCGCTGTCGGTTACACGAGGCCCCTTCGCGTATAACGTCAATGGAATAGACCGGCTGAAATATGTGTGTAATAATGTCTTTCTTTTGATTATTTGCTTACCAACGTTGGCCTTGTCCAACTGCTCCGATCTCGGCCATTAAGGCGAGATCGCGAGCGTTGGACAGGCACCCTGTTGGCACGTATAAGCTCTGTGACCACTGCACTTCTTAACATTTTCTTCAACGAACAATTGGGATGGTGTGCGCGCCGCTTAGCGATGTCGGTGGCGCTGTCGGTTACACGAGGCCCCTTCGCGTATAACGTCAATGGAATAGACCGGCAGAAATATGTGTGTAATAATGTCTTTCTTTTGATTATTTGCTTACCAACGTTGGCCTTGTCCAACTGCTGCGATCTCGGCCATTAAGGCGAGATCGCGAGCGTTGGACAGGCACCCTGTTGGCACGTATAAGCTCTGTGACCACTGCACTTCTTAACATTTTCTTCAGCGAACAATTGGGATGGTGTGCGCGCCGCTTAGCGATGTCGGTGGCGCTGTCGGTTACACGAGGCCCCTTCGCGTATAACGTCAATGGAATAGACCGGCAGAAATATGTGTGTAATAATGTCTTTCTTTTGATTATTTGCTTACCAACGTTGGCCTTGTCCAACTGCTGCGATCTCGGCCATTAAGGCGAGATCGTGAGAGTTGGACAGGCACCCTGTTGGCACGTTTAAGCTCTGCGACCACTGCACCTCTTAACGTTTTCTTCAACGAACAATTCGGATGGTGTGCGCGCCGCTTAGCGATGTCGGTGGCGCTGTCGGTTACATGAGGCCCCTTCGCGTATAACGTTATTGGAATAGACTGGCTGAAATATGTGTGTAATAACGTCTTTCTTTTGTTTATTTGCTTACCAACGTTGGCCGTGTCCAACTGCTCCGATCTCGGCCATTAAGGCGAGATCGCGAGCGTTGGACAGGCACCCTGTTGGCACGTTTAAGCTCTGCGACCACTGCACCTCTTAACATTTTCTTCAACGAACAATTCGGATGGTGTGCGCGCCGCTTAGCGATGTCGGTGGCGCTGTCGGTTACACGAGGCCCCTTCGCCTATAACGTCAATGGAATATACCGGCAGAAATATGTGTGTAATAATGTCTTTCTTTTGATTATTTGCTTACCAACGTTGGCCTTGTCCAACTGCTCCGATCTCGGCCATTAAGGCGAGATCGCGAGCGTTGGGCAGGCACCCTGTTGGCACGTTTTAGCTCTGCGACCACTGCACTTCTTAACATTTTCTTCAAGGCACAATTGGGAAGGTGTGCGCGCCGCTTAGCGATGTCGGTGTCGCTGTCGGTTACACGAGGCCCCTTCGCGTATAACGTCAATGGAATATACCGGCAGAAATATGTGTGTAATAATGTCTTTCTTTTGATTATTTGCTTACCAACGTTGGCCTTGTCCAACTGCTCCGATCTCGGCCATTAAGGCGAGATCGCGAGCGTTGGACAGGCACCCTGTTGGCACGTTTAAGCTCTGCGACCACTGCAATTCTTAACATTTTCTTCAAAGCACAATTGGGATGGTGTGCGCGCCGCTTAGCGATGTCGGTGGCGCTGTCGGTTACACGAGGCCCCTTCGCGTATTACGTCAATGGAATATACCGGAAGAAATATCTGTGTAATAATGTCTTTCTTTTGATTATTTGCTTACCAACGTTGGCCTTGTCCAACTGCTCCGATCTCGGCCATTAAGGCGAGGTCGCGAGCGTTGGGCAGGCACCCTGTTGGCACGTTTAAGCTCTGCGACCACTGCACTTCTTAACATTTTCTTCAAGGCACAATTGGGATGGTGTGCGCGCCGCTTAGCGATGTCGGTGGCGCTGTCGGTTACACGAGGCCCCTTCGCGTATAACGTCAATGGAATATACCGGCAGAAATATGTGTGTAATAATGTCTTTCTTTTGATTATTTGCTTAACAACGTTGGCCTTGTCCAACTGCTCCGATCTCGGCCATTAAGGCGAGATCGCGAGCGTTGGACAGGCACCCTGTTGGCACGTTTAAGCTCTGCGACCACTGCAATTCTTAACATTTTCTTCAAAGCACAATTGGGATGGTGTGCGCGCCGCTTAGCGATGTCGGTGGCGCTGTCGGTTACACGAGGCCCCTTCGCGTATAACGTCAATGGAATATACCGGAAGAAATATCTGTGTAATAATGTCTTTCTTTTGATTATTTGCTTACCAACGTTGGCCTTGTCCAACTGCTCCGATCTCGGCCATTAAGGCGAGGTCGCGAGCGTTGGGCAGGCACCCTGTTGGCACGTTTAAGCTCTGCGACCACTGCACTTCTTAACATTTTCTTCAAGTCACAATTGGGATGGTGTGCGCGCCGCTTAGCGATGTCGGTGGCGCTGTCGGTTACACGAGGCCCCTTCGCGTATAACGTCAATGGAATAGACCGGCTGAAATATGTGTGTAATAATGTCTTTCTTTTGATTATTTGCTTACCAACGGTGTCCTTGTCCAACAGCTCCGATCTCGGCCATTTAGGTGATATCGCGAGCGTTGGACAGGCACCCTTGTTGGCACGTTTAAGCTCTGCGACCACTGCACCTCTTAACATTTTCTTCAACGAACATTTCGGATGGTGTGCGCGCCGCTTAGCGATGTCGGTGGCGCTGTCGGTTACACGAGGCCCCTTCGCGTATGACGTCAATGGAATAGACCGGCTGAAATATGTGTGTAATAATGTCTTTCTTTTGATTATTTGCTTACCAGCGTTGGCCTTGTCCAACTGCTCCGATCTCGGCCATTAGGGCGAGATCGCGAGCGTTGGACAGGCACCCTGTTGGCACGTTTAAGCTCTGCGACCACTGCACTTCTTAACATTTTCTTCAACGAACAATTGGGATGGTGTGCGCGCCGCTTAGCGATGTCGGTGGCGCTGTCGGTTACACGAGGCCCCTTCGCGTATAACGTCAATGGAACATACCGGCAGAAATGTGTGTAATAATGTCTTTCTTTTGATTATTTGCTTACCAACGTTGGCCTTGTCCAACTGCTCCGATCTCGGCCCTTAAGGCGAGATCGCGAGCGTTGGACAGGCACCCTTGTTGGCACGTTTAAGCTCTGCGACCACTGCACCTCTTAACATTTTCTTCAACGAACAATTCGGATGGTGTGCGCGCCGCTTAGCGATGTCGGTGGCGCTGTCGGTTACACGAGGCCCCTTCGCGCATAACGTCAATGGAATAGACAGCCTGAAATATGTGTGTAATAATGTCTTTCTTTGGATTATTTGCTTACCAACGGTGTCCTTGTCCAACTGCTCCGATCTCGGCCATTAGGGCGAGATCGCGAGCGTTGGACAGGCACCCTGTTGGCACGTTTAAGCTCTGCGACCACTGCACTTCTTAACATTTTCTTCAACGAACAATTGGGATGGTGTGCGTGCCGCTTAGCGATGTCGGTGGCGCTGTCGGTTACACGAGGCCCCTTCGCGTATAACGTCAATGGAACATACCGGCAGAAATATGTGTGTAATAATGTCTTTCTTTTGATTATTTGCTTACCAACGTTGGCCTTGTCCAACTGCTCCGATCTCGGCCATTAGGGCGAGATCGCGAGCGTTGGGCAGGCATCCTGTTGGCACGTTTAAGCTCTGCGACCACTGCACTTCTTAACATTTTCTTCAACGAACAATTGGGATGGTGTGGGCGCCGCTTAGCGATGTCGGTGGCGCTGTCGGTTACACGAGGCCCCTTCGCGTATAACGTCAATGGAATAGACCGGCTGAAATATATGTGTAATAATGTCTTTCTTTTGATTATTTGCTTACCAACGTTGGCCTTGTCAAACTGCTCCGATCTCGGCCATTAAGGCGAGGTCGCGAGCGTTGGGCAGGCACCCTGTTGGCACGTTTAAGCTCTGCGACAACTGCACTTCTTAACATTTTCTTCAAAGCACAATTGGGAAGGTGTGCGCGCCGCTTAGCGATGTCGGTGGCGCTGTCGGTTACACGAGGCCCCTTCGCGTATAACGTCAATGGAATATACCGGCAGAAATATGTGTGTAATAATGTCTTTCTTTTGATTATTTGCTTACCAACGTTGGCCTTGTCCAACTGCTCCGATCTCGGCCATTAAGGCGAGATCGCGAGCGTTGGACAGGCACCCTGTTGGCACGTTTAAGCTCTGCGACCACTGCACTTCTTAACATTTTCTTCAACGAACAATTGGGATGGTGTGCGCGCCGCTTAGCGATGTCGGTGGCGCTGTCGGTTACACGAGGCCCCTTCGCGTATAACGTCAATGGAACATACCGGCAGAAATATCTGTGTAATAATGTCTTTCTTTTGATTATTTGCTTACCAACGTTGGCCTTGTCCAACTGCTCCGATCTCGGCCATTAAGGCGAGGTCGCGAGCGTTGGGCAGGCACCCTGTTGCCACGTTTAAGCTCTGCGACCACTGCACTTCTTAACATTTTCTTCAAGGCACAATTGGGATGGTGTGCGCGCCGCTTAGCGATGTCGGTGGCGCTGTCGGTTACACGAGGCCCCTTCGCGTATAACGTCAATGGAATAGACCGGCTGAAATATGTGTGTAATAATGTCTTTCTTTTGATTATTTGCTTACCAACGTTGGCCTTGTCCAACTGCTCCGATCTCGGCCATTAAGGCGAGATCGCGAGCGTTGGACAGGCACCCTGTTCGCACGTTTAAGCTCTGCGACCACTGCACTTCTTAACATTTTCTTCAACGAACAATTGGGATGGTGTGCGCGCCGCTTAGCGATGTCGGTGGCGCTGTCGGTTACACGAGGCCCCTTCGCGTATAACGTCAATGGAACATACCGGCAGAAATATCTGTGTAATAATGTCTTTCTTTTGATTATTTGCTTACCAACGTTGGCCTTGTCCAACTGCTCCGATCTCGGCCATTAAGGCGAGGTCGCGAGCGTTGGGCAGGCACCCTGTTGGCACGTTTAAGCTCTGCGACCACTGCACCTCTTAACATTTTCTTCAACGAACAATTCGGATGGTGTGCGCGCCGCTTAGCGATGTCGGTGGCGCTGTCGGTTACACGAGGCCCCTTCGCGTATAACGTCAATGGAACATACCGGCAGAAATATCTGTGTAATAATGTCTTTCTTTTGATTATTTGCTTACCAACGTTGGCCTTGTCCAACTGCTCCGATCTCGGCCATTAGGGCGAGATCGCGAGCGTTGGACAGGCACCCTGTTGGCACGTTTAAGCTCTGCGACCACTGCACTTCTTAACATTTTCTTCAACGAACAATTGGGATGGTGTGCGCGCCGCTTAGCGATGTCGGTGGCGCTGTCGGTTACACGAGGCCCCTTCGCGTATAACGTCAATGGAACATACCGGCAGAAATATGTGTGTAATAATGTCTTTCTTTTGATTATTTGCTTACCAACGTTGGCCTTGTCCAACTGCTCCGATCTCGGCCATTAGGGCGAGATCGCGAGCGTTGGGCAGGCATCCTGTTGGCACGTTTAAGCTCTGCGACCACTGCACTTCTTAACATTTTCTTCAAGGCACAATTGGGAACGTGTGCGCGCCGCTTAGCGATGTCGGTGTCGCTGTCGGTTACACGAGGCCCCTTCGCGTATAACGTCAATGGAATATACCGGCAGAAATATGTGTGTAATAATGTCTTTCTTTTGATTATTTGCTTACCAACGTTGGCCTTGTCCAACTGCTCCGATCTCGGCCATTAAGGCGAGATCGCGAGCGTTGGACAGGCACCCTGTTGGCACGTTTAAGCTCTGCGACCACTGCAATTCTTAACATTTTCTTCAAAGCACAATTGGGATGGTGTGCGCGCCACTTAGCGATGTCGGTGGCGCTGTCGGTTACACGAGGCCCCTTCGCGTATAACGTCAATGGAATATACCAGCAGAAATATGTGTGTAATAATGTCTTTCTTTTGATTATTTGCTTAACAACGTTGGCCTTGTCCAACTGCTCCGATCTCGGCCATTAAGGCGAGATCGGGAGCGTTGGGCAGGCACCCTATTGGCACGTTTAAGCTCTGCGACCACTGCACTTCTTAACATTTTCTTCAAGGCACAATTGGGATGGTGTGCGCGCCGCTTAGCGATGTCGGTGGCGCTGTCGGTTACACGAGGCCCCTTCGCGTATAACGTCAATGGAATATACCGGCAGAAATATGTGTGTAATAATGTCTTTCTTTTGATTATTTGCTTACCAACGTTGGCCTTGTCCAACTGCTCCGATCTCGGCCATTAAGGCGAGATCGGGAGCGTTGGACAGGTTCCCTGTTGGCACGTTTAAGCTCTGCGACCACTGCACTTCTTAACATTTTCTTCAAGGCACAATTGGGATGGTGTGCGCGCCGCTTAGCGATGTCGGTGGCGCTGTCGGTTACACGAGGCCCCTTCGCGTATAACGTCAATGGAATATACCGGCAGAAATATGTGTGTAATAATGTCTTTCTTTTGATTATTTGCTTACCAACGTTGGCCTTGTCCAACTGCTCCGATCTCGGCCATTAAGGCGAGATCGGGAGCGTTGGGCAGGCACCCTGTTGGCACGTTTAAGCTCTGCGACCACTGCACTTCTTAACATTTTCTTCAAGGCACAATTGGGATGGTGTTCGCGCCGCTTAGCGATGTCGGTGGCGCTGTCGGTTACACGAGGCCCCTTCGCGTATAAAGTCAATGGAATATACCGGCAGAAATATGTGTGTAATAATGTCTTTCTTTTGATTATTTGCTTACCAACGTTGGCCTTGTCCAACTGCTCCGATCTCGGCCATTAAGGCGAGATCGGGAGCGTTGGGCAGGCACCCTGTTGGCACGTTTAAGCTCTGCGACCACTGCACTTCTTAAAATTTTCTTCAAGGAACAATTGGGATGGTGTGCGCGCCGCTTAGCGATGTCGGTGGCGCTGTCGGTTACACGAGGCCCCTTCGCGTATAACGTCAATGGAATAGACCGGCTGAAATATGTGTGTAATAATGTCTTTCTTTTGATTATTTGCTTACCAACGGTGTCCTTGTCCAACTGCTCCGATCTCGGCCATTAAGGCGAGATCGCGAGCGTTGGACAGGCACCCTTGTTGGCACGTTTAAGCTCTGCGACCACTGCACCTCTTAACATTTTCTTCAACGAACAATTCGGATGGTGTGCGCGCCGCTTAGCGATGTCGGTGGCGCTGTCGGTTACACGAGGCCCCTTCGCGTATAACGTCAATGGAATAGACCGGCTGAAATATATGTGTAATAATGTCTTTCTTTTGATTATTTGCTTACCAACGTTGGCCTTGTCAAACTGCTCCGATCTCGGCCACTAAGGCGAGGTCGCGAGCGTTGGGCAGGCACCCTGTTGGCACGTTTAAGCTCTGCGACCACTGCACTTCTTAACATTTTCTTCAAGGCACAATTGGGAAGGTGTGCGCGCCGCTTAGCGATGTCGGTGGCGCTGTCGGTTACACGAGGCCCCTTCGCGTATAACGTCAATGGAATATACCGGCAGAAATATGTGTGTAATAATGTCTTTCTTTTGATTATTTGCTTACCAACGGTGTCCTTGTCCAACTGCTCCGATCTCGGCCATTAAGGCGAGATCGCGAGCGTTGGACAGGCACCCTGTTGGCACGTTTAAGCTCTGCGACCACTGCACCTCTTAACATTTTCCTCAACGAACTATTGGGATGGTGTGCGCGCCGCTTAGCGATGTCGGTGGCGCTGTCGGTTACACGAGGCCCCTTCGCGTATAACGTCAATGGAATATACCGGCAGAAATATGTGTGTAATAATGTCCTTCTTTTGATTATTTGCTTACCAACGTTGGCCTTGTCCAACTGCTCCGATCTCGGCCATTAAGGCGAAATCGCGAGCGTTGGGCAGGCACCCTGTTGGCACGTTTAAGCTCTGCGACCACTGCACTTCTTAACATTTTCTTCAACGAACAATTGGGATGGTGTGGGCGCCGTTTAGCGATGTCGGTGGCGCTGTCGGTTACACGAGGCCCCTTCGCGTATAACGTCAATGGAATATACCGGCAGAAATATGTGTGTAATAATGTCTTTCTTTTGATTATTTGCTTACCAACGTTGGCCTTGTCCAACTGCTCCGATCTCGGCCATTAAGGCGAGATCGCGACCGTTGGACAGGCACCCTGTTGGCGCGTTTAAGCTCTGCGACCACTGCACTTCTTAACATTTTCTTCAACGAACAATTGGGATGGTGTGGGCGCCGCTTAGCGATGTCGGTGGCGCTGTCGGTTACACGAGGCCCCTTCGCGTATAACGTCAATGGAATAGACCGGCTGAAATATATGTGTAATAATGTCTTTCTTTTGATTATTTGCTTACCAACGTTGGCCTTGTCAAACTGCTCCGATCTCGGCCATTAAGGCGAGGTCGCGAGCGTTGGGCAGGCACCCTGTTGGCACGTTTAAGCTCTGCGACCACTGCACTTCTTAACATTTTCTTCAAGGCACAATTGGGAAGGTGTGCGCGCCGCTTAGCGATGTCGGTGGCGCTGTCGGTTACACGAGGCCCCTTAGCGTATAACGTCAATGGAATATACCGGCAGAAATATGTGTGTAATAATGTCTTTCTTTTGATTATTTGCTTACCAACGTTGGCCTTGTCCAACTGCTCCGATCTCGGCCATTAAGGCGAGATCGCGAGCGTTGGACAGGCACCCTGTTGGCGCGTTTAAGCTCTGCGACCACTGCACTTCTTAACATTTTCTTCAACGAACAATTGGGATGGTGTGGGCGCCGGTTAGCGATGTCGGTGGCGCTGTCGGTTACACGAGGCCCCTTCGCGTATAACGTCAATGGAATAGACCGGCTGAAATATATGTGTAATAATGTCTTTCTTTTGATTATTTGCTTACCAACGTTGGCCTTGTCAAACTGCTCCGATCTCGGCCATTAAGGCGAGGTCGCGAGCGTTGGGCAGGCACCCTGTTGGCACGTTTAAGCTCTGCGACCACTGCACTTCTTAACATTTTCTTCAAGGCACAATTGGGAAGGTGTGCGCGCCGCTTAGCGATGTCGGTGGCGCTGTCGGTTACACGAGGCCCCTTCGCGTATAACGTCAATGGAACATACCGGCAGAAATATGTGTGTAATAATGTCTTTCTTTTGATTATTTGCTTACCAACGTTGGCCTTGTCCAACTGCTCCGATCTCGGCCATTAAGGCGAAATCGCGAGCGTTGGGCAGGCACCCTGTTGGCACATTTAAGCTCTGCGACCACTGCACTTCTTAACATTTTCTTCAACGAACAATTGGGATGGTGTGGGCGCCGCTTAGCGATGTCGGTGGCGCTGTCGGTTACACGAGGCCCCTTCGCGTATAACGTCAATGGAATAGACCGGCTGAAATATATGTGTAATAATGTCTTTCTTTTGATTATTTGCTTACCAACGTTGGCCTTGTCAAACTGCTCCGATCTCGGCCATTTAGGCGAGGTCGCGAGCGTTGGGCAGGCACCCTGTTGGCACGTTTAAGCTCTGCGACCACTGCACTTCTTAACATTTTCTTCAAGGCACAATTGGGATGGTGTGCGCGCCGCTTAGCGATGTCGGTGGCGCTGTATGTTACACGAGGCCCCTTCACGTATAACGTCAATGGAATATACCGGCAGAAATATGTGTGTAATAATGTCTTTCTTTTGATTATTTGCTTACCAACGTTGGCCTTGTCCAACTGCTCCGATCTCGGCCATTAAGGCGAAATCGCGAGCGTTGGGCAGGCACCCTGTTGGCACGTTTAAGCTCTGCGACCACTGCACTTCTTAACATTTTCTTCAACGAACAATTGGGATGGTGTGGGCGCCGCTTAGCGATGTCGGTGGCGCTGTCGGTTACACGAGGCCCCTTCGCGTATAACGTCAATGGAATAGACCGGCTGAAATATATGTGTAATAATGTCTTTCTTTTGATTATTTGCTTACCAACGTTGGCCTTGTCAAACTGCTCCGATCTCGGCCATTAAGGCGAGGTCGCGAGCGTTGGGAAGGCACCCTGTTGGCACGTTTAAGCTCTGCGACCACTGCACTTCTTAACATTTTCTTCAACGAACAATTGGGATGGTGTGGGCGCCGCTTAGCGATGTCGGTGGCGCTGTCGGTTACACGAGGCCCCTTCGCGTATAACGTCAATGGAATAGACCGGCTGAAATATATGTGTAATAATGTCTTTCTTTTGATTATTTGCTTACCAACGTTGGCCTTGTCAAACTGCTCCGATCTCGGCCATTAAGGCGAGGTCGCGAGCGTTGGGCAGGCACCCTGTTGGCACGTTTAAGCTCTGCGACCAGTGCACTTCTTAACATTTTCTTCAAGGCACAATTGGGATGGTGTGCGCGCCGCTTAGCGATGTCGGTGGCGCTGTATGTTACACGAGGCCCCTTCACGTATAACGTCAATGGAATATACCGGCAGAAATATGTGTGTAATAATGTCTTTCTTTTGATTATTTGCTTACCAACGTTGGCCTTGTCCAACTGCTCCGATCTCGGCCATTAAGGCGAAATCGCGAGCGTTGGGCAGGCACCCTGTTGGCACGTTTAAGCTCTGCGACCACTGCACTTCTTAACATTTTCTTCAACGAACAATTGGGATGGTGTGGGCGCCGCTTAGCGATGTCGGTGGCGCTGTCGGTTACACGAGGCCCCTTCGCGTATAACGTCAATGGAATAGACCGGCTGAAATATATGTGTAATAATGTCTTTCTTTTGATTATTTGCTTACCAACGTTGGCCTTGTCAAACTGCTCCGATCTCGGCCATTAAGGCGAGGTCGCGAGCGTTGGGCAGGCACCCTGTTGGCACGTTTAAGCTCTGCGACCACTGCACTTCTTAACATTTTCTTCAACGAACAATTGGGATGGTGTGGGCGCCGCTTAGCGATGTCGGTGGCGCTGTCGGTTACACGAGGCCCCTTCGCGTATAACGTCAATGGAATAGACCGGCTGAAATATATGTGTAATAATGTCTTTCTTTTGATTATTTGCTTACCAACGTTGGCCTTGTCAAACTGCTCCGATCTCGGCCATTAAGGCGAGGTCGCGAGCGTTGGGCAGGCACCCTGTTGGCACGTTTAAGCTCTGCGACCACTGCACTTCTTAACATTTTCTTCAAGGCACAATTGGGATGGTGTGCGCGCCGCTTAGCGATGTCGGTGGCGCTGTATGTTACACGAGGCCCCTTCACGTATAACGTCAATGGAATATACCGGCAGAAATATGTGTGTAATAATGTCTTTCTTTTGATTATTTGCTTACCAACGTTGGCCTTGTCCAACTGCTCCGATCTCGGCCATTAAGGCGAAATCGCGAGCGTTGGGCAGGCACCCTGTTGGCACGTTTAAGCTCTGCGACCACTGCACTTCTTAACATTCTCTTCAAGGCACAATTGGGAAGGTGTGCGCGCCGCTTAGCGATGTCGGTGGCGCTGTCGGTTACACGAGGCCCCTTCGCGTATAACGTCAATGGAATATACCGGCAGAAATATGTGTGTAATAATGTCTTTCTTTTGATTATTTGCTTACCAACGTTGGCCTTGTCCAACTGCTCCGATCTCGGCCATTAAGGCGAGATCGCGAGCGTTGGACAGGCACCCTGTTGGCGCGTTTAAGCTCTGCGACCACTGCACTTCTTAACATTTTCTTCAAGGCACAATTGGGATGGTGTGCGCGCCGCTTAGCGATGTCGGTGGCGCTGTATGTTACACGAGGCCCCTTCGCGTATAACGTCAATGGAATATACCGGCAGAAATATGTGTGTAATAATGTCTTTCTTTTGATTATTTGCTTACCAACGTTGGCCTTGTCCAACTGCTCCGATCTCGGCCATTAAGGCGAGGTCGCGAGCGTTGGGCAGGCACCCTTGTTGGCACGTTTAAGCTCTGCGACCACTGCACTTCTTAACATTTTCTTCAAGGCACAATTGGGATGGTGTGCGCGCCGCTTAGCGATGTCGGTGGCGCTGTCGGTTACACGAGGCCCCTTCGCGTATAACGTCAATGGAATAGACCGGCTGAAATATGTGTGTAATAATGTCTTTCTTTTGATTATTTGCTTACCAATGTTGGCCTTGTCCAACTGCTCCGATCTCGGCCATTAAGGCGAGATCGCGAGCGTTGGGCAGGCACCCTGTTGGCACATTTAAGCTCTGCGACCACTGCACCTCTTAACATTTTCTTCAACGAACAATTCGGATGGTGTGCGCGCCGCTTAGCGATGTCGGTGGCGCTGTCGGTTACACGAGGCCCCTTCGCGTATAACGTCAATGGAATAGACCGGCTGAAATATGTGGGTAATAATGTCTTTCTTTTGATTATTTGCTTACCAACGGTGTCCTTGTCCAACTGCTCCGATCTCGGCCATTAAGGCGAGATCGCGAGCGTTGGACACGCACCCTTGTTGGCACGTTTAAGCTCTGCAACCACTGCACCTCTTAACATTTTCTTCAACGAACAATTCGGATGGTGTGCGCGCCGCTTAGCGATGTCGGTGGCGCTGTCGGTTACACGAGGCCCCTTCGCGTATAACGTCAATGGAATAGACCGGCTGAAATATGTGTGTAATAATGTCTTTCTTTTGATTATTTGCTTACCAATGTTGGCCTTGTCCAACTGCTCCGATCTCGGCCATTAAGGCGAGATCGCGAGCGTTGGACAGGCACCCTTGTTGGCACGTTTAAGCTCTGCGACCACTGCACCTCTTAACATTTTCTTCAACGAACAATTCGGATGGTGTGCGCGCCGCTTATCGATGTCGGTGGCGCTGTCGGTTACACGAGGCCCTTTCGCGTATAACGTCAATGGAATAGACAGGCTGAAATATGTGTGTAATAATGTCTTTCTTTTGATTATTTGCTTACCAACGGTGTCCTTGTCCAACTGCTCCGATCTCGGCCATTAAGGCGAGATCGCGAGCGTTGGACAGGCACCCAGTTGGCACGTTTAAGCTCTGCGACCACTGCACTTCTTAACATTTTCTTCAACGAACAATTGGGATGGTGTGGGCGCCGCTTAGCGATGTCGGTGGCGCTGTCGGTTACACGAGGCCCCTTCGCATATAACGTCAATGGAATAGACCGGCTGAAATATATGTGTAATAATGTCTTTCTTTTGATTATTTGCTTACCAACGTTGGCCTTGTCAAACTGCTCCGATCTCGGCCATTAAGGCGAGGTCGCGAGCGTTGGGCAGGCACCCTGTTGGCACGTTTAAGCTCTGCGACCACTGCACTTCTTAACATTTTCTTCAAGGCACAATTGGGAAGGTGTGCGCGCCGCTTAGCGATGTCGGTGGCGCTGTCGGTTACACGAGGCCCCTTCGCGTATAACGTCAATGGAATATACCGGCAGAAATATGTGTGTAATAATGTCTTTCTTTTGATTATTTGCTTACCAACGTTGGCCTTGTCCAACTGCTCCGATCTCGGCCATTAAGGCGAGATCGCGAGCGTTGGACAGGCACCCTGTTGGCGCGTTTAAGCTCTGCGACCACTGCACTTCTTAACATTTTCTTCAAGGCACAATTGGGATGGTGTGCGCGCCGCTTAGCGATGTCGGTGGCGCTGTATGTTACACGAGGCCCCTTCGCGTATAACGTGAATGGAATATACCGGCAGAAATATGTGTGTAATAATGTCTTTCTTTTGATTATTTGCTTACCAACGTTGGCCTTGTCCAACTGCTCCGATCTCGGCCATTAAGGCGAGGTCGCGAGCGTTGGGTAGGCACCCTGTTGGCACGTTTAAGCTCTGCGACCAGTGCACTTCTTAACATTTTCTTCAAGGCACAATTGGGATGGTGTGCGCGCCGCTTAGCGATGTCGGTGGTGCTGTCGGTTACACGAGGCCCCTTCGCGTATAACGTCAATGGAATATACCGGCAGAAATATGTGTGTAATAATGTCTTTCTTTTGATTATTTGCTTACCAACGTTGGCCTTGTCCAACTGCTCCGATCTCGGCCATTAAGGCGAGATCGCGAGCGTTGGACAGGCACCCTGTTGGCGCGTTTAAGCTCTGCGACCACTGCACTTCTTAACATTTTCTTCAAGGCACAATTGGGATGGTGTGCGCGCCGCTTAGCGATGTCGGTGGCGCTGTCGGTTACACGAGGCCCCTTCGCGTATAACGTCAATGGAATATACCGGCAGAAATATGAGTGTAATAATGTCTTTCTTTTGATTATTTGCTTACCAACGTTGGCCTTGTCCAACTGCTCCGATCTCGGCCATTAAGGCGAGATCGGGAGCGTTAAACAAGCACCCTGTTGGCACGTTTAAGCTCTGCGACCACTGCACTTCTTAACATTTTCTTCAACGAACAATTGGGATGGTGTGCGCGCCGCTTAGCGATGTCGGTGGTGCTGTCGGTTACACGAGGCCCCTTCGCGTATAACGTCAATGGAATATACCGGCAGAAATATGTGTGTAATAATGTCTTTCTTTTGATTATTTGCTTACCAACGTTGGCCTTGTCCAACTGCTCCGATCTCGGCCATTAAGGCGAGATCGCGAGCGTTGGACAGGCAACCTGTTGGCGCGTTTAAGCTCTGCGACCACTGCACTTCTTAACATTTTCTTCGAGGCACAATTGGGATGGTGTGCGCGCCGCTTAGCGATGTCGGTGGCGCTGTCGGTTACACGAGGCCCCTTCGCGTATAACGTCAATGGAATATACCGGCAGAAATATGTGTGTAATAATGTCTTTCTTTTGATTATTTGCTTACCAACGTTGGCCTTGTCCAACTGCTCCGATCTCGGCCATTAAGGCGAGATCGGGAGCGTTAAACAAGCACCCTGTTGGCACGTTTAAGCTCTGCGACCACTGCACTTCTTAACATTTTCTTCAAGGCACAATTGGGATGGTGTGCGCGCCGCTTAGCGATGTCGGTGGTGCTGTCGGTTACACGAGGCCCCTTCGCGTATAACGTCAATGGAATATACCGGCAGAAATATGTGTGTAATAATGTCTTTCTTTTGATTATTTGCTTACCAACGTTGGCCTTGTCCAACTGCTCCGATCTCGGCCATTAAGGCGAGATCGGGAGCGTTAAACAAGCACCCTGTTGGCACGTTTAAGCTCTGCGACCACTGCACTTCTTAACATTTTCTTCAAGGCACAATTGGGATGGTGTGCGCGCCGCTTAGCGATGTCGGTGGTGCTGTCGGTTACACGAGGCCCCTTCGCGTATAACGTCAATGGAATATACCGGCAGAAATATGTGTGTAATAATGTCTTTCTTTTGATTATTTGCTTACCAACGTTGGCCTTGTCCAACTGCTCCGATCTCGGCCATTAAGGCGAGATCGCGAGCGTTGGACAGGCACCCTGTTGGCGCGTTTAAGCTCTGCGACCACTGCACTTCTTAACATTTTCTTCAAGGCACAATTGGGATGGTGTGCGCGCCGCTTAGCGATGTCGGTGGCGCTGTATGTTACACGAGGCCCCTTCGCGTATAACGTCAATGGAATATACCGGCAGAAATATGAGTGTAATAATGTCTTTCTTTTGATTATTTGCTTACCAACGTTGGCCTTGTCCAACTGCTCCGATCTCGGCCATTAAGGCGAGATCGCGAGCGTTGGACAGGCACCCTGTTGGCGCGTTTAAGCTCTGCGACCACTGCACTTAACATTTTCTTCAACGAACAATTGGGTTGGTGTGCGCGCCGCTTAGCGATGTCGGTGGTGCTGTCGGTTACACGAGGCCCCTTCGCGTATAACGTCAATGGAATATACCGGCAGAAATATGTGTGTAATAATGTCTTTCTTTTGATTATTTGCTTACCAACGTTGGCCTTGTCCAACTGCTCCGATCTCGGCCATTAAGGCGAGATCGCGAGCGTTGGACAGGCACCCTGTTGGCGCGTTTAAGCTCTGCGACCACTGCACTTCTTAACATTTTCTTCAAGGCACAATTGGGATGGTGTGCGCGCCGCTTAGCGATGTCGGTGGCGCTGTCGGTTACACGAGGCCCCTTCGCGTATAACGTCAATGGAATATACCGGCAGAAATATGTGTGTAATAATGTCTTTCTTTTGATTATTTGCTTACCAACGTTTGCCTTGTCCAACTGCTCCGATCTCGCCCATTAAGGCGAGATCGGGAGCGTTAAACAAGCACCCTGTTGGCACGTTTAAGCTCTGCGACCACTGCACTTCTTAACATTTTCTTCAAGGCACAATTGGGATGGTGTGCGCGCCGCTTAGCGATGTCGGTGGTGCTGTCGGTTACACGAGGCCCCTTCGCGTATAACGTCAATGGAATATACCGGCAGAAATATGTGTGTAATAATGTCTTTCTTTTGATTATTTGCTTACCAACGTTGGCCTTGTCCAACTGCTCCGATCTCGGCCATTAAGGCGAGATCGCGAGCGTTGGACAGGCACCCTGTTGGCGCGTTTAAGCTCTGCGACCACTGCACTTCTTAACATTTTCTTCAACGAACAATTGGGATGGTGTGCGCGCCGCTTAGCGATGTCGGTGGCGCTGTCGGTTACACGAGGCCCCTTCGCGTATAACGTCAATGGAATATACCGGCAGAAATATGTGTGTAATAATGTCTTTCTTTTGATTATTTGCTTACCAACGTTGGCCTTGTGCAACTGCTCCGATCTCGGCCATTAAGGCGAGATCGGGAGCGTTAAACAAGCACCCTGTTGGCACGTTTAAGCTCTGCGACCACTGCACTTCTTAACATTTTCTTCAACGAACAATTGGGATGGTGTGCGCGCCGCTTAGCGATGTCGGTGGCGCTGTCGGTTACACGAGGCCCCTTCGCGTATAACGTCAATGGAATATACCGGCAGAAATATGTGTGTAATAATGTCTTTCTTTTGATTATTTGCTTACCAACGTTGGCCTTGTCCAACTGCTCCGATCTCGGCCATTAAGGCGAGATCGGGAGCGTTAAACAAGCACCCTGTTGGCACGTTTAAGCTCTGCGACCACTGCACTTCTTAACATTTTCTTCAAGGCACAATTGGGATGGTGTGCGCGCCGCTTAGCGATGTCGGTGGTGCTGTCGGTTACACGAGGCCCCTTCGCGTATAACGTCAATGGAATATACCGGCAGAAATATGTGTGTAATAATGTCTTTCTTTTGATTATTTGCTTACCAACGTTGGCCTTGTCCAACTGCTCCGATCTCGGCCATTAAGGCGAGATCGCGAGCGTTGGACAGGCACCCTGTTGGCGCGTTTAAGCTCTGCGACCACTGCACTTCTTAACATTTTCTTCAAGGCACAATTGGGATGGTGTGCGCGCCGCTTAGCGATGTCGGTGGCGCTGTCGGTTACACGAGGCCCCTTCGCGTATAACGTCAATGGAATATACCGGCAGAAATATGTGTGTAATAATGTCTTTCTTTTGATTATTTGCTTACCAACGTTGGCCTTGTCCAACTGCTCCGATCTCGGCCATTAAGGCGAGGTCGCGAGCGTTGGGTAGGCACCCTGTTGGCACGTTTAAGCTCTGCGACCAGTGCACTTCTTAACATTTTCTTCAAGGCACAATTGGGATGGTGTGCGCGCCGCTTAGCGATGTCGGTGGTGCTGTCGGTTACACGAGGCCCCTTCGCGTATAACGTCAATGGAATATACCGGCAGAAATATGTGTGTAATAATGTCTTTCTTTTGATTATTTGCTTACCAACGTTGGCCTTGTCCAACTGCTCCGATCTCGGCCATTAAGGCGAGATCGGGAGCGTTGGACAGGCACCCTGTTGGCGCGTTTAAGCTCTGCGACCACTGCACTTCTTAACATTTTCTTCAAGGCACAATTGGGATGGTGTGCGCGCCGCTTAGCGATGTCGGTGGTGCTGTCGGTTACACGAGGCCCCTTCGCGTATAACGTCAATGGAATATACCGGCAGAAATATGTGTGTAATAATGTCTTTCTTTTGATTATTTGCTTACCAACGTTGGCCTTGTCCAACTGCTCCGATCTCGGCCATTAAGGCGAGATCGCGAGCGTTGGACAGGCACCCTGTTGGCGCGTTTAAGCTCTGCGACCACTGCACTTCTTAACATTTTCTTCAAGGCACAATTGGGATGGTGTGCGCGCCGCTTAGCGATGTCGGTGGCGCTGTCGGTTACACGAGGCCCCTTCGCGTATAACGTCAATGGAATATACCGGCAGAAATATGTGTGTAATAATGTCTTTCTTTTGATTATTTGCTTACCAACGTTGGCCTTGTCCAACTGCTCCGATCTCGGCCATTAAGGCGAGATCGGGAGCGTTAAACAAGCACCCTGTTGGCACGTTTAAGCTCTGCGACCACTGCACTTCTTAACATTTTCTTCAACGAACAATTGGGATGGTGTGCGCGCCGCTTAGCGATGTCGGTGGCGCTGTCGGTTACACGAGGCCCCTTCGCGTATAACGTCAATGGAATATACCGGCAGAAATATGTGTGTAATAATGTCTTTCTTTTGATTATTTGCTTACCAACGTTGGCCTTGTCCAACTGCTCCGATCTCGGCCATTAAGGCGAGATCGCGAGCGTTGGACAGGCACCCTGTTGGCGCGTTTAAGCTCTGCGACCACTGCACTTCTTAACATTTTCTTCAAGGCACAATTGGGATGGTGTGCGCGCCGCTTAGCGATGTCGGTGGCGCTGTCGGTTACACGAGGCCCCTTCGCGTATAACGTCAATGGAATATACCGGCAGAAATATGTGTGTAATAATGTCTTTCTTTTGATTATTTGCTTACCAACGTTGGCCTTGTCCAACTGCTCCGATCTCGGCCATTAAGGCGAGATCGGGAGCGTTGGACAGGCACCCTGTTGGCACGTTTAAGCTCTGCGACCAGTGCACTTCTTAACATTTTCTTCAAGGCACAATTGGGATGGTGTGCGCGCCGCTTAGCGATGTCGGTGGTGCGGTCGGTTACACGAGGCCCCTTCGCGTATAACGTCAATGGAATATACCGGCAGAAATATGTGTGTAATAATGTCTTTGTTTTGATTATTTGCTTACCAACGTTGGCCTTGTCCAACTGCTCCGATCTCGGCCATTAAGGCGAGATCGGGAGCGTTAAACAAGCACCCTGTTGGCACGTTTAAGCTCTGCGACCACTGCACTTCTTAACATTTTCTTCAACGAACAATTGGGATGGTGTGCGCGCCGCTTAGCGATGTCGGTGGCGCTGTCGGTTACACGAGGCCCCTTCGCGTATAACGTCAATGGAATATACCGGCAGAAATATGTGTGTAATAATGTCTTTCTTTTGATTATTTGCTTACCAACGTTGGCCTTGTCCAACTGCTCCGATCTCGGCCATTAAGGCGAGATTGGGAGCGTTGGGCAGGCACCCTGTTGGCACGTTTGAGCTCTGCGACCACTGCACTTCTTAAAATTTTCTTCAAGGAACAATTGGGATGGTGTGGGCGCCGCTTAGCGATGTCGGTGGCGCTGTCGGTTACACGAGGCCCCTTCGCGTATAACGTCAATGGAATAGACCGGCAGAAATATGTGTGTAATAATGTCTTTCTTTTGATTATTTGCTTACCAACGTTGGCCTTGTCCAACTGCTCCGATCTCGGCCATTAAGGCGAGATTGGGAGCGTTGGGCAGGCACCCTGTTGGCACGTTTAAGCTCTGCGACCACTGCACTTCTTAAAATTTTCTTCAAGGCACAATTGGGAAGGTGTGCGCGCCGCTTAGCGATGTCGGTGGCGCTGTCGGTTACACGAGGCCCCTTCGCGTATAACGTCAATGGAATATACCGGCAGAAATATGTGTGTAATAATGTCTTTCTTTTGATTATTTGCTTACCAACGTTGGCCTTGTCCAACTGCTCCGATCTCGGCCATTAAGGCGAGATTGGGAGCGTTGGGCAGGCACCCTGTTGGCACGTTTAAGCTCTGCGACCACTGCACTTCTTAAAATTTTCTTCAACGAACAATTGGGATGGTGTGCGCGCCGCTTAGCGATGTCGGTGGCGCTGTCGGTTACACGAGGCCCCTTCGCGTTTAACGTCAATGGAATATACCGGCAGAAATATGTGTGTAATAATGTCTTTCTTTTGATTATTTGCTTACCAACGTTGACGTTGTCCAACTGCTCCGATCTCGGCCATTAAGGCGAGATCGGGAGCGTTAAACAAGCACCCTGTTGGCACGTTTAAGCTCTGCGACCACTGCACTTCTTAACATTTTCTTCAACGAACAATTGGGATGGTGTGGGCGCCGCTTAGCGATGTCGGTGGCGCTGTCGGTTACACGAGGCCCCTTCGCGTATAACGTCAATGGAATAGACCGGCTGAAATATATGTGTAATAATGTCTTTCTTTTGATTATTTGCTTACAAACGTTGGCCTTGTCAAACTGCTCCGATCTCGGCCATTAAGGCGAGGTCGCGAGCGTTGGGCAGGCACCCTGTTGGCACGTTTAAGCTCTGCGACCACTGCACTTCTTAACATTTTCTTCAAGGCACAATTGGGAAGGTGTGCGCGCCGCTTAGCGATGTCGGTGGCGCTGTCGGTTACACGAGGCCGCTTCGCGTATAACGTCAATGGAATATACCGGCAGAAATATGTGTGTAATAATGTCTTTCTTTTGATTATTTGCTTACCAACGTTGGCCTTGTCCAACTGCTCCGATCTCGGCCATTAAGGCGAGGTCGCGAGCGTTGGGTAGGCACCCTGTTGGCACGTTTAAGCTCTGCGACCAGTGCACTTCTTAACATTTTCTTCAAGGCACAATTGGGATGGTGTGCGCGCCGCTTAGCGATGTCGGTGGCGCTGTCGTTACACGAGGCCCCTTCGCGTATAACGTCAATCGAATATACCGGCAGAAATATGTGTGTAATAATGTCTTTCTTTTGATTATTTGCTTACCAACGTTGGCCTTGTCCAACTGCTCCGATCTCGGCCATTAAGGCGAGATCGGGAGCGTTGGGCAGGCACCCTGTTGGCACGTTTGAGCTCTGCGACCACTGCACTTCTTAAAATTTTTTTCAAGGAACAATTGGGATGGTGTGCGCGCCGCTTAGCGATGTCGGTGGCGCTGTCGGTTACACGAGGCCCCTTCGCGTATAACGTCAATGGAATAGACCGGCTGAAATATGTGTGTAATAATGTCTTTCTTTTGATTATTTGCTTTCCAACGGTGTCCTTTTCCAACTGCTCATATCTCGGCCATTAAGGCGAGATCTCGAGCGTTAAACAAGCACCCTGTTGGCACGTTTAAGCTCTGCGACCACTGCACTTCTTAACATTTTCTTCAACGAACAATTGGGATGGTGTGCGCGCCGCTTAGCGATGTCGGTGGCGCTGTCGGTTACACGAGGCCCCTTCGCGTATAACGTCAATGGAATATACCGGCAGAAATATGTGTGTAATAATGTCTTTCTTTTGATTATTTGCTTACCAACGTTGGCCTTGTCCAACTGCTCCGATCTCGGCCATTAATGCGAGATCGGGAGCGTTGGGCAGGCACCCTGTTGGTACGTTTAAGCTCTGCGACCACTGCACTTCTTAAAATTTTCTTCAAGGAACAATTGGGATGGTGTGCGCGCCGCTAAGCGATGTCGGTGGCGCTGTCGGTTACACGAGGCCCCTTCGCGTATAACGTCAATGGAATAGGCCGGCTGAAATATGTGGGTAACAATCTCTTTCTTTTGATTATTTGCTTACCAACGGTGTCCTAGTCCAACTGCTCCGCTCTCGGCCATTAAGGCGAGATCGCGAGCGTTGGACAGGCACCCTTGTTGGCACGTTTAAGCTCTGCGACCACTGCACCTCTTAACATTTTCTTCAACGAACAATTCGGTTGGTGTGCGCGCCGCTTAGCGATGTCGGTGGCGCTGTTGGTTACACGAGGCCCCTTCGCGTATAACGTCAATGGAATAGACCGGCTGAAATATGTGTGTAATAATGTCTTTCTTTTGATTATTTGCTTACCAACGTTGGCCTTGTCCAACTGCTCCGATCTCGGCCATTAAGGCGAGATCGGGAGCGTTGGGCAGGCACCCTGTTGGCACGTTTTAGCTCTGCGACCACTGCACTTCTTAAAATTTTCTTCAAGGAACAATTGGGATGGTGTGCCCGCCGCTTAGCGATGTCGGTGGCGCTGTCGGTTACACGAGGCCCCTTCGCGTATAACGTCAATGGAATAGACCGGCTGAAATATGTGGGTAATAATGTCTTTCTTTTGATTATTTGCTTACCAACGGTGTCCTTGTCCAACTGCTCCGATCTCGGCCATTAAGGCGAGATCGCGAGCGTTGGACAGGCACCCTTGTTGGCACGTTTAAGCTCTGCGACCACTGCACCTCTTAACATTTTCTTCAACGAACAATTCGGATGGTGTGCGCGCGGCTTAGCGATGTCGGTGGCGCTGTCGGTTACACGAGGCCCCTTCGCGTATAACGTCAATGGAATAGATCGGCTGAAATATGTGTGTAATAATGTCTTTCTTTTGATTATTTGCTTACCAATGTTGGCCTTGTCCAACTGCTCCGATCTCGGCCATTAAGGCGAGATCGCGAGCGTTGGACAGGCACCCTGTTGGCACGTTTAAGCTCTGCGACCACTGCACTTCTTAACATTTTCTTCAAGGCACAATTGGGATGGTGTGCGCGCCGCTTAGCGATGTCGGTGGCGCTTTCGGTTACACGAGGCCCCTTCGCGTATAACGTCAATGGAATATACCGGCAGAAATATGTGTGTAATAATGTCTTTCTTTTGATTATTTGCTTACCAACGGTGTCGTTGTCCAACTGCTCCGATCTCGGCCATTAAGGCGAGATCGCGAGCGTTGGACAGGCACCCTGTTGTCACGTTTAAGCTCTGCGACCACTGCACTTGTTAACATTTTCTTCAACGAACTATTGGGATGGTGTGCGCGCCGCTTAGCGATGTCGGTGGCGCTGTCGGTTACACGAGGCCCCTTCGCGTATAACGTCAATGGAATAGACCGGCTGAAATATGTGCGTAATAATGTCTTTCTTTTGATTATTTGCTTACCAACGTTGGCCTTGTCCAACTGCTCCGATCTCGGCCATTAAGGCGAGATCGCGAGCGTTGGACAGGCACCCTTGATGGCACGTTTAAGCTCTGCGACCACTGCACCTCTTAACATTTTCTTCAACGAACAATTCGGATGGTGTGCGCGCCGCTTAGCGATGTCGGTGGCGCTGTCGGTTACACGAGGCCCCTTCGCGTATAACGTCAATGGAATAGACCGGCTGAAATATGTGTGTAATAATGTCTTTCTTTTGATTATTTGCTTACCAACGGTGTCCTTGTCCAACTGCTCCGATCTCGGCCATTAAGGCGAGATCGCGAGCGTTGGACAGGCACCCTTGATGGCACGTTTAAGCTCTGCGACCACTGCACCTCTTAACATTTTCTTCAAGGCACAATTGGGAAGGTGTGCGCGCCGCTTAGCGATGTCGGTGGCGCTGTCGGTTACACGAGGCCCCTTCGCGTATAACGTCAATGGAATAGACCGGCTGAAATATGTGTGTAATAATGTCTTTCTTTTGATTATTTGCTTACCAACGGTGTCCTTGTCCAACTGCTCCGATCTCGGCCATTAAGGCGAGATCGCGAGCGTTGGACAGGCACCCTGTTGTCACGTTTAAGCTCTGCGACCACTGCACTTGTTAACATTTTCTTCAACGAACAATTCGGATGGTGTGCGCGCCGCTTAGCGATGTCGGTGGCGCTGTCGGTTACACGAGGCCCCTTCGCGTATAACGTCAATGGAATATACCGGCAGAAATATGTGTGGAATAATGTCTTTCTTTTGATTATTTGCTTACCAACGTTGGCCTTGTCCAACTGCTCCGATCTCGGCCATTAAGGCGAGATCGCGAGCGTTGGACAGGCACCCTGTTGGCACGTTTAAGCACTGCGACCACTGCACTTCTTAACATTTTCTTCAACGAACAATTGGGATGGTGTGCGCGCCGCTTAGCGATGTCGGTGGCGCTGTCGGTTACACGAGGCCCCTTCGCGTATAACGTCAATGGAATAGACAGGCTGAAATATGTGTGTAATAATGTCTTTCTTTTGATTATTTGCTTACCAACGGTGTCCTTGTCCAACTGCTCCGATCTCGGCCATTAAGGCGAGATCGCGAGCGTTGGACAGGCACCCT
Organism: Dermacentor variabilis; assembly: GCF_050947875.1. Classification (NCBI taxonomy): domain Eukaryota; kingdom Metazoa; phylum Arthropoda; class Arachnida; order Ixodida; family Ixodidae; genus Dermacentor; species Dermacentor variabilis. The sequence goes on along the minus strand of NC_134568.1, from coordinate 275,623,333 downwards.
TGATGGCACGTTTAAGCTCTGCGACCACTGCACCTCTTAACATTTTCTTCAAGGCACAATTGGGAAGGTGTGCGCGCCGCTTAGCTATGTCGGTGGCGCTGTCGGTTACACGAGGCCCCTTCGCGTATAACGTCAATGGAATATACCGGCAGAAATATGTGTGTAATAATGTCTTTCTTTTGATTATTTGCTTACCAACGGTGTCCTTGTCCAACTGCTCCGATCTCGGCCATTAAGGCGAGATCGCGAGCGTTGGACAGGCACCCTGTTGGCACGTTTAAGGTCTGCGACCACTGCACTTCTTAACATTTTCTTCAACGAACAATTGGGATGGTGTGCGCGCCGCTTAGCGATGTCGGTGGCGCTGTATGTTACACGAGGCCCCTTCGCGTATAACGTCAATGGAATAGACAGGCTGAAATATGTGTGTAATAATGTCTTTCTTTTGATTATTTGCTTACCAACGTTGGCCTTGTCCAACTGCTCCGATCTCGGCCATTAAGGCGAGATCGCGAGCGTTGGACAGGCACCCTGTTGGCACGTTTAAGCTCTGCGACCACTGCACTTCTTAACATTTTCTTCAAGGCACAATTGGGATGGTGTGCGCGCCGCTTAGCGATGTCGGTGGCACTGTATGTTACACGAGGCCCCTTCGCGTATAACGTCAATGGAATATACCGGCAGAAATATGTGTGTAATAATGTCTTTCTTTTGATTATTGGCTTACCAACGTTGGCCTTGTCCAACTGCTCCGATCTCGGCCATAAAGGCGAGGTCGCGAGCGTTGGGCAGGCACCCTGTTGGCACGTTTAAGCTCTGCGAACAGTGCACTTCTTAACATTTTCTTCAAGGCACAATTGGGATGGTGTGCGCGCCGCTTAGCGATGTCGGTGGCGCTGTCGGTTACACCAGGCCCCTTCGCGTATAACGTCAATGGAATATACCGGCAGAAATATGTGTGTAATAATGTCTTTCTTTTGATTATTTGCTTACCAACGTTGGCCTTGTCCAACTGCTCCGATCTCGGCCATTAAGGCGAGATCGGGAGCGTTGGGCAGGCACCCTGTTGGCACGTTTGAGCTCTGCGACCACTGCACTTCTTAAAATTTTCTTCAAGGAACAATTGGGATGGTGTGCGCGCCGCTTAACGATGTCGGTGGCGCTGTCGGTTACACGAGGCCCCTTCGCGTATAACGTCAATGGAATAGACCGGCTGAAATATGTGGGTAATAATGTCTTTCTTTTGATTATTTGCTTACCAACGGTGTCCTTGTCCAACTGCTCCGATCTCGGCCATTAAGGCGAGATCGCGAGCGTTGGACAAGCACCCTGTTGGCACGTTTAAGCTCTGCGACCACTGCACTTCTTAACATTTTCTTCAACGAACAATTGGGATGGTGTGCGCGCCGCTTAGCGATGTCGGCGGCGCTGTCGGTTACACGAGGCCACTTCGCGTATAACGTCAACGGAATAGACCGGCTGAAATATGTGGGTAATAATGTCTTTCTTTTGATTATTTGCTTACCAACGTTGGCCTTGTCCAACTGCTCCGATCTCGGCCATTAAGGCGAGATCGCGAGCGTTGGACAGGCACCCTGTTGGCACGTTTAAGCTCTGCGACCACTGCACTTCTTAACATTTTCTTCAAGGCACAATTGGGATGGTGTGCGCGCCGCTTAGCGATGTCGGTGGCGCTGTATGTTACACGAGGCCCCTTCGCGTATAACGTCAATGGAATAGACAGGCTGAAATATGTGTGTAATAATGTCTTTCTTTTGATTATTTGCTTACCAACGTTGGCCTTGTCCAACTGCTCCGATCTCGGCCATTAAGGCGAGATCGCGAGCGTTGGACAGGCACCCTGTTGGCACGTTTAAGCTCTGCGACCACTGCACTTCTTAACATTTTCTTCAAGGCACAATTGGGATGGTGTGCGTGCCGCTTAGCGATGTCGGTGGCGCTGTATGTTACACGAGGCCCCTTCGCGTATAACGTCAATGGAATATACCGGCAGAAATATGTGTGTAATAATGTCTTTCTTTTGATTATTGGCTTACCAACGTTGGCCTTGTCCAACTGCTCCGATCTCGGCCATAAAGGCGAGGTCGCGAGCGTTGGGCAGGCACCCTGTTGGCACGTTTAAGCTCTGCGAACAGTGCACTTCTTAACATTTTCTTCAAGGAACAATTGGGATGGTGTGCGCGCCGCTTAACGATGTCGGTGGCGCTGTCGGTTACACGAGGCCCCTTCGCGTATAACGTCAATGGAATAGACCGGCTGAAATATGTGGGTAATAATGTCTTTCTTTTGATTATTTGCTTACCAACGGTGTCCTTGTCCAACTGCTCCGATCTCGGCCATTAAGGCGAGATCGCGAGCGTTGGACAGGCACCCTGTTGGCACGTTTAAGCTCTGCGACCACTGCACTTCTTAACATTTTCTTCAAGGCACAATTGGGATGGTGTGCGCGCCGCTTAGCGATGTCGGTGGCGCTGTCGGTTACACCAGGCCCCTTCGCGTATAACGTCAATGGAATATACCGGCAGAAATATGTGTGTAATAATGTCTTTCTTTTGATTATTTGCTTACCAACGTTGGCCTTGTCCAACTGCTCCGATCTCGGCCATTAAGGCGAGATCGGGAGCGTTGGGCAGGCACCCTGTTGGCACGTTTGAGCTCTGCGACCACTGCACTTCTTAACATTTTCTTCAACGAACAATTGGGATGGTGTGCGCGCCGCTTAGCGATGTCGGTGGCGCTGTATGTTACACGAGGCCCCTTCGCGTATAACGTCAATGGAATAGACAGGCTGAAATATGTGTGTAATAATGTCTTTCTTTTGATTATTTGCTTACCAACGTTGGCCTTGTCCAACTGCTCCGATCTCGGCCATTAAGGCGAGATCGCGAGCGTTGGACAGGCACCCTGTTGGCACGTTTAAGCTCTGCGACCATTGCACTTCTTAACATTTTCTTCAAGGCACAATTGGGATGGTGTGCGCGCCGCTTAGCGATGTCGGTGGCACTGTATGTTACACGAGGCCCCTTCGCGTATAACGTCAATGGAATATACCGGCAGAAATATGTGTGTAATAATGTCTTTCTTTTGATTATTGGCTTACCAACGTTGGCCTTGTCCAACTGCTCCGATCTCGGCCATAAAGGCGAGGTCGCGAGCGTTGGGCAGGCACCCTGTTGGCACGTTTAAGCTCTGCGAACAGTGCACTTCTTAACATTTTCTTCAAGGCACAATTGGGATGGTGTGCGCGCCGCTTAGCGATGTCGGTGGCGCTGTCGGTTACACCAGGCCCCTTCGCGTATAACGTCAATGGAATATACCGGCAGAAATATGTGTGTAATAATGTCTTTCTTTTGATTATTTGCTTACCAACGTTGGCCTTGTCCAACTGCTCCGATCTCGGCCATTAAGGCGAGATCGGGAGCGTTGGGCAGGCACCCTGTTGGCACGTTTGAGCTCTGCGACCACTGCACTTCTTAAAATTTTCTTCAAGGAACAATTGGGATGGTGTGCGCGCCGCTTAACGATGTCGGTGGCGCTGTCGGTTACACGAGGCCCCTTCGCGTATAACGTCAATGGAATAGACCGGCTGAAATATGTGGGTAATAATGTCTTTCTTTTGATTATTTGCTTACCAACGGTGTCCTTGTCCAACTGCTCCGATCTCGGCCATTAAGGCGAGATCGCGAGCGTTGGACAAGCACCCTGTTGGCACGTTTAAGCTCTGCGACCACTGCACTTCTTAACATTTTCTTCAACGAACAATTGGGATGGTGTGCGCGCCGCTTAGCGATGTCGGCGGCGCTGTCGGTTACACGAGGCCACTTCGCGTATAACGTCAACGGAATAGACCGGCTGAAATATGTGGGTAATAATGTCTTTCTTTTGATTATTTGCTTACCAACGTTGGCCTTGTCCAACTGCTCCGATCTCGGCCATTAAGGCGAGATCGCGAGCGTTGGACAGGCACCCTGTTGGCACGTTTAAGCTCTGCGACCACTGCACTTCTTAACATTTTCTTCAAGGCACAATTGGGATGGTGTGCGCGCCGCTTAGCGATGTCGGTGGCGCTGTATGTTACACGAGGCCCCTTCGCGTATAACGTCAATGGAATAGACAGGCTGAAATATGTGTGTAATAATGTCTTTCTTTTGATTATTTGCTTACCAACGTTGGCCTTGTCCAACTGCTCCGATCTCGGCCATTAAGGCGAGATCGCGAGCGTTGGACAGGCACCCTGTTGGCACGTTTAAGCTCTGCGAACAGTGCACTTCTTAATATTTTCTTCAAGGAACAATTGGGATGGTGTGCGCGCCGCTTAACGATGTCGGTGGCGCTGTCGGTTACACGAGGCCCCTTCGCGTATAACGTCAATGGAATATACCGGCAGAAATATGTGTGTAATAATGTCTTTCTTTTGATTATTGGCTTACCAACGTTGGCCTTGTCCAACTGCTCCGATCTCGGCCATAAAGGCGAGGTCGCGAGCGTTGGGCAGGCACCCTGTTGGCACGTTTAAGCTCTGCGAACAGTGCACTTCTTAACATTTTCTTCAAGGAACAATTGGGATGGTGTGCGCGCCGCTTAACGATGTCGGTGGCGCTGTCGGTTACACGAGGCCCCTTCGCGTATAACGTCAATGGAATAGACCGGCTGAAATATGTGGGTAATAATGTCTTTCTTTTGATTATTTGCTTACCAACGGTGTCCTTGTCCAACTGCTCCGATCTCGGCCATTAAGGCGAGATCGCGAGCGTTGGGCAGGCACCCTGTTGGCACGTTTAAGCTCTGCGACCACTGCACTTCTTAACATTTTCTTCAAGGCACAATTGGGATGGTGTGCGCGCCGCTTAGCGATGTCGGTGGCGCTGTCGGTTACACCAGGCCCCTTCGCGTATAACGGCAATGGAATATACCGGCAGAAATATGTGTGTAATAATGTCTTTCTTTTGATTATTTGCTTACCAACGTTGGCCTTGTCCAACTGCTCCGATCTCGGCCATTAAGGCGAGATCGGGAGCGTTGGGCAGGCACCCTGTTGGCACGTTTGAGCTCTGCGACGACTGCACTTCTTAAAATTTTCTTCAAGGAACAATTGGGTTGGTGTGCGCGCCGCTTAACGATGTCGGTGGCGCTGTCGGTTACACGAGGCCCCTTCGCGTATAACGTCAATGGAATAGACCGGCTGAAATATGTGGGTAATAATGTCTTTCTTTTGATTATTTGCTTACCAACGGTGTCCTTGTCCAACTGCTCCGATCTCGGCCATTAAGGCGAGATCGCGAGCGTTGGACAAGCACCCTGTTGGCACGTTTAAGCTCTGCGACCACTGCACTTCTTAACATTTTCTTCAACGAACAATTGGGATGGTGTGCGCGCCGCTTAGCGATGTCGGCGGCGCTGTCGGTTACACGAGGCCACTTCGCGTATAACGTCAACGGAATAGACCGGCTGAAATATGTGGGTAATAATGTCTTTCTTTTGATTATTTGCTTACCAACGGTGTCCTTGTCCAACTGCTCCGATCTCGGCCATTAAGGCGAGATCGCGAGCGTTGGACAGGCACCCTTGTTGGCACGTTTAAGCTCTGCGACCACTGCACCTCCTAACATTTTCTTCAACGAACAATTCGGATGGTGTGCGCGCCGCTTAGCGATGTCGGTGGCGCTGTCGGTTACACGAGGCCCCTTCGCGTATAACGTCAATGGAATAGACCGTCTGAAATATGTGTGTAATAATGTCTTTCTTTTGATTATTTGCTTACCAATGTTGGCCTTGTCCAACTGCTCCGATCTCGGCCATTAAGGCGAGATCGCGAGCGTTGGACAGGCACCCTGTTGGCACGTTTAAGCTCTGCGACCACTGCACTTCTTAACATTTTCTTCAAGGCACAACTGGGATGGTGTGCGCGCCGCTTAGCGATGTCGGTGGCGCTGTCGGTTACACGAGGCCCCTTCGCGTATAACGTCAATGGAATATACCGGCAGAAATATGTGTGTAATAATGTCTTTCTTTTGATTATTTGCTTTCCAACGGTGTCCTTTTCCAACTGCTCCGATCTCGGCCATTAAGGCGAGATCGCGAGCGTTGGACAAGCACCCTGTTGGCACGTTTAAGCTCTGCGACCACTGCACCTCTTAACATTTTCTTCAACGAACAATTCGGATGGTGTGCGCGCCGCTTAGCGATGTCGGTGGCGCTGTCGGTTACACGAGGCCCCTTCGCGTATAACGTCAATGGAATAGACCGGCTGAAATATGTGTGTAATAATGTCTTTCTTTTGATTATTTGCTTACCAATGTTGGCCTTGTCCAAGTGCTCCGATCTCGGCCATTAAGGCGAGATCGCGAGCGTTGGACAGGCACCCTGTTGGCACGTTTAAGCTCTGCGACCACTGCACTTCTTAACATTTTCTTCAAGGCACAATTGGGATGGTGTGCGCGCCGCTTAGCGATGTCGGTGGCGCTGTCGGTTACACGAGGCCCCTTCGCGTATAACGTCAATGGAATATACCGGCAGAAATATGTGTGTAATAATGTCTTTCTTTTGATTATTTGCTTTCCAACGGTGTCCTTTTCCAAGTGCTCCGATCTCGGCCATTAAGGCGAGATCGCGAGCGTTGGACAAGCTCCCTGTTGGCACGTTTAAGCTCTGCGACCACTGCACTTCTTAACATTTTCTTCAACGAACAATTGGGATGGTGTGCGCGCCGCTTAGCGATGTCGGTGGCGCTGTTGGTTACACGAGGGCCCTTCGCGTATAACGTCAATGGAATAGACCGGCTGAAATATGTGTGTAATAATGTCTTTCTTTTGGTTATTTGCTTAGCAACGTTGGCCTTGTCCAACTGCTCCGATCTCGGCCATTAAGGCGAGATCGGGAGCGTTGGGCAGGCACCCTGTTGGCACGTTTAAGCTCTGCGACCACTGCACTTCTTAAAATTTTCTTCAAGGAACAATTGGGATGGTGTGCGCGCCGCTTAGCGATGTCGGTGGCGCTGTCGGTTACACGAGGCCCCTTCGCGTATAACGTCAATGGAATAGACCGGCTGAAATATGTGTGTAATAATGTCTTTCTTTTGATTATTTGCTTACCAACGGTGTCCTTGTCCAACTGCTCCGATCTCGGCCATTAAGGCGAGATCGCGAGCGTTGGACAGGCACCCTTGTTGGCACGTTTAAGCTCTGCGACCACTGCACTTCTTAACATTTTCTTCAAGGCACAATTGGGAAGGTGTGCGCGGCGCTTAGCGATGTCGGTGGCGCTGTCGGTTACACGAGGCCCCTTCGCGTATAACGTCAATGGAATATACCGGCAGAAATATGTGTGTAATAATGTCTTTCTTTTGATTATTTGCTTACCAACGTTGGCCTTGTCCAACTGCTCCGATCTCGGCCATTAAGGCGCGGTCGCGAACGTTGGGCAGGCACCCTGTTGGCACGTTTAAGCTCTGCGAACAGTGCACTTCTTAACATTTTCTTCAAGGCACAATTGGGATGGCGTGCGCGCCGCTTAGCGATGTCGGTGGTGCTGTCGGTTACACAAGGCCCCTTCGCGTATAACGTCAATGGAATATACCGGCAGAAATATGTGTGTAATAATGTCTTTCTTTTGATTATTTGCTTACCAACGTTGGCCTTGTCCAACTGCTCCGATCTCGGCCATTAAGGCGAGATCGGGAGCGTTGGGCAGGCACCCTGTTGGCACGTTTGAGCTCTGCGACCACTGCACTTCTTAAAATTTTCTTCAAGGAACAATTGGGATGGTGTGCGCGCCGCTTAGCGATGTCGGTGGCGCTGTCGGTTACACGAGGCCCCTTCGCGTATAACGTCAATGGAATAGACCGGCTGAAATATGTGGGTAATAATGTCTTTCTTTTGATTATTTGCTTTCCAACGGTGTCCTTTTCCAACTGCTCCGATCTCGGCCATTAAGGCGAGATCGCGAGCGTTGGACAAGCACCCTGTTAGCACGTTTAAGCTCTGCGACCACTGCACCTCTTAACATTTTCTTCAACGAACAATTCGGATGGTGTGCGCGCCGCTTAGCGATGTCGGGGGCGCTGTTGGTTACACGAGGCCCCTTCGCGTATAACGTCAATGGAATAGACCGGCTGAAATATGTGTGTAATAATGTCTTTCTTTTGATTATTTTGCTTACCAACGTTGGCCTTGTCCAACTGCTCCGATCTCGGCCATTAAGGCGAGATCGGGAGCGTTGGGCAGGCACCCTGTTGGCACGTTTAAGCTCTGCGACCACTGCACTTCTTAAAATTTTCTTCAAGGAACAATTGGGATGGTGTGCGCGCCGCTTAGCGATGTCGGTGGCGCTGTCGGTTACACGAGGCCACTTCGCGTATAACGTCAATGGAATAGACCGGCTGAAATATGTGGGTAATAATGTCTTTCTTTTGATTATTTGCTTACCAACGGTGTCCTTGTCCAACTGCTCCGATCTCGGCCATTAAGGCGAGATCGCGAGCGTTGGACAGGCGCCCTTGTTGGCACGTTTAAGCTCTGCGACCACTGCACCTCTTAACATTTTCTTCAACGAACAATTCGGATGGTGTGCGCGCCGCTTAGGCGATGTCGGTGGCGCTGTCGGTTACACGAGGCCCCTTCGCGTATAACGTCAATGGAATAGACCGGCTGAAATATGTGTGTAATAATGTCTTTCTTTTGATTATTTGCTTACCAATGTTGGCCTTGTCCAACTGCTCCGATCTCGGCCATTAAGGCGAGATCGCGAGCGTTGGACAGGCACCCTGTTGGCACGTTTAAGCTCTGCGACCACTGCACTTCTTAACATTTTCTTCAAGGCACAATTGGGATGGTGTGCGCGCCGCTTAGCGATGTCGGTGGCGCTGTCGTTACACGAGGCCCCTTCGCGTATAACGTTAATTGGAATATACCGGCAGAAATATGTGTGTGATAATGTCTTTCTTTTGATTATTTGCTTTCCAACGGTGTCCTTTTCCAACTGCTCCGATCTCGGCCATTAAGGCGAGATCGCGAGCGTTGGACAAGCACCCTGTTGGCACGTTTAAGCTCTGCGACCACTGCACCTCTTAACATTTTCTTCAACGAACAATTCGGATGGTGTGCGCGCCGCTTAGCGATGTCGGTGGCGCTGTCGGTTACACGAGGCCCCTTCGCGTATAACGTCAATGGAATATACCGGCAGAAATATGTGTGGAATAATGTCTTTCTTTTGATTATTTGCTTACCAACGTTGGCCTTGTCCAACTGCTCCGATCTCGGCCCTTAAGGCGAGATCGGGAGCATTGGGCAGGCACCCTGTTGGCACGTTTAAGCTCTGCGACCACTGCACTTCTTAAAATTTTCTTCAAGGAACAATTGGGATGGTGTGCGCGCCGCTTAGCGATGTCGGTGGCGCTGTCGTTTACACGAGGCCCCTTCGCGTATAACGTCAATGGAATAGGCCGGCTGAAATATGTGGGTAATAATCTCTTTCTTTTGATTATTTGCTTACCAACGGTGTCCTTGTCCAACTGCTCCGATCTCGGCCATTAAGGCGAGATCGCGAGCGTTGGACAGGCACCCTTGTTGGCACGTTTAAGCTCTGCGACCACTGCACCTCTTAACATTTTCTTCAACGAACAATTCGGTTGGTGTGCGCGCCGCTTAGCGATGTCGGTGGCGCTGTCGGTTACACGAGGCCCCTTCGCGTATAACGTTAATGGAATATACCGGCAGAAATATGTGTGTGATAATGTCTTTCTTTTGATTATTTGCTTTCCAACGGTGTCCTTTTCCAACTGCTCCGATCTCGGCCATTAAGGCGAGATCGCGAGCGTTGGACAGGCACCCTGTTGGCACGTTTAAGCTCTGCGACCACTGCACTTCTTAAGATTTTCTTCAAGGCACAATTGGGATGGTGTGCGCGCCGCTTAGCGATGTCGGTGGCGCTGTCGGTTACACGAGGCCCCTTCGCGTATAACGTTAATGGAATATACCGGCAGAAATATGTGTGTGATAATGTCTTTCTTTTGATTATTTGCTTTCCAACGGTGTCCTTTTCCAACTGCTCCGATCTCGGCCATTAAGGCGAGATCGCGAGCGTTGGACAAGCACCCTGTTGGCACGTTTAAGCTCTGCGACCACTGCACTTCTTAACATTTTCTTCAACGAACAATTGGGATGGTGTGCGCGCCGCTTAGCGATGTCGGTGGCGCTGTCGGTTACACGAGGCCCCTTCGCGTATAACGTTAATGGAATATACCGGCAGAAATATGTGTGTGATAATGTCTTTCTTTTGATTATTTGCTTTCCAACGGTGTCCTTTTCCAACTGCTCCGATCTCGGCCATTAAGGCGAGATCGCGAGCGTTGGACAAGCACCCTGTTGGCACGTTTAAGCTCTGCGACCACTGCACCTCTTAACATTTTCTTCAACGAACAATTCGGATGGTGTGCGCGCCGCTTAGCGATGTCGGTGGCGCTGTCGGTTACACGAGGCCCCTTCGCGTATAACGTCAATGGAATAGACGGGCTGAAATATGTGTGTAATAATGTCTTTCTTTTGATTATTTGCTTACCAACGTTGGCCTTGTCCAACTGCTCCGATCTCGGCCCTTAAGGCGAGATCGGGAGCATTGGGCAGGCACCCTGTTGGCACGTTTAAGCTCTGCGACCACTGCACTTCTTAAAATTTTCTTCAAGGAACAATTGGGATGGTGTGCGCGCCGCTTAGCGATGTCGGTGGCGCTGTCGTTTACACGAGGCCCCTTCGCGTATAACGTCAATGGAATAGGCCGGCTGAAATATGTGGGTAATAATCTCTTTCTTTTGATTATTTGCTTACCAACGGTGTCCTTGTCCAACTGCTCCGATCTCGGCCATTAAGGCGAGATCGCGAGCGTTGGACAGGCACCCTTGTTGGCACGTTTAAGCTCTGCGACCACTGCACCTCTTAACATTTTCTTCAACGAACAATTCGGTTGGTGTGCGCGCCGCTTAGCGATGTCGGTGGCGCTGTCGGTTACACGAGGCCCCTTCGCGTATAACGTTAATGGAATATACCGGCAGAAATATGTGTGTGATAATGTCTTTCTTTTGATTATTTGCTTTCCAACGGTGTCCTTTTCCAACTGCTCCGATCTCGGCCATTAAGGCGAGATCGCGAGCGTTGGACAGGCACCCTGTTGGCACGTTTAAGCTCTGCGACCACTGCACTTCTTAACATTTTCTTCAAGGCACAATTGGGATGGTGTGCGCGCCGCTTAGCGATGTCGGTGGCGCTGTCGGTTACACGAGGCCCCTTCGCGTATAACGTTAATGGAATATACCGGCAGAAATATGTGTGTGATAATGTCTTTCTTTTGATTATTTGCTTTCCAACGGTGTCCTTTTCCAACTGCTCCGATCTCGGCCATTAAGGCGAGATCGCGAGCGTTGGACAAGCACCCTGTTGGCACGTTTAAGCTCTGCGACCACTGCACTTCTTAACATTTTCTTCAACGAACAATTGGGATGGTGTGCGCGCCGCTTAGCGATGTCGGTGGCGCTGTCGGTTACACGAGGCCCCTTCGCGTATAACGTTAATGGAATATACCGGCAGAAATATGTGTGTGATAATGTCTTTCTTTTGATTATTTGCTTTCCAACGGTGTCCTTTTCCAACTGCTCCGATCTCGGCCATTAAGGCAAGATCGCGAGCGTTGGACAAGCACCCTGTTGGCACGTTTAAGCTCTGCGACCACTGCACCTCTTAACATTTTCTTCAACGAACAATTCGGATGGTGTGCGCGCCGCTTAGCGATGTCGGTGGCGCTGTCGGTTACACGAGGCCCCTTCGCGTATAACGTCAATGGAATATACCGGCAGAAATATGTGTGGAATAATGTCTTTCTTTTGATTATTTGCTTACCAACGTTGGCCTTGTCCAACTGCTCCGATCTCGGCCCTTAAGGCAAGATCGGGAGCATTGGGCAGGCACCCTGTTGGCACGTTTAAGCTCTGCGACCACTGCACTTCTTAAAATTTTCTTCAAGGAACAATTGGGATGGTGTGCGCGCCGCTTAGCGATGTCGGTGGCGCTGTCGTTTACACGAGGCCCCTTCGCGTATAACGTCAATGGAATAGGCCGGCTGAAATATGTGGGTAATAATCTCTTTCTTTTGATTATTTGCTTACCAACGGTGTCCTTGTCCAACTGCTCCGATCTCGGCCATTAAGGCGAGATCGCGAGCGTTGGACAGGCACCCTTGTTGGCACGTTTAAGCTCTGCGACCACTGCACCTCTTAACATTTTCTTCAACGAACAATTCGGTTGGTGTGCGCGCCGCTTAGCGATGTCGGGGGCGCTGTTGGTTACACGAGGCCCCTTCGCGTATAACGTCAATGGAATAGACCGGCTGAAATATGTGTGTAATAATGTCTTTCTTTTGATTACTTGCTTACCAACGTTGGCCTTGTCCAACTGCTCCGATCTCGGCCATTAAGGCGAGATCGGGAGCGTTGGGCAGGCACCCTGTTGGCACGTTTAAGCTCTGCGACCACTGCACTTCTTAAAATTTTCTTCAAGGAACAATTGGGATGGTGTGCGCGCCGCTTAGCGATGTCGGTGGCGCTGTCGGTTACACGAGGCCCCTTCGCGTATAACGTCAATGGAATAGACCGGCTGAAATATGTGTGTAATAATGTCTTTCTTTTGATTATTTGCTTTCCAACGGTGTCCTTGTCCAACTGCTCCGATCTCGGCCATTAAGGCGAGATCGCGAGCGTTGGACAAGCACCCTGTTGGCACGTTTAAGCTCTGCGACCACTGCACTTCTTAACATTTTCTTCAACGAACAATTGGGATGGTGTGCGCGCCGCTTAGCGATGTCGGTGGCGCTGTCGGTTACACGAGGCCACTTCGCGTATAACGTCAATGGAATAGACCGGCTGAAATATGTGGGTAATAATGTCTTTCTTTTGATTATTTGCTTAGCAACGGTGTCCTTGTCCAACTGCTCCGATCTCGGCCATTAAGGCGAGATCGCGAGCGTTGGACAGGCGCCCTTGTTGGCACGTTTAAGCTCTGCGACCACTGCACTTCTTAACATTTTCTTCAACGAACAATTCGGATGGTGTGCGCGCCGCTTAGCGATGTCGGTGGCGCTGTCGGTTACACGAGGCCACTTCGCGTATAACGTCAATGGAATAGACCGGCTGAAATATGTGTGTAATAATGTCTTTCTTTTGATTATTTGCTTACCAATGTTGGCCTTGTCCAACTGCTCCGATCTCGGCCATTAAGGCGAGATCGCGAGCGTTGGACAGGCACCCTGTTATCACGTTTAAGCTCTGCGACCACTGCACTTCTTAACATTTTCTTCAAGGCACAATTGGGATGGTGTGCGCGCCGCTTAGCGATGTCGGTGGCGCTGTCGGTTACACGAGGCCCCTTCGCGTATAACGTCAATGGAATATACCGGCAGAAATATGTGTGTAATAATGTCTTTCTTTTGATTATTTGCTTACCAACGTTGGCCTTGTCCAACTGCTCCGATCTCGGCCATTAAGGCGAGGTCGCGAGCGTTGGGCAGGCACCCTGTTGGCACGTTTAAGCTCTGCGACCACTGCACTTCTTAACATTTTCTTCAAGGCACAACTGGGATGGTGTGCGCGCCGCTTAGCGATGTCGGTGGCGCTGTCGGTTACACGAGGCCCCTTCGCGTATAACGTCAATGGAATATACCGGCAGAAATATGTGTGTAATAATGTCTTTCTTTTGATTATTTGCTTTCCAACGGTGTCCTTTTCCAACTGCTCCGATCTCGGCCATTAAGGCGAGATCGCGAGCGTTGGACAAGCACCCTGTTGGCACGTTTAAGCTCTGCGACCACTGCACCTCTTAACATTTTCTTCAACGAACAATTCGGATGGTGTGCGCGCCGCTTAGCGATGTCGGTGGCGCTGTCGGTTACACGAGGCCCCTTCGCGTATAACGTCAATGGAATAGACCGGCTGAAATATGTGTGTAATAATGTCTTTCTTTTGATTATTTGCTTACCAATGTTGGCCTTGTCCAAGTGCTCCGATCTCGGCCATTAAGGCGAGATCGCGAGCGTTGGACAGGCACCCTGTTGGCACGTTTAAGCTCTGCGACCACTGCACTTCTTAACATTTTCTTCAAGGCACAATTGGGATGGTGTGCGCGCCGCTTAGCGATGTCGGTGGCGCTGTCGGTTACACGAGGCCCCTTCGCGTATAACGTCAATGGAATATACCGGCAGAAATATGTGTGTAATAATGTCTTTCTTTTGATTATTTGCTTTCCAACGGTGTCCTTTTCCAACTGCTCCGATCTCGGCCATTAAGGCGAGATCGCGAGCGTTGGACAAGCACCCTGTTGGCACGTTTAAGCTCTGCGACCACTGCACCTCTTAACATTTTCTTCAACGAACAATTCGGATGGTGTGCGCGCCGCTTAGCGATGTCGGTGGCGCTGTCGGTTACACGAGGCCCCTTCGCGTATAACGTCAATGGAATAGACCGGCTGAAATATGTGTGTAATAATGTCTTTCTTTTGATTATTTGCTTACCAATGTTGGCCTTGTCCAAGTGCTCCGATCTCGGCCATTAAGGCGAGATCGCGAGCGTTGGACAAGCTCCCTGTTGGCACGTTTAAGCTCTGCGACCACTGCACTTCTTAACATTTTCTTCAACGAACAATTGGGATGGTGTGCGCGCCGCTTAGCGATGTCGGTGGCGCTGTTGGTTACACGAGGGCCCTTCGCGTATAACGTCAATGGAATAGACCGGCTGAAATATGTGTGTAATAATGTCTTTCTTTTGGTTATTTGCTTAGCAACGTTGGCCTTGTCCAACTGCTCCGATCTCGGCCATTAAGGCGAGATCGGGAGCGTTGGGCAGGCACCCTGTTGGCACGTTTAAGCTCTGCGACCACTGCACTTCTTAAAATTTTCTTCAAGGAACAATTGGGATGGTGTGCGCGCCGCTTAGCGATGTCGGTGGCGCTGTCGGTTACACGAGGCCCCTTCGCGTATAACGTCAATGGAATAGACCGGCTGAAATATGTGTGTAATAATGTCTTTCTTTTGATTATTTGCTTACCAACGGTGTCCTTGTCCAACTGCTCCGATCTCGGCCATTAAGGCGAGATCGCGAGCGTTGGACAGGCACCCTTGTTGGCACGTTTAAGCTCTGCGACCACTGCACTTCTTAACATTTTCTTCAAGGCACAATTGGGAAGGTGTGCGCGGCGCTTAGCGATGTCGGTGGCGCTGTCGGTTACACGAGGCCCCTTCGCGTATAACGTCAATGGAATATACCGGCAGAAATATGTGTGTAATAATGTCTTTCTTTTGATTATTTGCTTACCAACGTTGGCCTTGTCCAACTGCTCCGATCTCGGCCATTAAGGCGCGGTCGCGAACGTTGGGCAGGCACCCTGTTGGCACGTTTAAGCTCTGCGAACAGTGCACTTCTTAACATTTTCTTCAAGGCACAATTGGGATGGCGTGCGCGCCGCTTAGCGATGTCGGTGGTGCTGTCGGTTACACAAGGCCCCTTCGCGTATAACGTCAATGGAATATACCGGCAGAAATATGTGTGTAATAATGTCTTTCTTTTGATTATTTGCTTACCAACGTTGGCCTTGTCCAACTGCTCCGATCTCGGCCATTAAGGCGAGATCGGGAGCGTTGGGCAGGCACCCTGTTGGCACGTTTGAGCTCTGCGACCACTGCACTTCTTAAAATTTTCTTCAAGGAACAATTGGGATGGTGTGCGCGCCGCTTAGCGATGTCGGTGGCGCTGTCGGTTACACGAGGCCCCTTCGCGTATAACGTCAATGGAATAGACCGGCTGAAATATGTGGGTAATAATGTCTTTCTTTTGATTATTTGCTTTCCAACGGTGTCCTTTTCCAACTGCTCCGATCTCGGCCATTAAGGCGAGATCGCGAGCGTTGGACAAGCACCCTGTTAGCACGTTTAAGCTCTGCGACCACTGCACCTCCTAACATTTTCTTGAACGAACAATTCGGATGGTGTGCGCGCCGCTTAGCGATGTCGGGGGCGCTGTTGGTTACACGAGGCCCCTTCGCGTATAACGTCAATGGAATAGACCGGCTGAAATATGTGTGTAATAATGTCTTTCTTTTGATTATTTGCTTACCAACGTTGGCCTTGTCCAACTGCTCCGATCTCGGCCATTAAGGCGAGATCGGGAGCGTTGGGCAGGCACCCTGTTGGCACGTTTAAGCTCTGCGACCACTGCACTTCTTAAAATTTTCTTCAAGGAACAATTGGGATGGTGTGCGCGCCGCTTAGCGATGTCGGTGGCGCTGTCGGTTACACGAGGCCACTTCGCGTATAACGTCAATGGAATAGACCGGCTGAAATATGTGGGTAATAATGTCTTTCTTTTGATTATTTGCTTACCAACGGTGTCCTTGTCCAACTGCTCCGATCTCGGCCATTAAGGCGAGATCGCGAGCGTTGGACAGGCGCCCTTGTTGGCACGTTTAAGCTCTGCGACCACTGCACCTCTTAACATTTTCTTCAACGAACAATTCGGATGGTGTGCGCGCCGCTTAGCGATGTCGGTGGCGCTGTCGGTTACACGAGGCCCCTTCGCGTATAACGTCAATGGAATAGACCGGCTGAAATATGTGTGTAATAATGTCTTTCTTTTGATTATTTGCTTACCAATGTTGGCCTTGTCCAACTGCTCCGATCTCGGCCATTAAGGCGAGATCGCGAGCGTTGGACAGGCACCCTGTTGGCACGTTTAAGCTCTGCGACCACTGCACTTCTTAACATTTTCTTCAAGGCACAATTGGGATGGTGTGCGCGCCGCTTAGCGATGTCGGTGGCGCTGTCGGTTACACGAGGCCCCTTCGCGTATAACGTTAATGGAATATACCGGCAGAAATATGTGTGTGATAATGTCTTTCTTTTGATTATTTGCTTTCCAACGGTGTCCTTTTCCAACTGCTCCGATCTCGGCCATTAAGGCGAGATCGCGAGCGTTGGACAAGCACCCTGTTGGCACGTTTAAGCTCTGCGACCACTGCACCTCTTAACATTTTCTTCAACGAACAATTCGGATGGTGTGCGCGCCGCTTAGCGATGTCGGTGGCGCTGTCGGTTACACGAGGCCCCTTCGCGTATAACGTCAATGGAATATACCGGCAGAAATATGTGTGGAATAATGTCTTTCTTTTGATTATTTGCTTACCAACGTTGGCCTTGTCCAACTGCTCCGATCTCGGCCCTTAAGGCGAGATCGGGAGCATTGGGCAGGCACCCTGTTGGCACGTTTAAGCTCTGCGACCACTGCACTTCTTAAAATTTTCTTCAAGGAACAATTGGGATGGTGTGCGCGCCGCTTAGCGATGTCGGTGGCGCTGTCGTTTACACGAGGCCCCTTCGCGTATAACGTCAATGGAATAGGCCGGCTGAAATATGTGGGTAATAATCTCTTTCTTTTGATTATTTGCTTACCAACGGTGTCCTTGTCCAACTGCTCCGATCTCGGCCATTAAGGCGAGATCGCGAGCGTTGGACAGGCACCCTTGTTGGCACGTTTAAGCTCTGCGACCACTGCACCTCTTAACATTTTCTTCAACGAACAATTCGGTTGGTGTGCGCGCCGCTTAGCGATGTCGGTGGCGCTGTCGGTTACACGAGGCCCCTTCGCGTATAACGTTAATGGAATATACCGGCAGAAATATGTGTGTGATAATGTCTTTCTTTTGATTATTTGCTTTCCAACGGTGTCCTTTTCCAACTGCTCCGATCTCGGCCATTAAGGCGAGATCGCGAGCGTTGGACAGGCACCCTGTTGGCACGTTTAAGCTCTGCGACCACTGCACTTCTTAACATTTTCTTCAAGGCACAATTGGGATGGTGTGCGCGCCGCTTAGCGATGTCGGTGGCGCTGTCGGTTACACGAGGCCCCTTCGCGTATAACGTTAATGGAATATACCGGCAGAAATATGTGTGTGATAATGTCTTTCTTTTGATTATTTGCTTTCCAACGGTGTCCTTTTCCAACTGCTCCGATCTCGGCCATTAAGGCGAGATCGCGAGCGTTGGACAAGCACCCTGTTGGCACGTTTAAGCTCTGCGACCACTGCACTTCTTAACATTTTCTTCAACGAACAATTGGGATGGTGTGCGCGCCGCTTAGCGATGTCGGTGGCGCTGTCGGTTACACGAGGCCCCTTCGCGTATAACGTTAATGGAATATACCGGCAGAAATATGTGTGTGATAATGTCTTTCTTTTGATTATTTGCTTTCCAACGGTGTCCTTTTCCAACTGCTCCGATCTCGGCCATTAAGGCGAGATCGCGAGCGTTGGACAAGCACCCTGTTGGCACGTTTAAGCTCTGCGACCACTGCACCTCTTAACATTTTCTTCAACGAACAATTCGGATGGTGTGCGCGCCGCTTAGCGATGTCGGTGGCGCTGTCGGTTACACGAGGCCCCTTCGCGTATAACGTCAATGGAATAGACGGGCTGAAATATGTGTGTAATAATGTCTTTCTTTTGATTATTTGCTTACCAACGTTGGCCTTGTCCAACTGCTCCGATCTCGGCCCTTAAGGCGAGATCGGGAGCATTGGGCAGGCACCCTGTTGGCACGTTTAAGCTCTGCGACCACTGCACTTCTTAAAATTTTCTTCAAGGAACAATTGGGATGGTGTGCGCGCCGCTTAGCGATGTCGGTGGCGCTGTCGTTTACACGAGGCCCCTTCGCGTATAACGTCAATGGAATAGGCCGGCTGAAATATGTGGGTAATAATCTCTTTCTTTTGATTATTTGCTTACCAACGGTGTCCTTGTCCAACTGCTCCGATCTCGGCCATTAAGGCGAGATCGCGAGCGTTGGACAGGCACCCTTGTTGGCACGTTTAAGCTCTGCGACCACTGCACCTCTTAACATTTTCTTCAACGAACAATTCGGTTGGTGTGCGCGCCGCTTAGCGATGTCGGTGGCGCTGTCGGTTACACGAGGCCCCTTCACGTATAACGTTAATGGAATATACCGGCAGAAATATGTGTGTGATAATGTCTTTCTTTTGATTATTTGCTTTCCAACGGTGTCCTTTTCCAACTGCTCCGATCTCGGCCATTAAGGCGAGATCGCGAGCGTTGGACAGGCACCCTGTTGGCACGTTTAAGCTCTGCGACCACTGCACTTCTTAACATTTTCTTCAAGGCACAATTGGGATGGTGTGCGCGCCGCTTAGCGATGTCGGTGGCGCTGTCGGTTACACGAGGCCCCTTCGCGTATAACGTTAATGGAATATACCGGCAGAAATATGTGTGTGATAATGTCTTTCTTTTGATTATTTGCTTTCCAACGGTGTCCTTTTCCAACTGCTCCGATCTCGGCCATTAAGGCGAGATCGCGAGCGTTGGACAAGCACCCTGTTGGCACGTTTAAGCTCTGCGACCACTGCACTTCTTAACATTTTCTTCAACGAACAATTGGGATGGTGTGCGCGCCGCTTAGCGATGTCGGTGGCGCTGTCGGTTACACGAGGCCCCTTCGCGTATAACGTTAATGGAATATACCGGCAGAAATATGTGTGTGATAATGTCTTTCTTTTGATTATTTGCTTTCCAACGGTGTCCTTTTCCAACTGCTCCGATCTCGGCCATTAAGGCAAGATCGCGAGCGTTGGACAAGCACCCTGTTGGCACGTTTAAGCTCTGCGACCACTGCACCTCTTAACATTTTCTTCAACGAACAATTCGGATGGTGTGCGCGCCGCTTAGCGATGTCGGTGGCGCTGTCGGTTACACGAGGCCCCTTCGCGTATAACGTCAATGGAATATACCGGCAGAAATATGTGTGGAATAATGTCTTTCTTTTGATTATTTGCTTACCAACGTTGGCCTTGTCCAACTGCTCCGATCTCGGCCCTTAAGGCGAGATCGGGAGCATTGGGCAGGCACCCTGTTGGCACGTTTAAGCTCTGCGACCACTGCACTTCTTAAAATTTTCTTCAAGGAACAATTGGGATGGTGTGCGCGCCGCTTAGCGATGTCGGTGGCGCTGTCGTTTACACGAGGCCCCTTCGCGTATAACGTCAATGGAATAGGCCGGCTGAAATATGTGGGTAATAATCTCTTTCTTTTGATTATTTGCTTACCAACGGTGTCCTTGTCCAACTGCTCCGATCTCGGCCATTAAGGCGAGATCGCGAGCGTTGGACAGGCACCCTTGTTGGCACGTTTAAGCTCTGCGACCACTGCACCTCTTAACATTTTCTTCAACGAACAATTCGGTTGGTGTGCGCGCCGCTTAGCGATGTCGGGGGCGCTGTTGGTTACACGAGGCCCCTTCGCGTATAACGTCAATGGAATAGACCGGCTGAAATATGTGTGTAATAATGTCTTTCTTTTGATTACTTGCTTACCAACGTTGGCCTTGTCCAACTGCTCCGATCTCGGCCATTAAGGCGAGATCGGGAGCGTTGGGCAGGCACCCTGTTGGCACGTTTAAGCTCTGCGACCACTGCACTTCTTAAAATTTTCTTCAAGGAACAATTGGGATGGTGTGCGCGCCGCTTAGCGATGTCGGTGGCGCTGTCGGTTACACGAGGCCCCTTCGCGTATAACGTCAATGGAATAGACCGGCTGAAATATGTGTGTAATAATGTCTTTCTTTTGATTATTTGCTTTCCAACGGTGTCCTTGTCCAACTGCTCCGATCTCGGCCATTAAGGCGAGATCGCGAGCGTTGGACAAGCACCCTGTTGGCACGTTTAAGCTCTGCGACCACTGCACTTCTTAACATTTTCTTCAACGAACAATTGGGATGGTGTGCGCGCCGCTTAGCGATGTCGGTGGCGCTGTCGGTTACACGAGGCCACTTCGCGTATAACGTCAATGGAATAGACCGGCTGAAATATGTGGGTAATAATGTCTTTCTTTTGATTATTTGCTTAGCAACGGTGTCCTTGTCCAACTGCTCCGATCTCGGCCATTAAGGCGAGATCGCGAGCGTTGGACAGGCGCCCTTGTTGGCACGTTTAAGCTCTGCGACCACTGCACTTCTTAACATTTTCTTCAACGAACAATTCGGATGGTGTGCGCGCCGCTTAGCGATGTCGGTGGCGCTGTCGGTTACACGAGGCCACTTCGCGTATAACGTCAATGGAATAGACCGGCTGAAATATGTGTGTAATAATGTCTTTCTTTTGATTATTTGCTTACCAATGTTGGCCTTGTCCAACTGCTCCGATCTCGGCCATTAAGGCGAGATCGCGAGCGTTGGACAGGCACCCTGTTATCACGTTTAAGCTCTGCGACCACTGCACTTCTTAACATTTTCTTCAAGGCACAATTGGGATGGTGTGCGCGCCGCTTAGCGATGTCGGTGGCGCTGTCGGTTACACGAGGCCCCTTCGCGTATAACGTCAATGGAATATACCGGCAGAAATATGTGTGTAATAATGTCTTTCTTTTGATTATTTGCTTACCAACGTTGGCCTTGTCCAACTGCTCCGATCTCGGCCATTAAGGCGAGGTCGCGAGCGTTGGGCAGGCACCCTGTTGGCACGTTTAAGCTCTGCGACCACTGCACTTCTTAACATTTTCTTCAAGGCACAATTAGGATGGTGTGCGCGCCGCTTAGCGATGTCGGTGGCGCTGTCGGTTACACGAGGCCCCTTCGCGTATAACGTCAATGGAATAGACCGGCTGAAATATGTGTGTAATAATGTCTTTCTTTTGATTATTTGCTTACCAACGTTGGCCTTGTCCAACTGCTCCGATCTCGGCCATTAAGGCGAGGTCGCGAGCGTTGGGCAGGCACCCTGTTGGCACGTTTAAGCTCTGCGACCACTGCACTTCTTAAAATTTTCTTCAAGGAACAATTGGGATGGTGTGCGCGCCGCTTAGCGATGTCGGTGGCGCTGTCGGTTACACGAGGCCCCTTCGCGTATAACGTCAATGGGAATAGACCGGCTGAAATATGTGTGTAATAATGTCTTTCTTTTGATTATTTGCTTTCAACGGTGTCCTTGTCCAACTGCTCCGATCTCGGCCATTAAGGCGAGGTCGCGAGCGTTGGACAAGCACCCTGTTGGCACGTTTAAGCTCTGCGACCACTGCACTTCTTAACATTTTCTTCAACGAACAATTGGGATGGTGTGCGCGCCGCTTAGCGATGTCGGTGGCGCTGTCGGTTACACGAGGCCCCTTCGCGTATAAAGTCAATGGAATAGACCGGCTGAAATATGTGTGTAATAATGTCTTTCTTTTGATTATTTGCTTACCAATGTTGGCCTTGTCCAACTGCTCCGATCTCGCCTTAATGGCCGAGATCGGAGCAGTTGGACAAGGCCAACATTGGTAAGCAAATAATCAAAAGAAAGACATTATTACACACATATTTCAGCCGGTCTATTCCATTGACGTTATACGCGAAGGGGC
Source organism: Dermacentor variabilis (assembly GCF_050947875.1). NCBI lineage: Eukaryota > Metazoa > Arthropoda > Arachnida > Ixodida > Ixodidae > Dermacentor > Dermacentor variabilis. The sequence goes on along the minus strand of NC_134568.1, from coordinate 275,600,888 downwards.
CTCGTGTAACCGACAGCGCCACCGACATCGCTAAGCGGCGCGCACACCATCCGAATTGTTCGTTGAAGAAAATGTTAAGAGGTGCAGTGGTCGCAGAGCTTAAACGTGCCAACAAGGGCGCCTGTCCAACGCTCGCGATCTCGCCTTAATGGCCGAGATCGGAGCAGTTGGACAAGGACACCGTTGGTAAGCAAATAATCAAAAGAAAGACATTATTACCCACATATTTCAGCCGGTCTATTCCATTGACGTTATACGCGAAGTGCCTCGTGTAACCGACAGCGCCACCGACATCGCTAAGCGGCGCGCACACCATCCCAATTGTTCCTTGAAGAAAATTTTAAGAAGTGCAGTGGTCGCAGAGCTTAAACGTGCCAACAGGGTGCCTGCCCAACGCTCCCGATCTCGCCTTAATGGCCGAGATCGGAGCAGTTGGACAAGGCCAACGTTGGTAAGCAAATAATCAAAAGAAAGACATTATTACACACATATTTCAGCCGGTCTATTCCATTGACGTTATACGCGAAGGGGCCTCGTGTAACCAACAGCGCCCCCGACATCGCTAAGCGGCGCGCACACCATCCGAATTGTTCGTTCAAGAAAATGTTAGGAGGTGCAGTGGTCGCAGAGCTTAAACGTGCTAACAGGGTGCTTGTCCAACGCTCGCGATCTCGCCTTAATGGCCGAGATCGGAGCAGTTGGAAAAGGACACCGTTGGAAAGCAAATAATCAAAAGAAAGACATTATTACCCACATATTTCAGCCGGTCTATTCCATTGACGTTATACGCGAAGGGGCCTCGTGTAACCGACAGCGCCACCGACATCGCTAAGCGGCGCGCACACCATCCCAATTGTTCCTTGAAGAAAATTTTAAGAAGTGCAGTGGTCGCAGAGCTCAAACGTGCCAACAGGGTGCCTGCCCAACGCTCCCGATCTCGCTTAATGGCCGAGATCGGAGCAGTTGGACAAGGCCAACGTTGGTAAGGCAAATAATCAAAAGAAAGACATTATTACACACATATTTCTGCCGGTATATTCCATTGACGTTATACGCGAAGGGGCCTTGTGTAACCGACAGCACCACCGACATCGCTAAGCGGCGCGCACGCCATCCCAATTGTGCCTTGAAGAAAATGTTAAGAAGTGCACTGTTCGCAGAGCTTAAACGTGCCAACAGGGTGCCTGCCCAACGTTCGCGACCGCGCCTTAATGGCCGAGATCGGAGCAGTTGGACAAGGCCAACGTTGGTAAGCAAATAATCAAAAGAAAGACATTATTACACACATATTTCTGCCGGTATATTCCATTGACGTTATACGCGAAGGGGCCTCGTGTAACCGACAGCGCCACCGACATCGCTAAGCGCCGCGCACACCTTCCCAATTGTGCCTTGAAGAAAATGTTAAGAAGTGCAGTGGTCGCAGAGCTTAAACGTGCCAACAAGGGTGCCTGTCCAACGCTCGCGATCTCGCCTTATTGGCCGAGATCGGAGCAGTTGGACAAGGACACCGTTGGTAAGCAAATAATCAAAAGAAAGACATTATTACACACATATTTCAGCCGGTCTATTCCATTGACGTTATACGCGAAGGGGCCTCGTGTAACCGACAGCGCCACCGACATCGCTAAGCGGCGCGCACACCATCCCAATTGTTCTTGAAGAAAATTTTAAGAAGTGCAGTGGTCGCAGAGCTTAAACGTGCCAACAGGGTGCCTGCCCAACGCTCCCGATCTCGCCTTAATGGCCGAGATCGGAGCAGTTGGACAAGGCCAACGTTGCTAAGCAAATAACCAAAAGAAAGACATTATTACACACATATTTCAGCCGGTCTATTCCATTGACGTTATACGCGAAGGGCCCTCGTGTAACCAACAGCGCCACCGACATCGCTAAGCGGCGCGCACACCATCCCAATTGTTCGTTGAAGAAAATGTTAAGAAGTGCAGTGGTCGCAGAGCTTAAACGTGCCAACAGGGAGCTTGTCCAACGCTCGCGATCTCGCCTTAATGGCCGAGATCGAGCACTTGGACAAGGCCAACATTGGTAAGGCAAATAATCAAAAGAAAGACATTATTACACACATATTTCAGCCGGTCTATTCCATTGACGTTATACGCGAAGGGGCCTCGTGTAACCGACAGCGCCACCGACATCGCTAAGCGGCGCGCACACCATCCGAATTGTTCGTTGAAGAAAATGTTAAGAGTGTGCAGTGGTCGCAGAGCTTAAACGTGCCAACAGGGTGCTTGTCCAACGCTCGCGATCTCGCCTTAATGGCCGAGATCGGAGCAGTTGGAAAAGGACACCGTTGGAAAGCAAATAATCAAAAGAAAGACATTATTACACACATATTTCTGCCGGTATATTCCATTGACGTTATACGCGAAGGGGCCTCGTGTAACCGACAGCGCCACCGACATCGCTAAGCGGCGCGCACACCATCCCAATTGTGCCTTGAAGAAAATGTTAAGAAGTGCAGTGGTCGCAGAGCTTAAACGTGCCAACAGGGTGCCTGTCCAACGCTCGCGATCTCGCCTTAATGGCCGAGATCGGAGCACTTGGACAAGGCCAACATTGGTAAGCAAATAATCAAAAGAAAGACATTATTACACACATATTTCAGCCGGTCTATTCCATTGACGTTATACGCGAAGGGGCCTCGTGTAACCGACAGCGCCACCGACATCGCTAAGGCGGCGCGCACACCATCCGAATTGTTCGTTGAAGAAAATGTTAAGAGGTGCAGTGGTCGCAGAGCTTAAACGTGCCAACAGGGGTGCTTGTCCAACGCTCGCGATCTCGCCTTAATGGCCGAGATCGGAGCAGTTGGAAAAGGACACCGTTGGAAAGCAAATAATCAAAAGAAAGACATTATTACACACATATTTCTGCCGGTATATTCCATTGACGTTATACGCGAAGGGGCCTCGTGTAACCGACAGCGCCACCGACATCGCTAAGCGGCGCGCACACCATCCCAGTTGTGCCTTGAAGAAAATGTTAAGAAGTGCAGTGGTCGCAGAGCTTAAACGTGCCAACAGGGTGCCTGCCCAACGCTCGCGACCTCGCCTTAATGGCCGAGATCGGAGCAGTTGGACAAGGCCAACGTTTGGTAAGCAAATAATCAAAAGAAAGACATTATTACACACATATTTCTGCCGGTATATTCCATTGACGTTATACGCGAAGGGCCTCGTGTAACCGACAGCGCCACCGACATCGCTAAGCGGCGCGCACACCATCCCAATTGTGCCTTGAAGAAAATGTTAAGAAGTGCAGTGGTCGCAGAGCTTAAACGTGATAACAGGGTGCCTGTCCAACGCTCGCGATCTCGCCTTAATGGCCGAGATCGGAGCAGTTGGACAAGGCCAACATTGGTAAGCAAATAATCAAAAGAAAGACATTATTACACACATATTTCAGCCGGTCTATTCCATTGACGTTATACGCGAAGTGGGCCTCGTGTAACCGACAGCGCCACCGACATCGCTAAGCGGCGCGCACACCATCCGAATTGTTCGTTGAAGAAAATGTTAAGAAGTGCAGTGGTCGCAGAGCTTAAACGTGCCAACAAGGGCGCCTGTCCAACGCTCGCGATCTCGCCTTAATGGCCGAGATCGGAGCAGTTGGACAAGGGACACCGTTGCTAAGCAAATAATCAAAAGAAAGACATTATTACCCACATATTTCAGCCGGTCTATTCCATTGACGTTATACGCGAAGTGGCCTCGTGTAACCGACAGCGCCACCGACATCGCTAAGCGGCGCGCACACCATCCCAATTGTTCGTTGAAGAAAATGTTAAGAAGTGCAGTGGTCGCAGAGCTTAAACGTGCCAACAGGGTGCTTGTCCAACGCTCGCGATCTCGCCTTAATGGCCGAGATCGGAGCAGTTGGACAAGGACACCGTTGGAAAGCAAATAATCAAAAGAAAGACATTATTACACACATATTTCAGCCGGTCTATTCCATTGACGTTATACGCGAAGGGGCCTCGTGTAACCGACAGCGCCACCGACATCGCTAAGCGGCGCGCACACCATCCCAATTGTTCCTTGAAGAAAATTTTAAGAAGTGCAGTGGTCGCAGAGCTTAAACGTGCCAACAGGGTGCCTGCCCAACGCTCCCGATCTCGCCTTAATGGCCGAGATCGGAGCAGTTGGACAAGGCCAACGTTGGTAAGCAAGTAATCAAAAGAAAGACATTATTACACACATATTTCAGCCGTCTATTCCATTGACGTTATACGCGAAGGGGCCTCGTGTAACCAACAGCGCCCCCGACATCGCTAAGCGGCGCGCACACCAACCGAATTGTTCGTTGAAGAAAATGTTAAGAGGTGCAGTGGTCGCAGAGCTTAAACGTGCCAACAAGGGTGCCTGTCCAACGCTCGCGATCTCGCCTTAATGGCCGAGATCGGAGCAGTTGGACAAGGACACCGTTGGTAAGCAAATTAATCAAAAGAAAGAGATTATTACCCACATATTTCAGCCGGCCTATTCCATTGACGTTATACGCGAAGGGGCCTCGTGTAAACGACAGCGCCACCGACATCGCTAAGCGGCGCGCACACCATCCCAATTGTTCCTTGAAGAAAATTTTAAGAGTGCAGTGGTCGCAGAGCTTAAACGTGCCAACAGGGTGCCTGCCCAATGCTCCCGATCTTGCCTTAAGGGCCGAGATCGGAGCAGTTGGACAAGGCCAACGTTGGTAAGCAAATAATCAAAAGAAAGACATTATTCCACACATATTTCTGCCGGTATATTCCATTGACGTTATACGCGAAGGGGCCTCGTGTAACCGACAGCGCCACCGACATCGCTAAGCGGCGCGCACACCATCCGAATTGTTCGTTGAAGAAAATGTTAAGAGGTGCAGTGGTCGCAGAGCTTAAACGTGCCAACAGGGTGCTTGTCCAACGCTCGCGATCTTGCCTTAATGGCCGAGATCGGAGCAGTTGGAAAAGGACACCGTTGGAAAGCAAATAATCAAAAGAAAGACATTATCACACACATATTTCTGCCGGTATATTCCATTAACGTTATACGCGAAGGGGCCTCGTGTAACCGACAGCGCCACCGACATCGCTAAGCGGCGCGCACACCATCCCAATTGTTCGTTGAAGAAAATGTTAAGAAGTGCAGTGGTCGCAGAGCTTAAACGTGCCAACAGGGTGCTTGTCCAACGCTCGCGATCTCGCCTTAATGGCCGAGATCGGAGCAGTTGGAAAAGGACACCGTTGGAAAGCAAATAATCAAAAGAAAGACATTATCACACACATATTTCTGCCGGTATATTCCATTAACGTTATACGCGAAGGGGCCTCGTGTAACCGACAGCGCCACCGACATCGCTAAGCGGCGCGCACACCATCCCAATTGTGCCTTGAAGAAAATGTTAAGAAGTGCAGTGGTCGCAGAGCTTAAACGTGCCAACAGGGTGCCTGTCCAACGCTCGCGATCTCGCCTTAATGGCCGAGATCGGAGCAGTTGGAAAAGGACACCGTTGGAAAGCAAATAATCAAAAGAAAGACATTATCACACACATATTTCTGCCGGTATATTCCATTAACGTTATACGCGAAGGGGCCTCGTGTAACCGACAGCGCCACCGACATCGCTAAGCGGCGCGCACACCAACCGAATTGTTCGTTGAAGAAAATGTTAAGAGGTGCAGTGGTCGCAGAGCTTAAACGTGCCAACAAGGGTGCCTGTCCAACGCTCGCGATCTCGCCTTAATGGCCGAGATCGGAGCAGTTGGACAAGGACACCGTTGGTAAGCAAATAATCAAAAGAAAGAGATTATTACCCACATATTTCAGCCGGCCTATTCCATTGACGTTATACGCGAAGGGGCCTCGTGTAAACGACAGCGCCACCGACATCGCTAAGCGGCGCGCACACCATCCCAATTGTTCCTTGAAGAAAATTTTAAGAAGTGCAGTGGTCGCAGAGCTTAAACGTGCCAACAGGGTGCCTGCCCAATGCTCCCGATCTCGCCTTAAGGGCCGAGATCGGAGCAGTTGGACAAGGCCAACGTTGGTAAGCAAATAATCAAAAGAAAGACATTATTACACACATATTTCAGCCCGTCTATTCCATTGACGTTATACGCGAAGGGGCCTCGTGTAACCGACAGCGCCACCGACATCGCTAAGCGGCGCGCACACCATCCGAATTGTTCGTTGAAGAAAATGTTAAGAGGTGCAGTGGTCGCAGAGCTTAAACGTGCCAACAGGGTGCTTGTCCAACGCTCGCGATCTCGCCTTAATGGCCGAGATCGGAGCAGTTGGAAAAGGACACCGTTGGAAAGCAAATAATCAAAAGAAAGACATTATCACACACATATTTCTGCCGGTATATTCCATTAACGTTATACGCGAAGGGGCCTCGTGTAACCGACAGCGCCACCGACATCGCTAAGCGGCGCGCACACCATCCCAATTGTTCGTTGAAGAAAATGTTAAGAAGTGCAGTGGTCGCAGAGCTTAAACGTGCCAACAGGGTGCTTGTCCAACGCTCGCGATCTCGCCTTAATGGCCGAGATCGGAGCAGTTGGAAAAGGACACCGTTGGAAAGCAAATAATCAAAAGAAAGACATTATCACACACATATTTCTGCCGGTATATTCCATTAACGTTATACGCGAAGGGGCCTCGTGTAACCGACAGCGCCACCGACATCGCTAAGCGGCGCGCACACCATCCCAATTGTGCCTTGAAGAAAATCTTAAGAAGTGCAGTGGTCGCAGAGCTTAAACGTGCCAACAGGGTGCCTGTCCAACGCTCGCGATCTCGCCTTAATGGCCGAGATCGGAGCAGTTGGAAAAGGACACCGTTGGAAAGCAAATAATCAAAAGAAAGACATTATCACACACATATTTCTGCCGGTATATTCCATTAACGTTATACGCGAAGGGGCCTCGTGTAACCGACAGCGCCACCGACATCGCTAAGCGGCGCGCACACCAACCGAATTGTTCGTTGAAGAAAATGTTAAGAGGTGCAGTGGTCGCAGAGCTTAAACGTGCCAACAAGGGTGCCTGTCCAACGCTCGCGATCTCGCCTTAATGGCCGAGATCGGAGCAGTTGGACAAGGACACCGTTGGTAAGCAAATAATCAAAAGAAAGAGATTATTACCCACATATTTCAGCCGGCCTATTCCATTGACGTTATACGCGAAGGGGCCTCGTGTAAACGACAGCGCCACCGACATCGCTAAGCGGCGCGCACACCATCCCAATTGTTCCTTGAAGAAAATTTTAAGAAGTGCAGTGGTCGCAGAGCTTAAACGTGCCAACAGGGTGCCTGCCCAATGCTCCCGATCTCGCCTTAAGGGCCGAGATCGGAGCAGTTGGACAAGGCCAACGTTGGTAAGCAAATAATCAAAAGAAAGACATTATTCCACACATATTTCTGCCGGTATATTCCATTGACGTTATACGCGAAGGGGCCTCGTGTAACCGACAGCGCCACCGACATCGCTAAGCGGCGCGCACACCATCCGAATTGTTCGTTGAAGAAAATGTTAAGAGGTGCAGTGGTCGCAGAGCTTAAACGTGCCAACAGGGTGCTTGTCCAACGCTCGCGATCTCGCCTTAATGGCCGAGATCGGAGCAGTTGGAAAAGGACACCGTTGGAAAGCAAATAATCAAAAGAAAGACATTATCACACACATATTTCTGCCGGTATATTCCATTAACGTTATACGCGAAGGGGCCTCGTGTAACCGACAGCGCCACCGACATCGCTAAGCGGCGCGCACACCATCCCAATTGTGCCTTGAAGAAAATGTTAAGAAGTGCAGTGGTCGCAGAGCTTAAACGTGCCAACAGGGTGCCTGTCCAACGCTCGCGATCTCGCCTTAATGGCCGAGATCGGAGCAGTTGGACAAGGCCAACATTGGTAAGCAAATAATCAAAAGAAAGACATTATTACACACATATTTCAGCCGGTCTATTCCATTGACGTTATACGCGAAGGGGCCTCGTGTAACCGACAGCGCCACCGACATCGCTAAGCGGCGCGCACACCATCCGAATTGTTCGTTGAAGAAAATGTTAAGAGGTGCAGTGGTCGCAGAGCTTAAACGTGCCAACAAGGGCGCCTGTCCAACGCTCGCGATCTCGCCTTAATGGCCGAGATCGGAGCAGTTGGACAAGGACACCGTTGGTAAGCAAATAATCAAAAGAAAGACATTATTACCCACATATTTCAGCCGGTCTATTCCATTGACGTTATACGCGAAGTGGCCTCGTGTAACCGACAGCGCCACCGACATCGCTAAGCGGCGCGCACACCATCCCAATTGTTCCTTGAAGAAAATTTTAAGAAGTGCAGTGGTCGCAGAGCTTAAACGTGCCAACAGGGTGCCTGCCCAACGCTCCCGATCTCGCCTTAATGGCCGAGATCGGAGCAGTTGGACAAGGCCAACGTTGGTAAGCAAATAATCAAAAGAAAGACATTATTACACACATATTTCAGCCGGTCTATTCCATTGACGTTATACGCGAAGGGGCCTCGTGTAACCAACAGCGCCCCCGACATCGCTAAGCGGCGCGCACACCATCCGAATTGTTCGTTGAAGAAAATGTTAAGAGGTGCAGTGGTCGCAGAGCTTAAACGTGCTAACAGGGTGCTTGTCCAACGCTCGCGATCTCGCCTTAATGGCCGAGATCGGAGCAGTTGGAAAAGGACACCGTTGGAAAGCAAATAATCAAAAGAAAGACATTATTACCCACATATTTCAGCCGGTCTATTCCATTGACGTTATACGCGAAGGGGCCTCGTGTAACCGACAGCGCCACCGACATCGCTAAGCGGCGCGCACACCATCCCAATTGTTCCTTGAAGAAAATTTTAAGAAGTGCAGTGGTCGCAGAGCTCAAACGTGCCAACAGGGTGCCTGCCCAACGCTCCCGATCTCGCCTTAATGGCCGAGATCGGAGCAGTTGGACAAGGCCAACGTTGGTAAGCAAATAATCAAAAGAAAGACATTATTACACACATATTTCTGCCGGTATATTCCATTGACGTTATACGCGAAGGGGCCTTGTGTAACCGACAGCACCACCGACATCGCTAAGCGGCGCGCACGCCATCCCAATTGTGCCTTGAAGAAAATGTTAAGAAGTGCACTGTTCGCAGAGCTTAAACGTGCCAACAGGGTGCCTGCCCAACGTTCGCGACCGCGCCTTAATGGCCGAGATCGGAGCAGTTGGACAAGGCCAACGTTGGTAAGCAAATAATCAAAAGAAAGACATTATTACACACATATTTCTGCCGGTATATTCCATTGACGTTATACGCGAAGGGGCCTCGTGTAACCGACAGCGCCACCGACATCGCTAAGCGCCGCGCACACCTTCCCAATTGTGCCTTGAAGAAAATGTTAAGAAGTGCAGTGGTCGCAGAGCTTAAACGTGCCAACAAGGGTGCCTGTCCAACGCTCGCGATCTCGCCTTAATGGCCGAGATCGGAGCAGTTGGACAAGGACACCGTTGGTAAGCAAATAATCAAAAGAAAGACATTATTACACACATATTTCAGCCGGTCTATTCCATTGACGTTATACGCGAAGGGGCCTCGTGTAACCGACAGCGCCACCGACATCGCTAAGCGGCGCGCACACCATCCCAATTGTTCCTTGAAGAAAATTTTAAGAAGTGCAGTGGTCGCAGAGCTTAAACGTGCCAACAGGGTGCCTGCCCAACGCTCCCGATCTCGCCTTAATGGCCGAGATCGGAGCAGTTGGACAAGGCCAACGTTGCTAAGCAAATAACCAAAAGAAAGACATTATTACACACATATTTCAGCCGGTCTATTCCATTGACGTTATACGCGAAGGGCCCTCGTGTAACCAACAGCGCCACCGACATCGCTAAGCGGCGCGCACACCATCCCAATTGTTCGTTGAAGAAAATGTTAAGAAGTGCAGTGGTCGCAGAGCTTAAACGTGCCAACAGGGAGCTTGTCCAACGCTCGCGATCTCGCCTTAATGGCCGAGATCGGAGCACTTGGAAAAGGACACCGTTGGAAAGCAAATAATCAAAAGAAAGACATTATTACACACATATTTCTGCCGGTATATTCCATTGACGTTATACGCGAAGGGGCCTCGTGTAACCGACAGCGCCACCGACATCGCTAAGCGGCGCGCACACCATCCCAATTGTGCCTTGAAGAAAATGTTAAGAAGTGCAGTGGTCGCAGAGCTTAAACGTGCCAACAGGGTGCCTGTCCAACGCTCGCGATCTCGCCTTAATGGCCGAGATCGGAGCACTTGGACAAGGCCAACATTGGTAAGCAAATAATCAAAAGAAAGACATTATTACACACATATTTCAGCCGGTCTATTCCATTGACGTTATACGCGAAGGGGCCTCGTGTAACCGACAGCGCCACCGACATCGCTAAGCGGCGCGCACACCATCCGAATTGTTCGTTGAAGAAAATGTTAAGAGGTGCAGTGGTCGCAGAGCTTAAACGTGCCAACAGGGTGCTTGTCCAACGCTCGCGATCTCGCCTTAATGGCCGAGATCGGAGCAGTTGGAAAAGGACACCGTTGGAAAGCAAATAATCAAAAGAAAGACATTATTACACACATATTTCTGCCGGTATATTCCATTGACGTTATACGCGAAGGGGCCTCGTGTAACCGACAGCGCCACCGACATCGCTAAGCGGCGCGCACACCATCCCAGTTGTGCCTTGAAGAAAATGTTAAGAAGTGCAGTGGTCGCAGAGCTTAAACGTGCCAACAGGGTGCCTGTCCAACGCTCGCGATCTCGCCTTAATGGCCGAGATCGGAGCAGTTGGACAAGGCCAACATTGGTAAGCAAATAATCAAAAGAAAGACATTATTACACACATATTTCAGACGGTCTATTCCATTGACGTTATACGCGAAGGGGCCTCGTGTAACCGACAGCGCCACCGACATCGCTAAGCGGCGCGCACACCATCCGAATTGTTCGTTGAAGAAAATGTTAGGAGGTGCAGTGGTCGCAGAGCTTAAACGTGCCAACAAGGGTGCCTGTCCAACGCTCGCGATCTCGCCTTAATGGCCGAGATCGGAGCAGTTGGACAAGGACACCGTTGGTAAGCAAATAATCAAAAGAAAGACATTATTACCCACATATTTCAGCCGGTCTATTCCGTTGACGTTATACGCGAAGTGGCCTCGTGTAACCGACAGCGCCGCCGACATCGCTAAGCGGCGCGCACACCATCCCAATTGTTCGTTGAAGAAAATGTTAAGAAGTGCAGTGGTCGCAGAGCTTAAACGTGCCAACAGGGTGCTTGTCCAACGCTCGCGATCTCGCCTTAATGGCCGAGATCGGAGCAGTTGGACAAGGACACCGTTGGTAAGCAAATAATCAAAAGAAAGACATTATTACCCACATATTTCAGCCGGTCTATTCCATTGACGTTATACGCGAAGGGGCCTCGTGTAACCGACAGCGCCACCGACATCGTTAAGCGGCGCGCACACCAACCCAATTGTTCTTGAAGAAAATTTTAAGAAGTGCAGTCGTCGCAGAGCTCAAACGTGCCAACAGGGTGCCTGCCCAACGCTCCCGATCTCGCCTTAATGGCCGAGATCGAGCAGTTGGACAAGGCCAACGTTGGTAAGCAAATAATCAAAGAAAGACATTATTACACACATATTTCTGCCGGTATATTCCATTGCCGTTATACGCGAAGGGCCTGGTGTAACCGACAGCGCCACCGACATCGCTAAGCGGCGCGCACACCATCCCAATTGTGCCTTGAAGAAAATGTTAAGAAGTGCAGTGGTCGCAGAGCTTAAACGTGCCAACAGGGTGCCTGCCCAACGCTCGCGATCTCGCCTTAATGGCCGAGATCGGAGCAG